>NC_138657.1:80314338-80612749 GCF_964273445.1 Streptopelia decaocto
TGGTTTCAACCACCTCTCTAAGAGCAACTTGTGCCTGTGCAACCGGTACTTCAGTTTCCATTTCACTAAAACTTGCTATCTATCTATCTATCTATCTATCTATCTATCTATCTATTTATGATAACTTGAAGGATCCTCTGTTAAGAAACTTCTCTCCACTTGCCTATTTTTGCATTTCAGTCAAGTCATATTTGACTCCAGTAGAAGCAAGAGGAGCAGTTTGCAGGAGTCTGATGCTACCAGCAGCTTATGCATCTAAATTAGTAAGGGGAAGGTATCAGTGTAACGACTGTTTCTAAATGACGCCACTGCCCCCCACAGAACAAGAACTATGGTCCTGTTAAATCTCAGCTCCCCAGTGTCCTGGCACCTGTTTTTTCCATTTGAAACTGTGTGGACGACCTTCTATCGGTGTCATCTGCTGACAAGTTCAACAATGTCCCCATGTGTCACCATCCTGCTGCCGCTGGCTTCTCTCCAACACCAAGCACCGCTCAGAACCGCTTTCTGCACTCACCGCGTCGTTCGGCTTTGAACGAGCCTCTGAGAGACACAGCTCAGGATAAGGGACAGAGATGAAGCACAGAGATAATATCGAGTGTTTGAATAAGATGGATCGAGTTCCAAAGTCATTTCAATTTGAAATTGGGTCCTTCTTTTTGAAACATCCTGTGTATTGGAAAATCTCAGCTAGGAATGCCAACCACCGCTCTGAAGGTACGTGGCTGTTGTGAACGCTTTAACCACTCCATGAAATGCAGCTAATTACTCAATGAAACGCAGCTAATTACTCAATGAAACGCAGCTAATTCTGTACCTTAGCAAACAGGCTGATGGCTCGTAAATTATTTCACACCTTCAGAGCAAACAGGCTGAATGGTCAGAAACAAATCTCTGAATTTCACCTCACACCGCCACACCAAACCCCCTCCCCATTTAGATCTTATCCTGAACTTTCGCCCAGCCAGAGCCGTCTACTCCGAGTATTAAAAGGTTAAAAGGTAACTAATTTTTAATTTAGGAGAGCTGCCAAAAGGTCTGATTCATACCAAAAAACTCTCAAATCATACAGGAACCAGGTTTCATTTCCCCGCTTCCTGAGGACCCACCAGAAAGGTGAAAGAGGAGTCACCAGAGAGAACAGGATCGGTGTTGAAAACTGAAAAGCAAATAGAGTATCTGGTTATCAGTCTCAGGATACAACTCCGAGGGAACAGAATCTTTCCTCTTGGAATCGCTCCTAATTTTACACCCCCTGATGGCACCGTGGCAGCGCATGGTGCTCATTACGGCCGACTCCGAATGTTTGGGACATGTCCCAAAGGGACGCTCATAAAACACCAACGGGAGGCTCAGAGCATCCCTGACATTTCCTACCACGTCCCCTCCACACCAGGTATTCTTGACAGAGAAAGCGAGAAAACAACCAAAGATGAAAATACTCTATTTAAAGGATTAAAATGATGGTTGGATTCAAGCCCTTTTATTCCCAGGTTTGTTCCTAAACCAACTGAGATGACGTGGCTGTGGCCATTTTCACCTCACTGGCATAGAGCTCTTCCATTTAGAAACTACAAATATTACAAATAATCTAGAATGTGTTGCACAGATAATCTATATTCTTCCATATTTACCTTGCATATCAAGTCTTGTAAGTAACGTCCATTGAATCTCAGAGAAAGACCTTACTGTTCAAATACGAACACAAGAGAGGGCTAAAAACCATAACGGAGAAAGCGGATTATTAGGAGCTTGAATAGGAGAGAAAGCAGTTCTTAACCTCTTCACTGCTCCCAATTAGCAAGGAAAAGAAGTCTAAATATTTCTCATCTCATTCTACACGGCATCATTCCTACGCTGCAATGATTCTGTAGAGCTTTATAATGAATTTTATCGCCCTTAATCCTCCTACCTTAGACTTTTAAGCTCCTGGGAAACGTAGCGAGCACCCTTAAATGAGTCAAAACATTGCCACCATTTAAATTGGGATGTATTAATAACTAAGATAGCGATCAAAACCAATTTTAACTGTGGAAAATAATGGAACGTAATAGAAACATCCACTCACTTCTAGTGGCACCACAGGGCGCTACTTAACAGTGATGTAACTAGATCACAGTTTTTCATTTTTCCTCCATATGCATTTAGAGTTTTTAACGAAGTGAAAATGTCCTGATAACAACCAGATGTTCGGTTATGTGTACCAGCTCTGACCAAGCTGCTGAAAGAAACCTTTATAATTTAAAGCCTTGGGAGCTCTATCTTGCAACAAAATGTTTAGCAAGAGTTTTGACGTAAAAGTCCTACAATTAAATACTGAAGGTGCATCTTTTTGCTGACTATGCAGTTTTAAGCATTAATATACACTCTTGAGTGCTAACATTAACAAACCCAAAAGAAAAAGCAAAGTATCCGTAACATACCCAAGGGAGCCATAAATCAAACATTCACATACTGTAACACAAGTGTTGTAAGGGGCTGCTCACATCTAATTCCTGAAAAGCAATAATGCTGTAGTTTCTATAAAATTCCTTAAAATTAAATGTTAATATGTGAAACCTTTTTCCTTGGTGTTTCGTACAATGCGGCAGAGCCTGGTTTTCAAAAGGGTAAATCAAGATCTTTTCAATAACTCTCAGAGACAAAACCACGATGCTGCAGAGTCCCACGGTCCCCACTACAACCTGGTTTAGCTATGCACTGTGTAACAGCCTCTAAGCACATTTGCCTTCCACAATACAAACTAACTTTGAGAAATAGTTTCTTAAATTCATCATAGACGATTCTGAACACTCCTAAATATGCTTTGCTGTACATTTCAGCAGGTTTTCCCAAACAAAAGTCACCACATCTGGGTGGTTATTTCATTCAAGCACCTGAATGCCAATACAATCATTGGTCCCAACCAGCACAGGTTCATTTGACGAACTTATTTTCTTTCTACTACAAGGTTACCCACTTACTTGATCAAGAGAAGCCTGTTGTGGTGATATTTTTGGATTTCAATAAAACCTTTGACAGAGTCTCTCACAGTATTCTCCTGGACACCATGTCCAGCATACAGCAGGGTAAACACATAATCCATCTTAGGGCCAAGCACTCTTCAATGGCTTCATGAATGATTTGGAGACAGAACTTGCGGGACTGCTTAGTAAGTTCAGCGATGACACAAAATTGGGGGGAGCTGTCAAAATTCTGGAGGGCGGAGAGGCCCTGCAGACAGATCTGGACAAACTGGAGAACTGGGCCATCACCAACCGCATGAAGTTCAACAAGGGCAAGTGCCAGATTTTGCACCTGAGACAAAGTCTGTCTTGTCATGAGGTGACCCTGCCTCCCCTCTGGCTGCCATACTGAGCTCTGAGGTGGTCTTGGTGCCCCTGGGGCTGCCATTTTGAGTGCTGAGGTGATCTTGGTGGCCCTGGGGCCGCCATTTTGTGTGCTGAGGTGATCTTGGTGGCCCTGGGACCGCCATTTTGTGTGCTGAGGTGATCTCGGTGCCCCTGGGGCCGCCATTTTGTGTGCTGAGGTGATCTCGGTGCCTCTGGGGCCGCCATTTTGTGTGCTGAGGTGATCTTGGTGCCCCTGGGGCTGCCATTTTGTGTGCTGAGGTGATCTTGGTGGCCCTGGGGCCGCCATTTTGTGTGCTGAGGTGATCTTGGTGCCCCTGGGGCCGCCATTTTGTGTGCTGAGGTGATCTCGGTGCCCCTGAGGCCGCCATTTTGTGTGCTGAGGTGATCTCGGTGGCCCTGGGGCCGCCATTTTGTGTGCTGAGGTGATCTCGGTGGCCCCGGGGCCGCCATTTTGTGTGCTGAGGTGATCTCGGTGCCCCTGGGACCGCCATTTTGTGTGCTGAGGTGATCTCGGTGCCCCCGGGGCAGCCATTTTGTGTGCTGAGGTGATCTCGGTGCCCCTGGGGCCGCCATTTTGTGTGCTGAGGTGATCTTGGTGCCCCTGGGGCCGCCATTTTGTGTGCTGAGGTGATCTCGGTGGCCCTGGGGCCGCCATTTTGTGTGCTGAGGTGATCTTGGTGGCTCTGGGGCCGCCATTTTGTGTGCTGAGGTGATCTTGGTGGCCCTGGGACCGCCATTTTGTGTGCTGAGGTGATCTTGGTGGCCCTGGGACCGCCATTTTGTGTGCTGAGGTGATCTCGGTGCCCCTGGGGCCGCCATTTTGTGTGCTGAGGTGATCTCGGTGCCCCTGGGGCCGCCATTTTGTGTGCTGAGGTGATCTTGGTGCCCCTGGGGCTGCCATTTTGTGTGCTGAGGTGATCTTGGTGGCCCTGGGGCCGCCATTTTGTGTGCTGAGGTGATCTTGGTGCCCCTGGGGCCGCCATTTTGTGTGCTGAGGTGATCTCGGTGCCCCTGAGGCCGCCATTTTGTGTGCTGAGGTGATCTCGGTGGCCCTGGGGCCGCCATTTTGTGTGCTGAGGTGATCTCGGTGCCCCTGGGGCCGCCATTTTGTGTGCTGAGGTGATCTCGGTGGCCCTGGGGCCGCCATTTTGTGTGCTGAGGTGATCTCGGTGGCCCCGGGGCCGCCATTTTGTGTGCTGAGGTGATCTCGGTGGCCCTGGGGCCGCCATTTTGTGTGCTGAGGTGATCTCGGTGGCCCTGGGGCCGCCATTTTGTGTGCTGAGGTGATCTTGGTGGCCCTGGGGCCGCCATTTTGTGTGCTGAGGTGACCCTGCACCTGGGACACAGCAACCCTGGCTGTACATACAGACTGGGGGATGAAATGCTGGAGAGCAGCTCTGTGGAGATGAATTTGTGGGTTTTGGTCAACGACAAGTTGAAGATGAGCCAACAGTGTCCCTGGCAGCCAAGAGGGACCCGTGTCCCGGTGCATCCAGCACAGCACGGCCAGCCAGGCAGGGAGGGGAAACATTTATAGTGTAACTCTGATCAGAGAGAGGGAAGTGAAAGGTAAACTTGCAACTAAAATAATCCTGATCAATCTCCTGAAAAAAATTAATACTGCATTAAGCACAAATATCTCAGCCTTATAACATCTTTATGAAGAACAACATTGGATTGGGTATTAGAAAAAGCAAGTTTTTCCACATCTCCTTTCCCCTCACCTATTTAATGATATGGGGATAAAATAATGAATTAAGCCATCGCTTTGTTAAACATGTTCCACCAATAAGCCAGAAAATAATACACACAAAACCCAAAAACCTTCCACATCCAGCTGTTAGGAAAAGCATGTTTTTTGCATAACTGAACACTAAAGATTACAGAGAGGATTTATAATCTTTTTATAAGCTGTATTATATAAGTGTTTTCAACAGCTACTTCCATGCCCAGCGACCACATTGACACAGAAAGAGATGCTGACAAGTTCAGCTGCTGAAAAGGGTTAAGAACCATCACGACTGCAAAACTTCTTTCTGCCAGTAAAACAGAAGAAAAGATACTGGACTCCACAAAGACATTGGGACTTCCAAGAAAGAAAAATCAAAGCCTGTAGGATTTAGGAACTTGCCCGTATATCGTGGTCCTTTCACCTCTTTGTATTTCCTCTAATCCGCTCCAAACAAAAAGTGTAGCTGCGCCAGGAAGTCCTGACAAGCTTTGCTGAACGACGCTCTAAATCATCTCACTAATTAATGACACGCTACCTACCCAAACCCTGGTGTAGCGTTGACAGAGACATATTTAATGAGAGCAATGTTTCAAAAGCTATTGCAACTTTGTCAGTTTTCCAAGCAAAAGAACAACCCAAAGGAGAAAAACTAAATCAGCAACAGAGCAACACACTAAATAGATAACGTGAAGCTCTTTCGGAGCTGTGATGTTTTAATGAAGGCACTACATTTTAGGCATAGATTACAATTTAATACAAAGGATACTGCTAATGCTTGGGTTAAGTTTATGTCGGGGGAAAAGAACTTAAAACTTATCAGGAGAGGTGTGGAAAAACATTTCTGTTTCCCAAGAGCAAAGCAAGTTCTCCTTCATATCATACTGAAGGATGTTACAGGACACAGATCCGTAGAATCAGTGTCTCAAATACAGCAAAAACATGAAAAAAAACATGCAAACAGTTCTGCAGGTATAGAGAAACATTCCACTTATTCATTTCCCTTCTTTTTCAGATGTGAATTTGCTAGTATTCCAGAAATAAGTCTTAATTAAGTCACAGGATTCAAACCCAAGTATTTCAATATTATAACCCCATCACTCCGAGTTTTCTGGTCTTGCAAATGCTCAGTTTATACAAGGAAGCTGGAAAAAAAACAACCAACCAAACTTACAGGAGGGGAATTTCAACAATGAGCTGGATGAGGCAACACAGCAACTCTTCTATGAGGTCTTCACACTCTGTTCCTGGAAAGAAACATACCAAAGGTTTTCTGGATTTCCAAATAACAAAAGCAAGCACAGATTTGAACACATCGATCCAGACGATCGATATTTTAAACACTAGAAGAGTAATTTTACTTGGTTTAGAAAAAGAAAGGACTTGGGATTATCACCAGAGCAAATGGTGATGCTAAACCTTTATATATATATATAAGAATAACTAATAACAATAGGATAAATTCAATGAGATGTTGATATTCTAGGAAATATGATAATGTTAAACACATCAAGCTTTATTTTGCTACTTCCCTAACGTGATATTAAATGGTGTCAGTACTATCAGTTGAATTGATGTGACTTCTCACTGCTCCACAGTTCAAGTCTACCCTCAAAATTCTATATAGTTCTCCACCCCTTTTTTTAATCCCAAATTAAGAATAAGCAGCTACAGATATAAAACAGTTCAATTTGTCTAACGTACAATGAACAATATTCTAAACTGTGATCTGTCAAATACATGCAGCCTACTGTACATATCACTGCAGCTCTTCAGCAATTCAATCTATATATTATTTTTGCCTGAATGCAACTTGATTCATGTAAGAGGTTTTACACATGACAAGGAAGAATTCATGAATTTCCAAAGTGCAGAAATTATTCTACAAAATGCTAAAAAATTGATTTAAAAACAACTCTTCTTAAAGCCAGGATTCAATTTGAAGAAGCACACCAGAGGGAATATGCACAAGAAAGCCAAATTACTTCTTTCCACCATCGGTTTATTAAAAACACATTAAAAATTGTCACCTAGTGAACTGCAAGTTCTAAAGGAAATAGGTTTTATTTTATCACGGAAACATGGTTTCCTTTATATAGAATCCCCCATGAGGAACACAACGTAGCTCCTGTTAGTAAAAATACTCCTGTTTGGAGTATTTAACCTTCGAAATCACCACCGATAATGAAGCCCAGATAATCCAAAGCAACTTGAATGTGACCATTTCCTCAAGTTTTTTGAATCTAGAAAAAGCTTATAGAGCAAAACTGCTGTTAGTTCCCCAAAGGTAATGAACTGTTTCTCTGGACAATTGAGGAAACTGAGGACGAAAGAGGAAAAAGGATGGGAAATAAAGTAAAATGCATTTTAAGGATATTGTTTCTTCCACTATGCTATATACACAACTCATTTGAAGCGAGAATAATACTATTTGACTATGAAAAAGGGCTTTCCCTTCACACTATACTCAAAATAAAGTGAGAAAATATTGGCTTAGCACAACCACGTAGAATGGAAGATGTTGGGCTTTCCTGCTCTGTTCTCAAAGCAGTTTTTCTTTTCTTAAAACAAGCTTAATTGCTGTAATCAATGTCATTCAGCTCCGATAATTAATGTATCCTCTTCCCCATTGGGGCACATGCATTCTTGTTTAATTCTCCTCTTGCCAAGACAATGAGGCGGCCGCGTGCCAAATCTATAACGTGAGAGGGAGCCGTAAACACGGAACGTGATGGATTTTCATCAACAATGCCTCTTTCAATAGCAGGATAAACACAATACTCCTTCACCTTCATAGAACACATTCTTGGATCAAACATACGTGTAAAGCCTCAGGGAAAATAATAAAGGGTGAATCTGGCCAGATTAGACTTAGAGAGAGGAATCGTAGGTGCATCTTCTACATTCTATCACTGCAAACACAAAGACTTTTAAAAAATAAATGAAATAATTATTAATATTTCCTCACAAAACAGTATTTAAAGCCCCCGCCATCCCATTCATTACACAACCAGACTTAAAGCTTCTTCAGGTTTTGCGGTTTTACTCTGAGGACTCCCAAAAATTCCCGATTTTCACTGAAGAGTGTTAATAATGAGTCCATAAACTAATTGCCATCCTTGTTTCCTTTCTATGACAGCTGAATACTCATTAAATCATTTAAAGGCTGCAGTAAACACATTTATTCCCCCTCTATGTCCTCTTATTTGCTATAATACACCAAATAAATTCCTCAGCAGCCTTGCAATAAAATCTTGTCTATAGAGAATTAATTAATTTTCCTATTACAGGTCAGGGAACAGGTTCAATAAGTTGATTATTTGACTTAGACTCCTCTAAATCATCATTCAGTTCTGAATTCCGAATTCACAGGTAAAGACTGTGCAGAAATTATGGGATAAAAACCAGTGGAAGCCCCATTTTAAAGTGAAGAACATGTGTTAACAAGACTAAGTCCGGCCTCAAACCAGCAACTGCTGAGTCCAGTTTAGAATTTACCAATATCATGAATTTTGAGCTGAATCTTAAAGCATGAGGTTTAAATTTTCATAAGGATTTTCCTACAATAACTACTCACCAGCCATTAAGAAAATAAGCCAAGAGTACTTCAAAATTCACACGCTGCATTAAAGCTTTTATCTTATCCGCATAATTTAATTACACTAATATGAGAATGTGTTGAATAAGGCTTGTTTTATCATGCTCACAATTGACAAACAGTAAAATTACATCAAGCTGTAACAAATGAAAAGACTGTAAGGACAACTAAGGACTTCAAGTTTTTAAAAGGATGCTCAAAGATAGTGTGAAGTACGTACAACTTTAGTAAAAGTAGTAATAAATTTGTCTGAACTTCACAACAAGTTTGTCTGAACTTCACAACAAGCTCTAGTTTCTAAATAATAGTAATAAAAAAACCCCAAAGCTACATTTGACTTCATTATGAAAATACAAACAAAAAGAGCATTTAATTCTGGTCTGCTCACTTGAATAAACCCTACCACAACAGCATTTTATTACACTCCGTTAATAATCCTTTACCTTTCCTATAGCTACGTTTAAACCTATAGGAAGGGATTCACCATCTAACCATACTCCAGGTATATTTTAAAAAATAGGATGTGAACCATCTCCACATCCAATCAAGTGCTACGAGACATGGTATAAATGTGGATATACCACAGCGACAAGAATCACTTTCCGTATCAAGCCGCAAGGAACTCCCAGTGTAATAAAGATCGCAGGGGTTCAAGAAAAAACATCTCAGCTTTTCCATCTATTCTACTGTGCTACATTGCACCATTTTTTAACCAAGAATAAACATTAAAAACGTTTGAAACCAAGAATAAACCCAAGGCTGAACTCCTCTGAGTCACAGTAGGCGTCAAGGAGTTCAAACTAAATTTTCATGACCAATTTTGCTGGGCTGATTGTTGAGGGAAATCCACAATCAGACACTTTTGGTCATTCTACCTTCTTGCCAGACCGATTTGGGCTTTTTGCAACTACAGACTCCACAGTATCTTTATAACAAAGGAAATCGAGGCTCCTGTGCCAGCTTGATCCATCATATTCAAGAGCATCTCGACACGGTGCTACACGAAGATTTGTAGCAGCGTCAGGACTTTGGTTTTGCTGTAATCGAACTGATTTTGAACATATTCACATTATTCACGCTCAAAAAAGGAGCAGATAGCAGAAAAAGAAGAGCTAGATTATTTGAGCATCCCTGTCATCCTTCATCTTGTGTAACACGTGCTCTGTTTCCTGGAGATGCACTTATTTTTTTAATATTATGCCTAAATTCTATGACTTTCACTGCACTCTTGTATAAACTACTGCGCACTAATTAAATTTTAGCCGTTGTCTTTTCAATGGATCAGTTCTAACCACAGTAAGGTTACCGTTATCACCTTTCAAACTGTATTAAAATGATCAAAGCTAAGGTAGATCTACAGCACCACTCCTGAACAACTGTTTCAAAACAAATGGCAAATTAAGTTTGGAAATAAACAACCTTGTTAAATTGAATATAAAACTTTAAAGAAAGAAATAAAGCTATTTAAACACTACTCTAGAAGAGGTCTGTTTTGCACTAAGAACCCATAACACATAAAGAGCTTGTTGAAAAATGTTTAATTTTAGCAGAAGATGGCAGTCAATGTTATTAAAAGATCTCAACACATTTTGAAGGTGTTCTCTTTCACTTGTATGATAAATACATCAAATTAGTTTAGATACAAGGGAAGTCGGTCAGTCTGATTATTGACTACACACGGTGTCCCGAAAAGTCAACTTGTTGTATGGAATGTCATTGGTATTTTATTTCTAGTTGAAAAGCAAAGTTTGGGATTCTTAGTCTAAACAAAACATCGAAAAATAGAATCATTCTGGTCGGAAAAGACCCTGAAGATCATCAAATCCAACCATTAACCCAGCACTGCCAAGTCCACCTCTAAACCATGTCCCTAAGCGCCATATCTAAAAACAGCAGAACTTTTTAGGAATAGTTTCTTGTGGGATATTTGTTTCACCTACCATACGAGCCTGGCGCTTTCTCTTCATAAGTAAAATGAAGTTGCAGCTCCTCTTCTGACATTCGACTGATGAAGACTTTGAGCAAACAGCAAATGATGAAGAGCGCGTTGTGAGCTTGCCAAATAAAGAGGTGACTGGAAGAAAAGCAGCAGAAACAAACAGGAATTAGTCACGTTTGACCTGCAAACATGCACCGAAAACCACAAGAAGCAAAAAGGTTGAGGGGAATCCTGAGAGAAAGGGGCATTCAAAAGCAAACTCTTCCTTTTTGAAGCTCCCAATCGGAGCTGTGACTGTGGGGGAACAACTACAGAATATTTCCCGCCAAAACTACGCAGCGCTGCACACGCAACCTCCTGTTCTTTCCTACGGCTGTCGCACGATATTATTTCAAAGGAAAGTCTTTACACAGAAGTTCGTGTTCAAATCCAGTCCAGTTTTAAGAAAATATTGGTTCATACAATTAGATTTAGCTAAAAAGATCAGGTGATTTTTAAACAGCTCTAAACCAGTAGTAACCAGGAGTTACACCACTTGTATGCTAAACGTGTTTATGTAACACATAAGATGAACACAAATGTGGCTTTTTCCCCAGCAATATATTTACCTATTAGACTTAACCTTCTGTGCTTGGAAAAGTACTACATACTCATTCCATTTCAACCAAGGATTTAAGAAAATTCTAAGTTTTGGTCCGTGCGTTAATTAAAAGTGAAAAACTCGAGAGTGAGCAGCAAAAAGAACATTTAAAAGCTTTTTTGCCGGGTACTTACTTCTGACATTCTGCTGAGATTTTTAACTCTTTGGTTCTAGAAAGAAAGACTTTAATCAACGAGCCAAGGTTTCCTGTTCGAGGATTCTTCTCAACTAGATGAGGAAAAATAAGAGATGATTACATAGTTGACACTATTTAGTTCAAATATGATATAGAATGAAACAAAATTTCAACATCTTAAATATTTCTACATAATCTGGTTTTCTGGACAGCTGTTGCTTTTCTTTCAAGATTCTCCAGGACACGCTTTACTACTCCATAAGAGTTTTCTCCTAAATTTCACATACCTTAAATGTGGAGCTCATGCTCCTTCCTTTCCAAGACTTCTCTACAGCACAATAGGCAGAAAACTGGGCAGGTTTTCACAACCAGCTTTTCCCTTCTTGAAAGATCATTGATCAAATGTATATTTTCTCCCTTTGGCCCTCTGATAAATTCTTCCCCCTTATTGATCAGCTTAATTTGCGACAATTTCTCACCTAAAGACTTGCAGACTGAGATGGTGGCTTCTTCCAACAGCTTCAAGTCAGCACTAAGGGAGGGAGGAAAGAAAAATGGTGACATGAGCAATTGGGTTTCTGTGCTTAAGTGAAAAATCATCACAATATTTCTATGAAACACTTCATTTCACCAGTTCGTTATCTGTTTTACATAGATGGGTTGAGGTGAGAAGGAACCTCTGGAGATCATCTTGTCTCCCACAACCACATCCAGGTGGCTTTTCAATATCTCCGAGGACAAAGACTCCACAGCCAGCGAAGAGCTACTATATGAAATAACATCTTTTTAAGAAGCATCAATTAAAGAATCTTCAACTTGACATTTAACCTCAAGCTGAGCACCACTTTCCTTTAACTAATGTTATTATATTAACGCAACGATCACATCAGATACACCAATTTCTTCCTATCTTCATTAATTGCCTGTTGGTATCTAGTCTGAATCTCCCCTTTTATAGTTCAAAACCATCACCCCTTGTCCTGTTGCTCAAGTTATTGGAGAAGATTGTACCATCTCTATACAGACTGAATTATTAATAATATTAATAACAGTAGTCATGCTGAAATTCCCCAAATTAAGTCAAAAAAACCCCAACACAAACCAAAAACCAACACACACGCAAAAAACACCCAAATAGCTCAATGCTTGCAGATATGACACAGTATGTAATACAGGCTGAACAATTTCAGAGCTCATGCAGCTACATCCTTACAATTAAAGGGATGGAAATCACCATCCTCAGAATAAATAGGAAAGTAGCAATGTAATGAAACCCAAATAGTAACTCAGCCTATAAAATCAGTGGTCTGGCCTCCGTTCAAGCACTCGTCTCCTATAAAAATATTGCAAAACATAATACTGCCATCATTAGACTGTCAAAGTCGCCATTGCTTCCTAAGCATTAAATTTGCCGATGAGTAACCTGATTTATATCAAAACAGAGATGAAACACCTCAACCCCGTCTTGGCAACTACCTGTAGGTCTGCAACGGAACTTCTAAAGAAGAGTCCTCCTTTTTCTGTTTTTCAAATTTAAATTGTAAGCCAGTTGACAGCACAGTTGCATCAAGCTGAGATTAACCCTGGTGATATTTGGGAAGCCCCTAAACCGGCTCCACTGTCGGAAAGCCACGGGGATTTGAGCTCTTGGAAGCCGAGTTTAAGCAATGAGGATGAGAAGAGGAGGTAAAGATATTGGTAGAAACAGCAGCAAAAAGAGTCATTCCAAAACTTTTTAATAGGAAATGTTGCAAGACAGAGACGCCAAAACTTAAATTTTAAGATGCCTGCAAGTTTTCCTGTGTATCAGATTAATTTAGTGTGTAGAGACAGCTCAATATCCTAGGACAACTTCAGATTACGGAGATTGGCTTTTTGCTATATCAAATATCAGCATTTTCCTCCCTTCTAAATCGCTTTGAAACATCAGTTTCGGAAAGAACAAACTTACCCTTCCATATATACTTTAAAAGCATTAAACCCAGTCTCAAAGGCGGTCTCTTGTTTCAGTGCTGAAGACATGCGGAGTAATTCAAAACAAATGGTATAAAGCAACTACAGACAACACAATTTCTTAGGTCTATGCGAAACAAGGACTTTTGCACTCAAAAGAAGCTTTTCTTCCCTTTAAGTCATTAAAAAACACACCAAGTCCCCAAATAAATTCCACAGACTTGCCTAATTCCTACAAATTGCCAGGATCAAAACAAGCCCTTCAGATCTTCAGTAAAGCTTTTAACATTGGAGTCGTTCTTTTTCCTACTAAAACAAAGTTCAATGCTTAAAAAATAAATACAAGCCGCTCACCCTCATTCCTACAAGAACTGAATTTTGCCATCCTGAAGACAACAACATCTGTAAAATTTCAGTTGACACCATAGAAACACTTAGAGAGGAGGAGATGCAGCAGGACACTACCACAACAAATAAATAAGTCTGAAAATCGTGGGTTTATATTCAAGATAAGTAATATTAGAGCTACATTCTCATGGATGGTTTCATAGACAGAGTATAGTGAGGAGGTACAAAAAATAGCCCAATTTGGCTTTACCAAGGGGAAGTCATGCTTGAGCAACCTCATAGCCTTTTAGGAGAATGTACCAAGGTGGATGGATGGTGGCAGAGCGGTGGATGTGCTCTACCTTGACTTCAGTAAAGCCTTTGCCACAGTCTCCCACAGCATCCTCACAGCTCAGCTGAGGAGGTGTGGGCTGGACAATAGAGTAGTGAGGTGGGTTGCAAACTGGCTTAAGGAGAGAAGCCAGAGAGCGGTAGTCAATGGTGAGGAGCCTAGTTGGAGGCCAGTATCTAGTGCAGGGCCTCAGGGGGCAGTACTGGGGCCAGTATTATTCAATATATTCATTAACGATTTAGACGAGGGAATAGACTGACTGTCAGCAAGTTTGCTGGTGACACCAAGCTGGGAGGAGTGGCTGACACGCCAGAGGCTGTGCTGCCATCAGAGACCTGGACAGGCTGGAGAGCTGGGCGGGGAATAACCTGATGAAATGTAACAAGGGCAAGTGTAGAGTCCTGCATCTGGGCAGGAACAACCCCAGGTTCCAGTATAGGCTGGGAAATTACATATTAGAGAGCAGTGTAGGGGAAAGGGACCTGGGGGTCCTGGGGCCAGCAGGGTGACCATGAGCCAGCACTGGGCCCTTGTGGCCAGGAAGCCAATGGGACCTGGGGTGTATTACAAGGGGGGTGGTCAGTAGATCGAGAGAGGTTCTCCTGCCCCTCTACTCTGCCCTGGTGAGACCCCATCTGGAATATTGTGTCCAGTTCTGGGCCCCTCAGTTCCAGCAGGACAGGGAACTGCTGGAGGGGGTCCAGCGTAGGGCAACAAAGATGATTAAGGGAGTGGAGCATCTCCCTTATGAAGAAAGGCTGAGGGAGCTGGGGCTCTTTAGTTTGGAGGAGAGGAGACTAAGGGGGGACCTTATTAATGTTTATAAATATATAAAGGGTGAGTGCCATGAGGATGGAGCCAGGCTCTTCTCGGTGGCAAACAATGATAGGACAAGGGGTAATGGGATCAAGCTGGAACACAAGAGGTTCCACCTATATTTGAGAAAAAATTTCTTCTCAGTGAGGGTGGCAGAGCCTGGCCCAGGCTGCCCAGGGGGGTTGTGGAGTCTCCTTCTCTGCAGACATTCCAACCCACCTGGACATGTTCCTGTGCGACCTCACCTGGGTGTTCCTGCTCCAGCAGGGGGATTGCACTGGATGAGCTTTTGAGGTCCCTTCCAATCCCAAACATACTGTGATACTGTGATATTTCCAGGCACCTGGAGCAAAGCTTAGCAGTGGATTTCTTAATATGGGCGGGAAAAAAAGGGAGAGAAAGGGGAAAAAGTTGCCTATTTTTTTGGTGAAGACAGAAGATACATTATATTAACACTTAAGCAGAAAATGCCAGGGCCAAGATTCATAATGTGGCACAAACGAAATGCTACAACCAGCTGCGGTGTTGCCTTTGCTCTCCGATCCCTGCAGAGATGACATTTGGTTAATGAATTAATAGAATAATGGCAACTTAACACTAAAACCTCCATTTTTCATTAATTACTGTCATATAATGATCACAGTGACCTGGGTGAGTTCGCACAGAACCATATGTTTCACCTGGTACTACCTGAACTAAATTATTTGGGTTTGGGCAAATAATATACATATATATATATATATATATATAAAATATATAGTATAATATCCCAATTATATTTACCACCTCTACAATTTTCTGAGGAGTGAGTAAAAGATACAACCTGGTGTTGGGATTCAAACGGGGTGTGAGCAGTGGGGGAAATGCTCAAGCTTCAAAGAAAAATACATTTAACCACATAGCAAGAAATTATTCTATTTGCCTTTTTCTATAGAGGGTAGGCCCACAGACCTCAGCAAAACTGTAATTAATAGTGAAATTAATTCTACCAGCGTAGACTTCTTTAAAGCAAATGAATTCAGCTTGGTTTATATTAAAGGCATCGAAACATGAGAGGTTTTGCAGTGATTAATGTCTTGCAACGTCTCAACAAGACAAGCAGTCAGAATATTTGGCGTATAAATTGTCACTACAAAGCCATCTCTAGGCAGGAAATATCTGCATCACATAGGAAGTGCTGGGAAGGAGAGAGAAGAAATCAAAATGAAGTTTAAACTTGCAAGCTCCAAAACTATCCCTTTGATATCAGCTGTCAAAATTACCCTTTTATATTTCACAAGGAAGAGTGAAAATTATGAGTTATGATATGTAAAGGCATTGATTATTGACCAGGTAGAACATAATACAGAAACAATATTTAGTTAATATAAATTCTGGCATATATGGTAGAAACCTATTACTTCCAAAGAGAAGAAAAAATTATTAAAAAGAAAAACCAGTGGAGTTATTTTACAGTGGCTGAAATAAATTCAGTTGCTTTACTTTAAATTGACAAACAATCAGACTTCAACAAAACCATAATTAATAAAAGATGGTAAAAGAAAGGAGTCATCTTTGAAAAACATGGTTTTATCCCCTGCAGAGGGATCTGGAGAGACTGGAACAATGGGCCCATTGCAATGGGCTGAAGTTCAACAAGGCCAAGTGGCGGGTGCTGCCCTTTGGCCACAACAACCCCCTGCAGCGCTCCAGGCTGGGCACAGAGTGGCTGGAGAGCAGCCAGGCAGAAAGGGACCTGGGGGGACTCATGGACAGGAAGCTCAACAGGAGCCACCAGTGTGCCCAGGTGGCCAAGAAGGCCAATGGGATCCTGTCCTGGATCCAAACCAGCGTGGGCAGCAGGACAAGGGCAGTGATCCTTCCCCTGTGCTCTGCATTGGGGAGGCCACCCCTGGAGTATTGTGTTCAGTGCTGGGCCCCTCAGCTCAGGAAAGAGATTGAAGTGCTGGAGCGGGGCCAGAGAAGAGCAACAAGACTGGGGAAGGGACTGGAACACAAGCCTTATGGGGAGAGGCTGAGGGAGCTGGGCTTGTTTAGTCTGGAGAAGAGGAGGCTTAGAGCTGAGCTCAGCACTCTCTAGAACTACCTGAAGGGCAGTTCTAGCCAGGGGGGGATTGGGCTCTTCTCCCAATAGGACAAGGGGCCATGGGCTTCAACTCTGCCAGGGGAAATTGAGGCTGGAGATGAGAAAGCAATTCTGTGCAGAGAGAGTGGTCAGGATTGGAATGGCTGCCCAGGGAGGTGCTGGACTCACCGGCCCTGGAGGTTTTTCAACTGAGATTGGCCATGGCACTTAGTGCCATGATCTAGTCAATGGACTGGAGTTGGACCAAGGCTTGGACTGGATGATCCCTGAGGTCTTTTCCAACCCAGTCGATTCTGTGATTCTGTGTGTGATTCTGTGAAAATATCTCAACGTGGCAATAGAAAGTATTCTGTATATAAAATGACATTATAAGCATTTTTATTATAATAAGGGCAGACACCATGGTATAAGACCCAAATGTAGTAGACAGAAAACCAGCAGCTTTCCAGATGGTTTTTTCCTCTAAGTAAAGGTTTTTTGCTTGCCATCGACTACAAAACAGAAGAATCGGCCCATTCAATAAATTCACACTGTGGGAATGTTGACTTTAATGGACTAGGCAGAGGAAAGATGTCAAAAGAATCCAAAGCCGTGTCTAATTTATTGTACCAATTTCCAAATCTACCATATTAAAGCAACATAAAAGTCGCTCGGTTTTATGTCTTTCCATTAAAGGCTCCTGCGCACTATTCTGGAAGCAGCCGCTCATTAAAAACTCCGGGAAAGGAACAAAGTGGAACAGTCAATATTAAGCACATGATTTGCAGCAAGTTCTGGTTTAGTTAAGTCCGGTTTAAGTTTGACTAGGTTTTATATGATTTTAACTCTGCTCCAGTGAGTCCGTTCTGTGCAAAAAATAAGGATATGTGAAGGAAAATTTAAAATAATTAAAATATATATATATATAGAAAGGAATTTTACCTACTTGCCACCCATAACCTGCTTTACAGAAGAGGAGATTATAACACAATTTTTACAGTGCAAAGCATGAGGCAACCTAAACTAAACTGCTAGTAGCCTTTGATTTTACTGTCATTTATGTGTATATTACTCATCTCCTACTCCTAAATCATTTAAGTGGCTTTACTTGCCAAATATTCCAGACTTGCTGTGGCTGTAACTATTGCTCATGGTCACGGGCAGTGAACAGGGATTCACCGACAGCTCATTTCTGATAATTGAAGGTTGATTCATAATCAGGATTTACGAATGCACAGACCAGAATGACCCCCAGTTCATATTCACTCTTAATACTCGCTTAACTAGGAAGAAAATCCACATGATGAGAGGAAGAACAGCAAAGCATAAGGAAAAGAAGACAGACAGCAGCGCCGTTATCAGATATGGTATCATGCCCTCATTTTTCTCAGAGTAGAAAACCAGTAAATTCACCAGCTCTCAAGTCCACGAGCTTTTGGTTTTGGGGATTAAAAGACTATTGTTCCTTGGAAGATCCAACTGGGTTTGGCAGCCTGAAAGATCTTCCTTTGGCAGCTGCAATCTGGACGACCTTCTAGAAAGCAAAGCACAACTTGCATATTCCTCATCAGACAGAAAGTACACACAGAAGAGTGTTCAAAAACCCACAAACTTATAGAAACAGATTCAAATTTCCCTTAAATATATTGAGAGTAGCCTCTGTCTTCCTTGCAGCTACTGGTTTCTTCATGACAACGAGGTGAATGTGTGACTCAAAGTGAACCCAATCCCACCACGTCTCAGGTGTTGCTGGTTTTTGTTGTCTTATTTATTGTTAGTTGGCTTTCCTATGACCATATATTCTCCTACTACCTTCTCTTTGCATGTTTTTCTCCTCTTTCCCTATAGCACTGTCATATATAGGACAGAAGTACATCTGAAGCAGCATCCAGAGAATATGACCCCTTTCCAGATGGGGATTGTATCAGTCCCATCTTTGCAAAAATTCAAGGAAGTAAAAAAATATTATTTGAGAAAAAACCTAAATTGCGTCTTGTTGACCAGGTGAAAACCGGCTCCTTTCCACAAGAGCCAAAAAAAGGCATCTTCCTCCTGTCTAAACGCGCTCAAGCCTCATTAAAACAGAGTTAACTTGATACTTTGCGAGGTTTTAATCTCAGAGATGAGCATTGACCTCTATTGTTCTGTTCGTGCAGGCAAGGTTATCTGATTTACACAACGGCATCCAACATCATTTGTCAAATGCTTCTCTCAGGTAGGTGTAACTTAATGGGAAATTTCTGTTTCCTTCCAATTATTAAGCTGCACAAAAGATGCCTCTAAAAAGATCTTTCTACCAGCAAAGAGCACCATCTGGTGTTCAGCTAATTAAACTTGCAACTGGCTTCTGGATCAGTTTGGTTGTTTTTTTAATTATGTTTCTTGTTTGTGTATTTTTTCCTTTGATTATGTTTGGTTTTTTCTAAGAGAACTTACTCTGCACTGGATCGGACTCCATGAAATAAGCATAAAAAAGCTGCAAACTATGAAACACTCCTTTATTTTGGCAGTAGAGGAAGAAGCAGTAGAAGAACTGAAGAAAATTGATGGGGGTTGACATGTAACTATTTCCCCCCCCAAAAAAAACCAAATCAACATGGTATTATATGACTTGATAGAATATTGTCCAACTTGTTAGTCACATGTAGGCTGTAAACAATTCTTGTATCTTCAGGGATCTCAGAGAAAACACAACTGTTCCTTACCCGCTGCTAATTATGCACCACCCTTGACGAACTTTATAACCCACCCCAACACTGTATCTTCTTGTTACCCTGGATACTCTCTCCATGCAGGAGTCAAAATCCTTCCTCCTCACTCTTTACAAAAATCAAGTCTAGTAAATGCCTCCCAGTTGTTTACTGGAACCATTTTCCCTCCCAGTTGCCTGAACATTCACTTAGTCCCAGTAGTAGGAAACATCTGCCTAATCTGGTCCTAATTGTTAGGAAAATAAATGCCATTTTTTGCCTTTCAGAAGGTACTGCGCACAAGACACAGCACAGAGTGAAGTTACGTAAGACGTAAACTATACCTCACTAGAAACCACCTTGCCTTCAGTAAAGCCTTTGCCACAGTCTCCCACAGCATCCTCACAGCTCAGCTGAGGAGGTGTGGGCTGGACAATAGAGTAGTGAGGTGGGTTGCAAACTGGCTTAAGGAGAGAAGACAGAGAGTAGTAGTCAATGGTGCGGAGTCTAGTTGGAGGCCAGTATCTAGCGCAGTGCCTCAGGGGGCAGTACTGGGGCCAATATTATTCAATATATTCATCAACAATTTAGACGAGGGAATAGAGTGACTGTCAGCAAGTTTGCTGGTGACACCAAGCTGGGAGGAGTGGCTGACACGCCAGAGGCTGTGCTGCCATCAGAGACCTGGACAGGCTGGAGAGTTGGGCGGGGAATAACCTGATGAAATGTAACAAGGGCAAGTGTAGAGTCTTGAATCTGGGCAGGAACAACCCCAGGTTCCAGTAGAGGTTGGGAAATTACATATTAGAGAGCAGTGTAGGGGAAAGGGACCTGGGGGTCCTGGTGGACAGCAGGGTGACCATGAGCCAGCACTGGGCCCTTGTGGCCAGGAAGGCCAATGGCATCCTGGGGTGGATTAGAAGGGGGTGGTTAGCAGATCGAGAGAGGTCCTCCTGCCCCTCTACTCCACCCTGGTGAGACCACATCTGGAATATTGTGTCCAGTTCTGGGCCCCTCAGTTCCAGCAGGACAGGGAACTGCTGGAGAGGGTCCAGCGTAGGGCAACCAAGATGATTAAGGGAGTGGAGCATCTCCCTTATGAAGAAAGGCTGAGGGAGCTGGGTCTCTTTAGTTTGGAGAAAAGGAGACTGAGGGGTGACCTTATTAATGTTTATAAATATATGAAGGGTGAGTGCCATGAGGATGGAGCCAGGCTCTTCTCGGTGGCAAACAATGATAGGACAAGGGATAATGGGATCAAGCTGGAACACAAGAGGTTCCACTTAAATTTGAGAAGAAACTTGTTCCTGGTGAGGGTGGCAGAGCCTGGCCCAGGCTGCCCAGGGGGGTTGTGGAGTCTCCTTCTCTGCAGACATTCAAAACCCAAATTTTAGCAGTAAGGCATTGTGGCCTATTTAAACCTGTTACACAAGGGGTTAGATGGCGTCTGTTACTACCCTTTGTGAAAAAGCCAGATCCTTTGCAAGGAAATACCGATGATAATAATAAAATAGTCAAATGAGACGTTCACCTGGCAGAAGATTATCAGGTCACATTATAAACTGTAAAAAACAGTTTAAGTGATAATTAGAAGTATTAGGTAATACCAGACTGTTAAGACTGATAATCAATAGATAGGCCAATGAATTTAGCAATGGACAAGGATTCATTTTCTGTGGGTCCTCCCCAAAATATTAATTCTGTTTATATCTACACCACTTGCTGGAGTGAAGAGACACACGGAACTTGAATTTTAGATCTTCAGAAAATATTTTTGTGGATACATGCCAAGCTTCTTTGTAAAACGTAAAAGACAGGTGGGGTAAAGCCATCCAAAGAAACTCAACAGGTAACCTACAGTTAAATTATGGAAGATGTACTGTAAGTCAAGAGGAAATATTATGTTAGTCTTGAGCAACTCCAGCAGCTTTCCCAAAGAAACAACAGAACATGAAAAAAGGAACCCACAGGAATGGAAGAGCCTCCAAAATTAGAAACAACGGTCCATTTTACACACGCATTTATTCCTCTGCTACCTACAACAGCATTAACAAAACCACTCCTTTGCTTTCAGACTTAGAAATACACAAGCAAGGTTTAGTTTTTCAACAAGAACCCTCTTACCTGTTTGTTGGAGTGGTAAAGCTGAAAGACAGCAGCTGATTCCAGAATGGGTCATTCTCAGAGATGGGCTCTGCTCCTGCTAATTTCTTTAAGTACTCATTTTCTGGAAGCTCACTGATGCTGCTGCTATTTGCTCCCATCTTCCTGATTTGGCAAATTCTTTTCTAAATGTTCATTTCTTCAAGGAAAAAAAAAGAAAAAGAGACACATTTAAAGTCTTTTGTACAAATAAGGAATATACAGATCCTAAATTAGCAATCCGTATCAGAACACAGTATCATAGTTGTATCGACATCAAGGCTGCTACCAGTGGGGAAAACTACAAAGAAATCACAATTTAAGCAGAGACATCATGTTGACAAGCTATTAAAAATTTTTGTTCCAAGTGGATATGTGTAGATAGAAAATTATTTCTATTGTCAAGAAAGGGAGTCCGTCATGGAAGAAACTGCTGCGTGTTATCAATGATCTGCACCTTGAAACCTCTTGTCTTCAAGGAGGGAAAAGCTAAAAAATATATACATCAAAAAACTGCTTTTTGAAGCAATGCCACAGAAGCTGGTAGAGATATTGTCCAAAACCTTTTTTCATTACCGGCTGTGTTGTCCTTGACCTGTGCGAGAATGATGAGGTTTCAATTCTCCATGCTGCTCGTCAGCACTTCTCACCTTTATAAACAATTTAATTAAAGAAAAAAACACCATGATGCTATTAACTATGCACCAGGGATGCTCCTAAGCATCTTCTATCTTTCCAGGACACCAGCTTCAATAATCTTCCATCTTTTGAGAAGAAAGAACTGTGACTAATAGCTTTGAAAGCTTATATTTATACATAAAAGAAATAAGAGCAGGAACAGCTATACTAGAAGATGTAAGATACTACTTGGTAACAACTCTTCCCCTTGGTCTTCATAAAGGTATAGGATCTGTTTCAAGAATCACTCCAGTACTGATTAAGACTCATCAGCATTGCAGAAGCAGTTGCTTCCAGAAAATATCATTCTAGTAGCAGTAAGCACAAGACTTAGACTACACTACCTTTGAAATCAAGTCGACAAATACTAAAGCTCGAGATTAAACAGAAGAATCAATCAAAATAATCAAATTGTTCGACAAATACTTGTAAACTACTTAGTAGGTACATGGACTTCGCAAGCTTTGCCTTCTAATCATTTGTGCGCCAACTTCACTTCGAGCATTCAAATAAACATATTTTTTTTCCCCTCTGTTATACCCCAGGTTTTTTCTTTCCTCTCCTAAAACATTCTATTCGCTATACTCCTCTAAAGTAAAAATCTCCCAAAGTTCTACTGATACTTACTAGAGATGACCACACTTAAAACCAACATTCAACGGGTATAACAAAGCTAACTCCTTCCATCATTAATTAGATTATCTCAAAACTTGCTGGTTTTGTGTTATGCAATGATTTGATGGTGCAGCCTGAGCACCTTCAGCTCCTACAACCTCAAGTGCCATAAGCCCAGCATTAAATCTGAAAAACATTTCAGGTGGCAAAGGAAACAATTATTTTCTTCAGAGTTCATTAATATCCTTTAGGAAAAATGTCTAAAAATAATTTAAACATTAAAAAAAAATAATATTTAATTTTCAAGCACTTTAGCAACAGTAACAAATTATCCCAAATGCTTTAACTTCAATGGTTACATGTTATCCACGATCTCCAATACACTTACAAGACATATACTATTCTCCAGTCACCACCCCAAAGCATTTTGAAACATATTTTTAAATAGCAGACGTGTTTCTTTTCAAAACAGCTGCTATTAGCTCAAAAACTCTCTCAGATCAAACATGACTTAAATTTGCAAATTGCTTTTGATTAAGAAGCATCATCACTGTGTCTCTAACACTGGTCGGGGCAGTAGAGGTTCAAATTTTTATATGATATAACAGGTTGGTCAGTATTTGGAACACACCACTATATTTTAATTGTTTTTTTTTTCATTTTAAATCGTTACCCATGACTTTCCCTAGACTTGACTTCCACGACAGCCCCCACTGCAGCTCCATGGAATCTCAGTCACTTTGGAGCAGAAGGTTCAATAGATTCTCTTTCCTCACGTGCTGAAGTGGGAGAGCCACAAGAAACACCAAATAAGAACAAATCGCTTCTCATTTCCGAAAAAATCAGTCCCAACCCCAGCAGTAAATTACTGAAATACACTAATTGCTAGCACATCTTTTAGTTTAACACTATTATTACCTCTACCAACAATTATAAGTAAGCTGGGAGCAACCCTACATAATCACAGTGTCCCACTCTGTTAAACCCAACATCTGTTTAGTCCTGAACTTGGCTCGGGACGCAGCAGCAGCCGCTCCAGAGCAACCACCGAGGAGTTTGTTCTGCACATCAGGACTCGTTCCGATCTCAAAGGCCGAGAGGTAGATATATATCCCAAGTTTACTGTCCCTTTCAAAAGATTCTAATATTAATTATTAACAATGTTGACAAGAATGTAATTTTTTCTCTTCAGTTTAAAAGTAATTAAGCAACATACATGTTGTGTCTGAGCTCCCAAATGTAACTCGAGGTACAACATGTACACTGTTCAAACTTGTCATGCTCTCTAAACCTTCTATTTCAATCATTTTAGACAAGAAATTATAGTTCCATTAAGTATGAAATCTCCTACTAGTCTCAACTTAATTGATATTATACTAATTCATTCGGTATAACCAGCTCCCCCTTCCAAAACCATCCTTGTCATGATGGTCTGGTTGAATCTGCGTTATCTGAATAATATATATAATATATATATATATAATTATTTTTTTAATTATTCTCTAAGCTAGGCCTTTAACACAACCATATGAAAACAAAATTAAGAAGTGATGCTATTTGAAAACCTATATTTGAAAGCCTAACAAAATTTCATTTCCATATATAAAACCACTTTGGTTACCTTTATAGTGTTAGGAACTAAAACAAACGCACGTTGTTTTCCTTTCAAGGAAAGCAGCTGATATCGCTGTAAAAATTAGAATATATAAGAGGTAATTCTGCTTCTTCAAGTATTAACACAGCTGCTGCACTGAGGTTTTTGGCTAATTCCCACTTGTATCCAAAAACTGTATGTTTAAGGCCACATTTCACCTGTGAGACATTAAAATGTCCCACAAAAGCCTAACATAAAGCTTCCCACACATTTATGAGGCTATTGCAATAAATACATATAATTCTTCATGCAGCAGAAGATGCAGAAGATACAGTAACCGTAGATATTATTCCGCACCAATATTTTAATTATAGTGTCCACGCAATGTATTTGAGTGTCTAATGATCAAAAAATCAGCATCTTTTTACATCTTCAAAGGTAAAAAGCAGTTATACAAATATTTCATTAATACCAAGAGATCATTCATTAAACTTCACATATACTCCCAAACGAGGTACAAAAGCATAAGGATTTTAGGTTTATCAATTAAAATGGTAAAATTTTGCTAAACAAAACTAACAATGGAGAAATATACAGCAATGAGAATTCATGTCCATAAAAGGGATCTTCATAAAAAAAATAATCTTTATAATCCTCAGAATTTATGACCTTCTGCCACTTTTTATCAAGAGAAAAACACCGAAATAATCTTTTTTTTTTTGTTTTTAAGCATGTTAAGGAGTAACAATATTTCAGCTATACCTTAATGCCTGGCAATCATCAAATGCAATCAAACTACTACTAAGAATTTATCTCCTCTTACACACCAGTCACTTATCACCGACCAGCAGGGGAGATTTCAGAATAGAATAAACGCATTCTTCACAACTAGAAATTAAAAGCATTTCCGACTGGTTTTAAGTTAATGAGTTACGCAGGAAAGACTGTTTCAGCTTATTTTACTTTTCGCTGTACTGATTTGCAATTTTCCTCCACTTTTCTATCATGTATTTGGCCACCGCTCCTTTCTCCAACTCCCTTTCCCCACACCTCTTATTTTAACACAGTGTTCAGACACAGAAATCATCAAAAAAGACAAACACGCACACAAAAAAATGTTTTGTGCAAAGCAGAAAGAGACAGACAAGCTGGTTTTTGTCAAAAATACAACATGTGAGCTCTTTCTGAGAACATGGTCAACCATAAATGGGTCTAATCTTTGCAACCTGGGGACAAGTATATTTCATAGTTCTCTAGATATTGGTCAAATTATTTCTCCTCTACCATTTTTCAGACTCTATGAAGTTTGATGGCGACTGTCTCCACTATATCTACAGTCCTTTAATATATTTTTGCAGCAGCACAGCACACTAACCACTCACCAGGTACCAAAATGTAATTCCTTAAAGCTCAAGACCTTAGGACAGACGTACTTTTGTACAGCAATAAGAAATGCAACATAATCATTAAGTGGTCCAGGCAATACTTAAATACAAGAAAAACAAAACCAAATCTTTAGGTAGCTCCCAAGATAACTGAATCGGACTTGTCCACTGTTTATTGTGCTGGATAAGTTAAAAAAATGCTAATTTTGAAGAGCACAGTCTGCTTACTTGGCATCACACCCACAGGACAGTTGTTCTGCTTCCAAGTGATTTTTCAAGACCGTCTTGGTAAGTTAGAATATTTCAAGCAGAAGAAATGGGACATGAGTGAGCCCAGACACTGGTTGTTGACCCAACTGCTCAGTAACTGATGCTACAAATCACCTTTGTCTTTGCCAGTTTATTCTAAAGACCACAGTTTGCTGACTTTTCATAAAATGTTCTGAAAAGCGGGTGATAGGAAAATGAAAACCTAAATTCTATAAATGAGACTGAGATTTGCAGCTTCTCTATCTTCTTAGTACTATCTCAACACACATTTTTCTTCATTCTTTATAATAACATATAATCACTATCTAACAAGCTACTGTTGTGGTGATCAAATCTATTAATGTGATCGCTAAGGAGGCGCGTTTACTAAGCTCAAAATAGCTTATTACAGATGAACAACTTGTCACCTTCACAGCCTTGTCCTGAACTGGAATTACTGACTCGTAGGGGGAAAGAAAAAGCCAAAAAACAACCACCTTGCTCAAACTGCTTTTCTCTAAAGTTAAGACAAGGTCCAAAAAAGCTTCACAAAAAAAAATGCCAGTACTTCTTTCTGTTCCAACCTTTTGCCTCAGAATAAAAACAATCAGCATTTCTAGCATGTAAGTATTCTATGTTTAATTGCCACACATGCAACAAAACTGGTCTCTTGTTCATTAGCATAAAATTCCAAAAGATCTCCCTAATTTTATCCTTTTTTAATGCTGCTGGTTCCACTCCCACACTAAAACATGATACTTGTCGCCAAATCGCCCTGAAGGTTCAAAAACTCTAAAGGGCTTTTTTCTGACCTCCTACATCATTCCAGTGATGACATTTTATTAAACAATTACTAAACCAATCCTTATAATTTGACAGTAGAATGACAGTATCAGCTTTAGAAATACATCCTATCATAACGTGAAGGAAGAATGTGGGGGGCAATTTAAAAAGAAAAATAAACCTCTATCATTACTTTTACATTCCTACATCTCACGTTAAAGTCACAACTCAAACACAGCAAGTGTTTTCTGGAATACATGCAGAAATAATCTCTTTAATCTGATTAGTAAAACACCATTAGAAGGTCAAGCACACCTTACATTACAGTTTAAAAGGCTCGCTGTTTCTCCACCTGTTAAATAGCTACTACAGGTATAAAATATGTGTTCCAAAAGTTTCAAGAAGTGACAATCCAAATGCTAATTCTGCTCTTCGCAGTGGGTGGGTATTTCTTGTTGAAAGTTCATTCCAGGACAGCTGGACTGGGACTATAAAATGAGAAGAACAAATTGAACTTTCAACGAGAATATCAATGGAATATGGAGCTTAGAAAAACTGAAAAAGACTAATCAAGAATATACACAACCCATACCGAGATGGAACTTTACATCTTAAGAACATACTGCATATCGGTACCAGTATTACTGGTTTGACTGGATCTTCTTCCTGTGGCCAAAACCAAACTTTTATTAGCACAAATCCAGCAATGGTTCTCAAAAGAATAATTGCTACACAAACTACCTGATAATCTGGAATGGATTATAGTGTGGGAAACTTTGATATTAAAATGCTTTATGATTATTGATGAAGTTATCCCTCTTTTCTTTTTTTATATTCAATAGACCTACCTAAAAAAATCAATTTGTAGTAACTGACTCAGTTACTGCCATAATTAAAATGGGCAGCTGGGTTGGATACGACACAAGTCATGCTAAACCTGCTATGATTTAATAATCTAAGCAGCTACTAGCTTGGTTTATCTACCTCTTTATGGAAGGGATGTTAAGATTACTGTTATACATATTTAAGATTTTCTCCCTGTTTCACTCTCAGGCATAAATACAACTTGTGTAATGGCCAAAGAGATGTTTCAGAAAGAAAAATTCAACAATAATACCTTATAAGCTTCAGCAAGATGCTTAGATGTTCATTAAAAAGCCTACTTTTTTAAAATATTGGTCTATATTGCTGTATTTCAAAGGTTATACAATTATTTTGGCATCTGTACTCTGCCCACAATTGGGCATTATGTATATTTTTACAACACAGCTATTTGTCTGCGCTTTATATGTTTTGTAGGTACATCTAATTTTATATTACGCTGCAGATCATGATTTATATCACTTATCTCCAGGGCCTACAGCAAATGAAATTACACTTGCCAAAGCGCGTGACTGCTTTAAGGTGCAATAGGCTTTCCACTCTAGAGAATACACTCGGAATAAATACCTTTATCACGTTTAACCATCCACTTTGACCACAGTTCATCAACCACCAAACAGGATTTCCTACTTTGAACACCTTCTGTCAGTCGCCAGCGTGTTAAAAACATCCTGGAATCTTCTTCTGGAAGCACCAGAGCCAGCTCAGTTCAATATTAATTTGCCACACACACTTTTTTTACTGAATTTATCACCAAAATACTAAGCAGGACTGGAAGAGAAGGAGCTGGTGGTTCCTTCCACCAGGTGAGAGTGCTGAGCAGGGTCTAGCATCCCCAGGACCATCCATGGGCTTCTCCTGACACAGCGGTGATGTGAAAATAGAAAACAGCCCAGGGATAGAGTAGAACAACACCTGCTTAAGCTCCTGGCAATCTAAGGAGCAACGACCATCTTTACTTCACCCCAACCGGAGCAATTTCAACGGTTTTGACTCGGGAATCGACCAAACGGGGGATTACACAACCCAGTTGCCTGCATTAGGAAATTGGACCAAAGCACCCAGGAGATTCTTTACACTCCCCTGCACTCAAAAAGCGCTCGGTGCAGGAAACATGAACAATCTACTTACTGCTACTAATACCTGAAGGATTATAATCGCAGCCCAGCACATTATCCCTCAGTCCACGCGGCAAAAGAAAACAGATTATGGCTTCACAAATTCACTACACTTAGCACAAAAGCTAAAAAAAAATATATATATAAATATACACACACAATATATATAAATATATATACAATATGTGGCATGAAGGCATCCAAAACAAAACCTGATGGCAATTAAGACACAAATTCCTTTTTAAACCAAAATATTTTCCCACTCTTACTAAGCGTGAACCTTCAGAATATGAAAATAAACCGGCAATAGTGACCAGGAAGCAGAGCAGAACCCGTTATATTGCAAATGCAGTAATTGGGCACTAGAAAAACCTTGTGGTTCACAAAGGCAGAGGAAAATACGTTATTTTATAGTCTTTTCACTAATAGGGGCATGAACCTCGCTCGCTGTGGTTTGGACCGTGTATAAAGGGACAATTCGGTGACGGTCCTGGGGGGACCCGGAAGGTCCCAGCGGGACCCGGCTGAGGAGATCGGCAACTCCACGGTGCTCTATCGCGATATGGGGCCGAGCAACGACGGTCCCCCCGCCTCCCGCGTCCCTCAGCCCCCGCCACGGGGCGGGCCCGGAGCAACCGCCGCTTACCCCGTCCGCTCGCACTCCAACCGCTGTACGGGCAGGTGGGAGACCGGTAGCGAGGCCGCAGCACCCCCGCTGGCCCGGCCCGCTGCCCAGGGGGCTCCCCTGGGGCCGCGGGGCCGCCCGGCGCGGCCCGTCCGCTCCGCTCCCCTCAGGCGGCTCCTCCGCGCCCGCCAACGGCCCCGCTCGCGCAGGCGCGCGCGCCCACCGCCTCCCAGCCTTCCACGTCGCCAGCGCCTCGCGGCGCGCATGCGCACAGGGCGGCAGCGGATTGGTCAGGGGAGGCGCTGCGCCGCGGGGCACGCTGGGAAGTGTAGGCTGCTCTGCTGTGTCTGTCATGACCCCTGAGGTGACTGGAGGTGCCTGAGGGAGGATTGAGCAGGCACAATCCTGCCCTCACACAGCTTTACAGCATTCTGGAATCTTGTGTCCAGTTGTGGCCCCTCAGTTCCAGCAGGACAGGGAACTGCTGGAGAGAGTCCAGCGCAGCCACCAAGATGCTGAAGGGAGTGGAGCATCTCCCGTGTGAGGAAAGGCTGAGGGAGCTGGGGCTCTGGAGCTGGACAAGAGGACACTGAGGGGGGACTCATTCATGGGGATCAATATGGAAAAGGTGAGTGTCAGGAGGATGGAGCCAGGCTCTTCTTGGTGACAACCAGTGACAGGACAAGGGGCAATGGGTGCAAACTGGAACACAAGAGGTTCCACTTAAATTTGAGAAGAAACTTCTTCCCGGTGAGGGTGGCAGAGCCTGGCCCAGGCTGCCCAGGGGGGTTGTGGAGTCTCCTTCTGTGCAGACATTCCAACCCGCCTGGACACCTTCCTGTGGAACCTCATCTGGGTGTTCCTGCTCCATGGGGGGATTGCACTGGATGAGCTTTCCAGGGCCCTTCAACCCCTGACACTCTGTGATTCTGTGATAATTGATCTCTAAGGCAGGGGGGGAAATTAAAAACTAGCCCATGGGTCGATGTATAATTAGGATTTGGGGAGGGGGAACGGAGGGAAGAAACCACCAGAGACCCACCAAATCTATTTACAGCAAATAATCGACTGCCACGAAGAGCGTTCCATCCTGAAAGATCTCAAAAAGCGATGTGACGAGCTCCTTTTTTCCCCAAAAAGGATGGTCGTTGCTTGAAATTTAAACCCTATACATTTAAACCACTTAAAATAGTACCAGAAAACTTGATCTTTGGGAGTTTATCTTCACTTGTGTGAAGATAACTTAGGATTTACATCTATTTTCCAACGTGCTGTCCCAAGCGCTCTCTGGATAAAGCCACATTTGGTTGGTCTTTCACCCTTTTTCATCATCATCACTTTATGGCTTGAAGAATTAAATGTTTTAAGGCTTCGATAATTATTTTACCATTGCCATAAGAAAAAATATGAAGTTTTAATACATTTTTTTAGCGCTCTATGTATGACAAGATATAATCCTGCTGTGAGATGAAGCGCTGCCCATTTTGGGTCCATCTGCCTTTATTTTCTCATCTCCATGGTCCTTCACTTCTGAGGTGGTTTTAATGCTATCAGCAGCTGGTTGTGTAACCACCCTTTAGTTCCTTCATAAACGAAACTCTTCACAATATGAATAATCCTGTGGCGGGTGCACCCGACCCCCCAGCCAAACCAGAGCAGTTTGGTTCAGGCTCCAGAGGAGGCCACGACCTTCTTTTAGGAAACCCAGAGAGAAGCAGAATGGCAACCGAACCCCAATAACTTGTGTGCGCAGGGAGTCTCGTGCAGACTTTTCCTACTGTGTGCAATTTGACTACGAGTCAACCACTTTATTCCGTAAATCTGACACTTTGAGCCACTTTGAGCTCTACCCACTAACTAAGTGAGCTGTGTGGCAACGGTTTTACTACTCATAGGTGAGTGGATGAGCCCAATTTAATTGTAATATGAATCATTTAGCTTAAGTAGATGCATACTAGATATAACGAATTATTTAGAGGCATAAGGCTGTGTGATTTTTTATATACTCTTTGTTTCATGTTACTTGCTAAAATTTTAAGCTGTAAAATTCTGCTCATATTTACCAAAACCAACTACAAACTCCACGGAACACTTGTAAGATAAGGCCTATTTCACACTTTGCTGGGAAAAAATGGGATTGGGAAAAATAACGATCCATTCCAGACATCTGCAAAATAACATCTAAAATCCAGACTCCAGAGCGAATGGTTATCAGGGAGGGAATGGTTGCAAATTGGCTTTTGTGAATGGGTGGAGGCCTCACCTGAGTTTGATTCTTTAAGAAATCAGATTCTTTAAGAAATACAGATTCTTTAAGAAATCTAAACGTTGTTCTGCAGTGAGCAGAACCCTAAATTACCCCCCTGCAACAGTATCGCAGCGCGTGACGCTAAATACACAACCCCGCTCTCACACCTACCTGTAAAACCCGTCAACTGGGTGTGTGAGCAAACAGGACACATACAAACGGGGCAAGTGCAAAGGTGGGTGTGACCACTTCATATACGTTGGCACAAAAAAGCAAATATCTTTAGTGTCGTGTCCATATGGTGTTTGATAGGACCACTACGGCAATAAAAATGGTGCACAGCCAACAGAGTGGCTATCGAAGAGGTGAGATAAACAATCCTCATGCAAAATACAAGTATTATCTACGTATAAATATATTCAAAACAATTCAAAGACTTTGTTTCAAATGCAACAATGAAAGAAACAGCGCTATGAGCTAAAAAAACAGTCATAAAGCAAGTGAATCGCTGCAGCAAATATGGTTTTCAAGACCGTTTCAATTAAACGACTGCAGTCAGGCTCACTGAAAAGCAAAAATAATGACAGGCTGTGAAACCTAAGATATTATTTGGTTCATCAAGCATGTTCTGACAATCAGAAAACCGCACAAGGGAGATAATCCCTTCCTTCATCTATTAGACAGTTCAATTATTTGAAGTTCTTGGCATCGAGCTACCAAACAAACACATGGAAGGTACCATGTCACATTTAGACCTTCCTGTAAAGAAATATAATTTTAAGTTAGATTATTTTAATGTTATTTTGTTAGTTTTTCAAATAGTGATTTCTTGATTCTTCCTCAATAATAAATAAGCGTAGACAGCTGGAATGCAGAAGGTCTTAGGACATGATTTGCAGAAGTACTTTGGTCTCTAAATCTGCCATTTTCTACAAGTTTTCAGTAGAAATGAAGTTGCTACTCCTCTAGTAAATTCTAGTAGACGTCCACCATCGGTAGGTGTCTAAGCCCTTTTGTAAATCTTGCTTTTAGTGAGTAATAAACATACAGAAATTTTCTCAGTTCAATTAAACATACTTGATACATACATCGTTCTCTCACATGAGGATTTCCTTAATTTCTGTCGACTTATTTGGCCTAAATAAGGCTTTATGCATTTCTTAGCAGCCCAGCAGATGATCTCCCCTCCTTCACCTGTTTTTTTAATCTATTATTTCTTAACTCTTCGCACCACCACACGATTACTGACCTATTCTTGGACATTTTTGCAACACAAACCTGCCAGGCCTCATTCCAGAAAGCTTTGTGATGATTCATTACATTAGCGTCTAATTGCAGCTTCGAAAAGTATTGAACCACCACTTCAGAAAGCATGAATGGGGTCATTTTACAAACAAGAGGCATTATCTGCCTATTTTGCTTTTTGCAGGATTTTTGGCAGCCCTGCTCTTTAAATACGGTGCTAGAAGCCTCATTACTATGGTTTATTGTCCGTGTCGCTGTCTGATGCACTTCCAACAATACCCTAAACAATTAATTATGTAGATTTTAGAAACCGCACGCATTTACAAACCAAAGCAGCCCCAGTACGGCTCTTGCTCTACCTTTTGTCATGTTCCCAGCTCTAAGAGCTGAAGGTATTACTCCAAAACTTTGGCCTGCTTATCAGATGCCCGTAATTTTAAAACAGTGTCTAAGATTAGGACACAAACCACAGCAGAAGGGATGATCTTTTACCTTCTACCGGCTGAAGTTTCGATGGATACGATTTGTCGCAACAATATACAGGTGAAATATCCAAAGATACAGAGGACAAAAATGAGCAGAAACTGGAGCGGCCTCTTTTTCTCACTTCTGCTTCCTAATCCCCGTCTTCTCTACTAAACAATCCACGCAATAATATATCTGAGAAGCGATAGGAGCGCACAGTTAGGATCGCTACCTTTTATTGTATGGATTAGACCATGCAGGCACGCTTAGAATAATAAAAACCAGGTTTTAATATCCCAAAGAGTAAGTACTTGACTGGTCTAAAATGCCACATCTGCGATACACCGATCACACGCGGGATCATGTTCCACGGATGATGCAAAAGCTGCTTCAACAGCAACACGAACTTCACTTCCTAATTGACAGAGCTGCAACATTTGAAACCACCGCAACAGAATATAAAGCAACAATTCTCTTGTATCATGCCCCCGCTGCTCCTATCCGGGAAAGAAAGGCACAATGTTTCAAGGGAAATAATTCATGGAAGTATCAAATCAAGCTAAGTACATTTTGCATATAGCAGAACTCCTTTAGTTCATCCACAGATTTGACATGAAAATCTAAATTCTTAATAATTTAACCATGACATTTATATTCGACAATGCAATTTATAGTTCTTCAGCAAGATCAAGAACAGCTACAGTTTTTAAGGTGCAAACATGAAGTATTATATAGTAGTTAGTCAAACTAAGATGCCAAGATACATTTACCTTCCTAGATTTATTAATAAGTTATTTAACCTAAAAGCTAATCGCATCCAATAGATGAAAAGTAGTTCCAGTGAGGAAAATAACGAGCATTTTTTAAATTAAGAAATGCGCTAGCTGCCATTTCTGTGGCAAGAGACCCTTGTGATAAGTGATAAGGGGTGTTTTTTTCAGCTAAAATGTGCAAAGGAAAAAAAGTCTCTAAGTGAGAGAAATATCACCAGTTCATATTGGACACGAGGGAATAATATCATCACGAATTAATTCCTTTAATCCGTTTTCTTGTCAGAAACCTCTGAGGATCTCTTTGCGGCAATTCCATTTGCGACCCCGTTGCTTTCGAACTGCAAAGAAAAGAGTCACTAATGAGATGGCAAAAATAAAGGACTTCACACCCAGAACGGTTACAGCCAGTGACAAAAAGGACTTTCAGAAGCAAGGGCAGCGAAGGAATCTGCACAAGAACCAAAGAGCTGGTGTCTCGTTTAGATTTACATCTTATCAGCAAGGAAATAAGGGCAGAGGTAACGTACAAATCTTTGCATTTTGTTAGAAGAGACAAATAATACCGTTTTCCCCCATTATGAGCGGCAGAGCTTGCTGAAAAGTGCTTTTTTTTTTAAAATTCTGCTTCATGCATCTGGTGTGATGCACCAATTATTTGACTTCTTCCTCCTCTGAAAGAATACGCAGTCATTAAAAATAGAAAATTAACCAAGTTGTTTCAGAAGACAGGTACAATTCCTGTCCTTCCAAGACCAAGAAGTTGTCTTGAAACATTTATTTCCAACTGGTTCATAAGAAAATAGCCACAAAAACATCCATAAAAACCCCCAACTATTTACACTTTAGCGCTGCCGACCCCAAACTATCACTGGGTGCTTGATTTGCACTTTCCCTGTTGAGCTAAATGCATTCATCTTACTTTATAAACTCCAAATTCATCCTCCTGATGTCTTTTGGCAGCGGAAGGTGCCCGTGGGTTCCCGGTGTCGCCTCCTTGAGCTCGTTTCGGGGCAGGCGTTTCTTCCAGCGCTTTCTTGGGCCACACGCGCTTGACGAACGGTGCGATAAGCGGGTAAATATACGGCTCGAGGAATTTCTTGTAGACCCAGAGGAGGACGGGGATGACGATACACGGAATGCACACCATGGTTTCCTCTTGTTCTGTCACAGAGCTGGTGAGGCGGAAAAAACCCCAACAATTTAGGATGCCACGAGCTAAGAAAACAATCTGAAATCATGAATAAGGATTGCAGTTGATATTTGAACATAAAAGGGTCTTTACTAAGAGATTAAAGTTTAAAAAACGCTGTGCGTTCCAATGTTATAAAGTCCTCAACGAGGGAAATATTCATGATGTTTTAACCAAAAAAAAGAGTAGAGCTTGTATTCATTCATCATTCCCACAGCTGGAACTTAGTAAAACACATTCAGAAAATAAAAAGGTTTTGTCTAAGCCACAGAAATAGAGTTTTATCAGTGAGCTGCAGATATTAGCTCAGTTCTTACTATAACAAAGGGCCCAAAAGGTTTGTTTTTCACTGTCCGTGTATTTGATATATTAGATTGAATATATCAGACACACTCTGCTGCACAGCACAGCTTTGCCCTTCACGTCCCTCTTTTTCAAGCCACCAATATCCCAAATTCTCCCCTTAAGCAGCAAAACAAAAGCTTCCTGGGATGGAGAACGAAGAGGCAGATGCCTCAGGATCAGAGTTTGGCTTTTATTTTAAGCTGACCTAAAGATTTTTCAGCCCCAGGACGAATTTCCAGTTGATTAATTCCACGTGTAGCTTCGGCTGCTTCGGATGGAGTTTTTACGGGATCTGTTAATCCCTGAAATCAGAGAAAAATCTTAAATTGAGACAACACAAACGAGGTGACCTGTTTAAAAAAAATAATTCAGGTATTCTCCCCGCCGCGATTTCTTAAATACTAAATTTCCAGCAAGATGTTCACAGTATCACAGTATGTTTGGGATTGGAAGGGACCTCAAAAGATCATCCAGTGCAATCCCCCCATGGAGCAGGAACACCCAGATGAGGTTCCACAGGAAGGTGTCCAGGCGGGTTGGAATGTCTGCACAGAAGGAGACTCCACAACCCCCTGGGCAGCCTGGGCCAGGCTCTGCCACCCTCACCAGGAACAAGTTGCTTCTCAAATTTAAGTGGAACCTCTTGTGTTCTAGCTTGATCCCATTACCCCTTGTCCTACCATTGTTTGCCACCGAGAAGAGCCTGGCTCCATCCTCGTGGCGCTCACCCTTTATATATTTATAAACATTAATAAGGTCACCCCTCAGTCTCTTCTCCGAACTACAGAGCCCCAGCTCCCTCAGCCTTTCTTCATAAGGGAGATGCTCCACTCCCTTAATCAACTGCTGGACTCTCTGCAGTAGTTCCCTGTCCTGCTGGAACTGAGGGGCCACAACTGGACACAAGATTCCAGGTGTGGTCTCCCCAGGGCAGAGCAGAGGGGCAGGAGAACCTCTCGGACCTACTGACCACCCCCTTCTAACCCACCCCAGGTCCCATTGGCTTCCTGGCCACAAGGGCCCAGTGCTGGCTCATGGTCACCCTGCTGGCCCCAGGACCCCCAGGTCCCTTTCCCCTACGCTGCTCTCTAACAGCTCATTCCCCAACTTACACTGGAACCTGGGGCTGTTCCTGCCCACATTCAAGACTCTACACTTGCCCTTGTTAAATTTCGTCAGGTTATGTTGTGGATTCATCCATTATAGAACAACAGAAACACCCCGGGTTGTCTCCACAGCCCCTTCACGTCCAAATTCCTGACCAAAAATGAAGTCAGACCTACGCCAGATGCAAAACTCAGTGCAAATAGGCTGTAATATGTTTAAAAATTGGTCGTTCCGTGATACTAATGCAGGGAATTATTAGGGGTAGTTATTCGACTGTTATTATGAAACAGGAAAATAAAGCCTACGCAGCCAAAAGGCTTTATTTTCTCTTTCCAAAAAGGATGAGCTCGCCTAAAAGGGCTAATTAGGGACCCCCCGGAGCGGCCGCGCCCCGCCGGTTCCCGCCCGGCCCCATTTACCTCAGCAGCGACCGCCCGCCGCCGCCGCCTCCGCCGCCACCGCACCGGAAGAGCACGGCGCGCTTCCGGCTGACGCGCAGCGCCGACGCTCCACCAATGGGAGGCGGCGGTGTGTGCGTCACGTAACCCACGCCCCGCCCGCAGAGGGCGGTTCTGCTCCTCATTGAACGCGGCCGCCCCGGGTCCTACCGCCCGCCGGCAGGAAAAAGAAACCACCCCGATTTATCTAAAATTCGCTTGTTTTGCATATTAATAATATCCAGAGCCAGCCCTGAAACGCCCAAAAAGTGCACACAAGACTTGTAAACTTTTAAAATTTATTTATGTACATCTCTGGTGGCAGATTTTACTCCCGCGCCATCAGCTTTTGCTTCTTGAGCTTCTTTTGGGAGATCTGAAAAAAAAAAAAAAGAAAACCAACAAAAATGAGAAAACAGCAACAGGCTGGACCTTCCTAAAACAACTTAAAAGAAGTTTGAAGTCGGAATTTGAAAGGAAGACTGAGGATTGTTAGAAATGTCTTCACCTGTTTGCAAAATGATCCACGAATCGCATTGGACCTTTACAAACTTACAGACTTAAAATCTCACCCTCACCCATCACATCTGGGAGGGGCAACAAGAAACCAACCAATATGACCCCCAAAAAGTTCCTTTTTGACATTCTCCAGGCTGTATTTACAATAAATATCAAGGTTGCTCAGAAATAATCCATTTTTTTTTCATGGGTGTTCCAAAGGTGTCCTAAGATAAGTCATCACAGCAACCCCGCGTCCCAAAAATCCCTGAGTATTAATTAAATCCCCGCGATGTTTTGACGGAGGATACGAGTCGGTACCTTTTTCTTTTGAGCGACTTCTTCCTCTGGTTTGGGCACGATCTGCTCCTTCTCGGTGAGGATCATCTCGATGTGGCACGGGGAGCTCATGTAGGGGTTGATCCTCCCGTGCGCCCGGTAGGTGCGGCGGCGCATTTTGGGAGCCTTGTTCACCTGGATGTGCTCGATCACCAGAGAATCCACGTCAAGCCCCTGGGGCGGGAGGGAAAGATCCAAAAACCCGTCATTTTCCTCTTGGAATCAATCGCCTCCGCAGCAGAAATTTTAATAACCACCTCCTCACGTCACTAAAAACACCTTAATTTACCCCAATGACCCTTCTACACGTCACGATGTATTTAAAATTACGCTGATGGCTCAGAAAGAGAGAATTATTCTTTCATGGTTACTCCAAAATAAATTAAATTGTCATCACCGCCATCAAATAAACACAGTATATTGCAAAGATACAAACTGACCACGAGTTTAGAGATATTTGCGGGTTAGTTTGTACATTTTAAAGAGACCTAAACCACACTTAAGAGTGGTTAACCACGCACAAACTCACTGTCCACAAAGAATTATTACAAACTCTTCACATTTAACACCGTCTACCCGGCCCTACCTTGAGCTCCGCGTTGCTCTCCGCGTTTTTCAGCATGTGCAGCAAAAACTCGGCGCTTTTTTTGGGCCACCGGCCCTGCGTCCAGCCCCACTGCTTGGCCTGCAAGACAAGGAACGTTCTTTTCTTTTTGTCCTGTACACGTCGTTAAATTGCTATTAAATCCCTTTTTTGGCAAGCTCGCGTGTCAAAATAACTCAATGTCATTAATTACTTGACACTGCGAGTCGCTACAATGCTTACGCTGGAATCACAGAATGGACTGGGTTGGAAAAGACCTCAGAGATCATCAAGTCCAGCCCTTGGTCCAACTCCAGCCCATTGACTAGATCATGGCACTAAGTGCCATGGCCAATCTCAGTTTAAAAACCTCCAGGGCCGGTGAGTCCAGCACCTCCCTGGGCAGCCATTCCAATGCCTGACCACTCTCTCTGCACAGAATTGCTTTCTCATCTCCAGCCTCAATTTAAGTTTAAGCCCCCTTGTCCTATTGCTGACTGCAATAGGGAGAAGAGCCCAATCCCCACCTGGCTAGAACTGCCCTTCAGGTAGTTCTAGAGAGTGCTGAGCTCAGCTCTAAGCCTCCTCTTCTCCAGACTAAACAAGCCCAGCTCCCTCAGCCTCTCCCCATAGGGCTTGTGTTCCAGTCCCTTCCCCAGTCTTGTTGCTCTTCTCTGGCCCCGCTCCAGCACTTCAATCTCTTTCCTGAGCTGAGGGGCCCAGCACTGAACACAATACTCCAGGGGTGGCCTCCCCAATGCAGAGCACAGGGGAAGGATCACTGCCCTTGTCCTGCTGCCCACGCTGGTTTGGATCCAGGACAGGATCCCATTGGCCTTCTTGGCCACCTGGGCACACTGGTGGCTCCTGTTGAGCTTCCTGTCCATGAGTCCCCCCAGGTCCCTTTCTGCCTGGCTGCTCTCCAGCCACTCTGTGCCCAGCCTGGAGCGCTGCAGGGGGTTGTTGTGGCCAAAGGGCAGCACCCGCCACTTGGCCTTGGTGAACTTCAGCCCATTGCAATGGGCCCATTGTTCCAGTCTCTCCAGATCCCTCTGCAGAGCCCTCCTGCCTTCCAGCAGCTCCACACTCCCTCCCGACTTGGTGTCAGCAGCAAATTTGCTGATGATGGTCTCAATCCCCTCATCTAAATCGTCAATAAAGATGTTCAACAGGACCGGACCCAACCCTGCCCCCTGGGGACACCACTAGTGACCGGCCGCCAGCTGGATGCAGCCCCATTCCCCAGCACTCTCTGGGCCCGGCCCTCCAGCCAGTTCTTACTCTAATTTTATATATAACGTTAACGGACTGTTCTCAACATCATTTTCTTACCTGGGCGCACCTCCCGACTCCCCCGTTGTAGCGGCGGAAGGGGACGCACTGTTTCTTCAGGGTGACGTCCTTCAGGTACTTGGTGGCCTTGCGGATGTGCATGCCCTTGATGGCCTGCGCCGTCTCACGGGTGTTCTACAACAACAAATACACTAAGCCCTGAAGAATAATTAACAACCCTTCTTATTTTCCTCTTTACTACCTCATTTTCTAACGCTTGGCACAATTTCCATCACCAAAATTAGAATTTTAACCAACGTCCAGATCTTTCCAAACAGCAAAATAAAGTTTGAGTATTTATACTTTTCGTAACTCTTTTGACCGCTGATCCAAAAAAAAACGAACCTAAAGGATAAATTCTTACTAAAAGGTTAAATATGGCACCTGAAAGGAAGTGATGAGATACTAAGCTACAGCGTAATTATCTTCATAAGGAAATTATAAAGTGGTGAGAAAAACAATGAAAAAATCAAGGATAAATGATCAGTGCTTAAGACACTAAATGTGAAAGTCTGACAGGAGTTATAACAATAAAATGCAAACCAAACTAAGTGAAATATCACTTTATTAACACCGAGCAGCTGCTCAGCTCTGATCCAACATCATATTCCTTCCAAATGGCCAGAAAGGGCGAATTAAACAAGGAAAATAAATCCCTCATCTAACACCAGCCCGATTCCTCCTGGTAAATTCTGTAAAGACTGATTTTCTATTTTATTTTATAATCTGTGTTATGAAGCTCCACCTTGGGTTTGTTCCTGTGGATAAAGAAACACTACAAGCAGGTAAATAATAAGCACACCACCCTACTTACTAAATATATCATGATCCAGAAGACTAAAAGACGCTTCCTTTAATAAAAAAAGGCAAGACAAACCTTAAAACCAAATATATTTACACATCACATACCTTGAAATGCACTCGCAGGTTGGAGCCCCGTGACTTGCATGCTACGGGAAAAAAAAGACCAATTTTAAGAATTAAAACCTCAAAGATCTACGTGAACATCCACGAAAAAAAGTAACAACTCACATTTTGTGGGGTTCTCCGGATCCAGGGAGTAACGCACCATTTTGGGAGCTCAGCTGAAAAATAACAAAAAATATATATATATAAAGCTTCTAACAGAGATATACAGAACCTGCCGACAGAGAATTAAAGGAGCTGCTCAGAAATTACGCTTTTTTTTTCACAGTTAAATCCAAAGGTGTCCTAAGAGAGTCATCACAGCAGCCATGGCCTCCGCGGGCCCTGATCCCCCCTCATCCCCGAACGCCGCCATCGCCATCATCTCCATCCCCCGCCCGCCCTCCCCCGCAAATACCCAGGGAGTCCGGCGAGGCGGACCGAGCCCTCGCCCCCTCATCGCCTCCCCGCGGCTCCCGGGGCGGGATGGCGGCGGATGGTGACGGATCCGTGTCGGACATGGCTGCCTCACCTCGGGGCGGCGGCGGGGAAGAGGAAGCGCAAGTCACGCCGGAGGCCGCGAGAGCCGTCAACTCTCGCGAGAACTCGGGCGAGATTTCCCGTCGGGCGAGATTTCCCGCCGGGCGAGATTTCCCGCCAGGCGCTGAGGGGCGGGCGACAAAATGGCGGCGGGCGGAGTTCACTGAGGGTTAAAGGCATTGGTGTGGAGAGAAAACACCTGCTTCAGTCAGAAAACACTGATTAATGAGCCAAAGCACAGTTTTATTAACCCCAGCTCAAGGCCGGCGTTGTTTCAGTTTAGAAAGCAGCTGACTAGAGCGAGGAGCAAGGCTGAGGGCTGCAGCTAGATGGCGGTTTAGGATGGGGATACAGCAGCACCTGACAGGGGTGTCAGATCTAACCAAAAAGATCCACGGTTATGAATTGCAACTGGTGCTGCATCATTATTTGGAAAAAAAAAAAAAAATCACTTGTTAAAACAACCCCGAAGTTCAGACTGTGTGTCTGAGAAAGCAGCGGTTCAATAAAACCAAACCATTGACAAAGTGGTACCAGCGCCAGCAAAAGGCTCATTGAGAACAGTTCAAAGTGGAAAAAAAGGATAAATATCTAACTGTGCTGCCGGTGTCTCATGTTCAGACACCTCCCTGCCACGAGAGGTCCTTTTTTTCTTTTTAATTTTTGGATCTCTTGTTTAACGCTAAAAAACCCAAAGTTCGGATTTCACTCAGGTGGGATGAGGAAAATATTGGATCTGTCACAAATATTGAGGTGGCTGGGAACTGGAAAGCTCCAATTCTGACTGCAGCTCTCCATTCACCTGCCTTAAAATGTGCCTTTTCCTTTCTTTTCAAGGAGGAACTTCCTGCAAAGTCTCTTAAATCCACATATTGTACCCAAAATTGGATGGATATACCCCAAAATCCACATATTGTACCCAAAGCTGGATGGATATACCCCAAAATCCACATATTGTACCCAAAATTGGATGCATGTATCCAAAATCCACATATTGTACCCAAAATTGGATGCATATACCCCAAAATCCACGTATCGTCCCAAAATTGGATGCATATACCCCAAAATCCACATATTGTACCCAAAATTGGATGCATGTACCCCAAAATCCACGTATCGTCCCAAAATTGGATGGATATACCCCAAAATCCACATATTGTACCCAAAATTGGATGCATATACCCCAAAATCCACATATTGTACCCAAAGTTGGATGGATATACCCCAAAATCCACATATTGTACCCAAAATTGGATGCATGTACCCCAAAATCCACATATTGTACCCAAAATTGGATGCATATACCCCCAAATCCACGTATCGTCCCAAAATTGGATGGATATACCCCCAAATCCTCTGAAGCCTCAATCTTGAAGAAGGGGAACCTGCTGGGGTGCGAGCAAATATTATTTCTTCTTTTTTCTATACTTTTTGTTAAAAAACCAACCAAAAATAGAGTTAACAGCCCACACCCACAAGAACACTCCTTTTTGTTTATAGATGCTTATTTTGAGATACTTCAAATGCGTTTTCTCCAATGAACGTTTCCATTATTATCTGTGGGATTGGAAGCCATTTGGCACACACCACCATCTCAGAGCAGAGGTACGTGAGGAAAGATCAGCACCGCAAAATACACGCACGGCAGAATTCTTAAGCCCAAAAAACCACACAGCCACCAAAAGGCGTTTCCCTTAGGGTCTCATGACTTTGAGGAAACAATAAATATGTGAAAAGAGATCTCAGCGATGACTTCCGACACTTTCTTAGTGTTTCGGTTCTTCCTACAGAACAAGAACTGTCAGGTTTCTGAGAGCGCCAAGTTTCCAGGTGCAGTAAATTAAAACTAGGAGAAGCTGAGCTCCTCAAACACATCCAGGGGCATCTCGTCTCACAGCCCACCTGGATGTAACTTTACTTCTTCGCCATTTCTGCCCCCAGGACCTGCCTCCATGTAGGAGAAACGCAGCGTCTTTACGTGAAGCACCTTTACACGCAGCTGCAGCTTCGCAACAGAGCACCCAAGCAACAAGAAAGTTTTTGACACCTGGTGGGAATTATCACACGGTTATCACGTTCATCAATCAACCCCCAAACAAACAGGGTGGGTTTTTTGTTCCTTACATTTCTTTTTCACTGACACGTGGAACTGTTTATAATCAGGGGTGGAAGGGCAGAGGTAGGAGCGTCTGCGGATGGTGTCAGGAAATGAGCTGCACGTTTTCAGCTTTGGCAGGAGGTTCACGACTGAGCACGTGCCCTCGTTGAGATTTGACCCGGATTATTATCTGCCTTGGACATTTAGCTTGTGTGAGCGGACTCGATGAGAGCTTTTGCATCCTAAGCAGAAAATTTAGACATTTAAATACCAAATAACGTCCCAAAAAAACTCCAACATAGGAGGCATCTGCCTCCTGATCCTACTGGAATCTCAACTCCATAGGACTTTCAGCATGGCTTGTAGTGACAGGACAAGGGCTGATGGGTTTAAACTAAAGGAGGGAGATTCAGCTGGACATGGGGAAGGAATTGTTGTCCCTGAGGGTGGTGAGAGCCTGTCCCAGGTTGGGCAGAGAGGTGGTGGCTGAACCATCCCTGGAGACATCCCAGGCCAGGCTGGACGGGGCTCTGAGCAACCTGAGCTGGTGAAGATGTCCCTGCTCATGGCAGGGGGGGCACTGGGGGAGCTTTAAATGTCCCTTCCAACCCAAACCATCCTGTATTTCCATTGTATGACTTTACCTTCCACTCCCCTGGTGCCACTCCTGGTGCTTAACTCCGGTTTGTTAAAACACAGTACTGTGCTGGAGGAGAGGGGGTTTGACCTGTTCTTTGCACACGAATGGAAACCAATTCCTCCGATTTTTCTCTAGATTTCTTGGCATTCATCTTGCAGACCCAGTTTTTGCAGCCCAAGGGTTACTTGGGGATATTAACTGTCATTTACAAAATTACATACAAATGGGTTGCTTGTCCTAATGCTTAAGCAGAAAATCTTGAAGACGTTTTAAATTGAAACCAGCTTGAAGGCTGGAAACACTGAAGCTTTCCAGCCTTCAAACCTGTGCCTTCTCCCCCTGAAATTCTCTCACCTGACCAGTCTACAGACTCTTACCAACAATCCCCACAAGATGGGACTGACCACTGTCAGCAGGACAAGACGCTACAGGAGTTTTGTTCTGCATCGGTTATTCTGTCTTGGACCTGGGGGCGTCCAGCCTGGAGAACAGGAGCTGAGGGGACACAGGGACACGAAGAAACGGCCTCAAGTTGCGCCAGGGGAGGTTGAGGTTGGATGTGGGGAACAATTTCTTCCCCAAAGGGCTGTGGGGCAGTGGAACAGGCTGCCCAGGGCAGTGCTGGAGTCACCATCCCTGGAGGGGTTGGAAATACACAGAGATGAGGTTCTCAGGGACATGGGGCAGTGCCAGGGGTGGGTTAATCATTGGACTCAATGCTCTTGAGGGTCTTTTCCAACCCAAATGATTCTACGATGAATACAGATTTTTTTAATATACATATGTGTATCTACAGGTATGTATGTTACATCATGTCATAAGGGGATTATCTAAAACATATGAACAACCGGCATGCTTTTGATTCCCTGTAAGTCCCCCTAAACCACAAGCAATTCTTTACAACAAGAGCTTCGCTACACACTCTTTATTTCTGTGATGTGTGTACCGTACCCAGGCCGGCGGTGAGGAAACGGCCGCGGGAGCTCGGCGTCACCGCAGCGCCGTATCTGTCCTGAGCGTCACCGCAGCGCCGTATCTGTCCTGAGCGTCACCGCAGCGCCGTATCTGTCGCTGCTGACGCGTGACGCCGCGGGGACAGCACCTTCCTGGGCTGCTGGTGAGCGGCCAGCCAGGAGCGTGGGCAAATCAGCAATAAACCACAGCGATCGATGAGATTGCCTTCATTCTCAACAGTTTTGGCATCTTCTCCTACAGCAACAGGTTCATCCACCCCCGCACGCCCAGCGAAGAGGGAATCACTGGTAAAATAAACCTCGTCTGTGATTCAATAACCTCGTTGCTGAAGTTTGTGTGTATTCAGTGTGTTTTCTTGCCAACAGCCCATTTACGCAGGTTGTGGAGGTCTATGACTGCTCGGTCGTGGATTTAATTGCCAGAAATGAACCAGCCGATTGCCTCGATTGAGTAAAGCAGTAAGTAAAGCTCTGCCTGATCATAAACACTATTTGGGATCAATTAAATCGCAGGCTTACGTTTGCTCTAACCTGTCTGGCTCATAACCGAGAACGACTTGAAATGTGCTTTTGGTTAACCAAAAATATCCCCGGAATCAAGGACATTGCCCACAATCTGCATCCACAACTTAGGCACGAATTAAAGTATGGGAAATTCAGTTTAAACATTAAAGGTTTTTCTACTGTGAGGACGGTTGAACCCTAGAAGAGGAGGCTCAGGGAGGTTGTGGAGTCTCCATCTGCATCTCCTAACCACGACGGATCAAAGATGATCCCTACCTGCTCTGTTATTATCTATCTTTTCGGGGCTGCCTTGGACAAGAACTTCTCTGGATCAGCTGATAAACCATCATTAAACCTGGTTTTCTCTTCTGCAGAGCAGAACCCAGGGCAGGACCCATCTCTGCCACCCCTGCAGCCCTCTCTGTTCTGCACCAAGGTGAAGGTGCCCTCGGAGCCTGGAAAACGAGGTTGGATTATGTCCCTGAAGCAAAAGTTCCAGCCAGCGGACAGGTTTCTGGTCATGACACGCTGAGAAGCTACAGCCCTGAACATCTCTTCCCTTCTTCCAAACTTAATAAAACCCGCAGCAACCCTTCCAGGATATCCACTTATCATCCCAGTGCGCGAGTCCTGTCTTCATTCTTTATTGTCTGCGATTTTCCTCCAGTTTCTGCTCTGACAATCGCAGCATCTTCCTCTCCGCAAGACAGAGATTGATTCCAAAGTCGCCTCTGAAGTCATCCCGCCCTCCCGGTTTGCTCCTTCCCTCCCTCTTCCACTTATTCCTCTTCGCTATGACAACAATTTGGACACAACCCCCCTCTCCAAGCTTTCCCGGTCACGGGGAAGCTCATATGATGGGCCGGGCCGGCTGGGCAAGGCCGCGCGGGGCCCCATTCCGAGCGCATCTCCGGCTCCCGCCGCGTCCCACGGCCACGCTGGGACTCCGACAGGTGCTGGACCCGCAGCGCGCGGGGCCGCGACGGCAACTGTGTGCCCACGGGGCTGGCGCGGGCCGTGGAATTGCCTTCCAAATATCAAAATGGAGTATTCTAGTGGGGTCTCGCACCCGTATCCCCCATCCTGCCCACGCACAGGCCTCTCCTCACACCTACAGCGTGCTCTGCTTAAAAAATATGCGCGTCTAACCAACAGAAAAAAACCCTCTTGTTTTCCTGTGCCCTGACCTTCGTCTGTCTGTCTGCCTGTCTGTCCTTGGACTGGGAGTTCCTAAAATGAACATCAGCAGTGTCTGTACGTCGCAGGCAGGAACACGAGTACAAAGTACTCAGACGTGCCCCGAGCTTTTCTTCACTAATTACAGAGCCACTGACTCTTCCTAATAAGAACGAGAAACACAATAAAGGGGAGAAGTTAAGCAATTAAAACTAAATGGCCGGAGAGTGAAGCAGAGCCCGGTGGGCGACCTGCATCCTCAGGGACATTTAATTCTTTCCTATTTTCATATTTCACGTGCTGTAACCGCATGTGATAAATGTCATTACCTTGACGCACTACGGGATGAGACTGGATTCAGCAATAACTGATGAGTTTTCATATTAAAACGTGCAAGGTGGGGAAAAATCAAAGCAATAATAGAGTAGGTGTAATAAAAGGCAACATCTGAGGAGAGCAGGAGATTCCAGCTCAAATTTGAGAAGGTTCAAAGGAGAGAAAAAATGAAAAGCAAGGTGCTGGAGAACAAATTATACCAACCTTGATGATCCACAGCGTTATCTTGTGCTGCTTATTCCTGGGCCCCAAACTGTTTGTCACACTTTTTCTCTGAAAAACAAGATAATGTGGAAAGTCTATGTTTGTGGTTTAAAATACCGTTCGCCTTTAATGTGAATCACAGTAAAATAATGCCAAAGAATCTCTTATCTGTGATGGGGACCATAAGGAGAGGAAGAACGTGCATGAGCTGACCCAGCACAGCCCAGGAAATACGAATTATCTGGGATTTGCCATTGTAAAGCTTGGGAGCAAATTAGCAATAATGGAGAGAACGAACATTATATGGTTTTATAAGGCTTTGCTAAAGTAATTAACTAATTGGTTTTCATAACTAACTCCTTTTCTTTCCTGTAGGCGCCGGGAAGTTGAGTGGCATGCTCAGAGTTTCCTCGTTTCGCTGTCCATACGGATTTACGGGATCAGTTGTGAAAGCCCGAGCGCCACCGAGATCAATTGAAAGTGGATTTTGGAGCGTTGAAAATCAAGCTCTGGATGGTTTGGGCTTCAGTCTGGGAAGTTTTCGGAGGAGATGTCAGCTCACTAATTATTCTGCCCCAATGCCAGCTTGCAAGGTCTTTCAACTGCTAATTAACCAGAAATGAGCCCGAAGAGCTGTACCCTGGTCTGACAGACCCTTCTAAGCTGGCAGGAAAGCTTCTGCCTGCTCTGACGGTTCTTACGGCACCTCTTACTGATGGTGTTTCCACATCCAGCCCAAATTTGGGCCAAATATTCCCATAGATTTGAGAAAAAAAATGTGGATAAGGATATGAACTATAACACAATCGCTAAACCAACCAACCATGCCCCAAACTCCTCTCTGGACTCTCCAGCAGCTCCACTTACCAAAAAAATATCAAGGGAGTAGTGTTAGTAATTGATTATTTTTTAATCTTTTCTCTTTGCTGGATGCAGGAGAGTTAAGGCGGGAGCGATGCTGGGGGTTCACCATCCAAATGGTCAAACGATCCCAAACTTCTGAGCCGTTTCTCCAAATCCCCCCAGCAAAATAGGACCTTGGAAAGGAGGAGAAGCAAACCCTGGCCACCCATGACACCTCTGAACTGCCCCAAGGCCACGTTCAACCCCAAAATGCTCAGCATTCATACAGCTGGGATGGAAAAGCGTGGGGTTTGAGGTAAATGCTTAAAAAGAATGAAAATACATGTCATTCCTCAGCACAGACCTACAGATGTCCTTGTCTGGAGGGTGGTTGGAGCAGGACAAGCACCCACCAGCGGCTCTTGTGTCTGACACAAAGCGGCCAAGCGGTCTGGATCCACCTCTCGGACCACGGGACGTGCGGGGAATGCCAAGCTGCTGAATTCAAGCTTGTCCCGTCAGCCACGGGGAATATTCGCTGAGACACATTGAGCTTTCAGCCTGCGCTCCTGCACCGCTGGGGCCGGAGATGGGGCCTGAACAACCATCAGAGCAACCTGGGGACTAACGTGAGGTGAAAAGAGAGGAAAAAATCATCGTAAAAATCACTTCGTGCCACTCACGGCAAAACGCCACAACAAAAAAGCGGCCAAGAAGAAGTTCGGCCTTGGCGACGGGCGGTCTGGCAGCAGGACCTGCGGTGGGGATCAAGCGTTCTGGAAAGCTCCGGCGATGCCCGGAGCCAGGTACGAACTGTAACGTTCCTCCCGTTCACCAGAATGAGCGTTTCGCAGGAATGCGGGGATTTATTCTTCAAGGCCCCGCGTACCCGCCAGCCCAAACACCGCGCTGCCGGAGCATGTGCTCGATAAGAACCCGGGGACGCATGCCAGCGGATTTAATGTGGGACAGGAGGCCCGCTGCAGGTTTGCAGACTGTTGGCAGGGTCAGCTGTAAATATTCCCCTCACAATCAAAGGCATTCATCGCAGGATTACATGCTGGGGGCTTTGTGCTAAAGTAAATTTGCAACTAACAGCACCATTAATAGTCAGACAGTTTAGTTGGCTCGCTGGCTGCTATTTATTTCCCCCCCACACACACCCCCACGGTCATTTTGACTACATCTAAATACCACGGGGATGGATGCTTGAATGATGTAGCCTAAGAAATCAGCTTAGAAGAAGCAGGAGAAGGGGTTACGTCCAACAAAGGGAGCTCAATGGGGTCCGGAGGGGGACGTCAAAGCGGGTAATGCTGCTGAAGCATGTGAGCCGATTTCATAACCTGTCGGAGATTAACCTCTTCTGTAAACCTGTCGAGGGAGATGAAGAATTCATTGCTTCTATAAAGCCTGCTCATTTGAAAGGCTGAAGAGGGGAGGAGAAGCTACGTGGGGTAAGGAACGGCCGCGAAACAAAGACACCGAGGCCTGTTTTCGCTCCGCTTTGATGCTCACGTCAAAATATCCTGAGTAGAAACTGCGCCGCGTATGCGCTAAATAGATAATAATTGGTGGCGTGAGGGGATGATGACAAAAAAGAGGTCGCACGGGGTGATACAAGGATGTTTTTTCAGCGCAGAGCAGGACTTTTTGGGGAGCACAGATCACATATCGCACGTGGAGCCTCCAGAACTGTCGCTCAGTGCACCCTGAGTTTGCTGCGGCTCTTATCTCTCCCAGTTCATTCTCCAGCCCCATCTCTATCCCTCCTCCACATCATCTCAGAAATAAATTAGGCTAAAGGAGCCAAGAAGGAAACGAACACCAATCTCATGAAATTCTGCTGCCTGTGTTTTATAATTGAAAAGAAAAAACTGGTTTATAAGTTTAAAAGAACATGACGAGAACAATTCCTCCCTCTCCCCTCCTGCAAATCCTACTCCCTATTTCATTGGAGAAAAGGAATGAAAAATAGAGGAAAAACCAGGCAGGAAGAATGGAGGGTGTGGAAAACACTCTCCAGTTTCTAAATGTGGAATGAGAAATTTGCAGAATGGCAAATAATCACTCCCTGGTGCTGAATAGCTGAGCAAAAGCAAAAATAAATCAATCTCTGGCTTATGCCAATGAATGATCCTTAACAAGAACATCTTCAGCTCTTCTCATTGTGCCATTGTTTTCGCCCCACGAACCCAAAAAGAAGCATTAAAGACAGTTGTTTTGCAAAAAGCTTCTGACTTTAGTCTCCAAGAAGAATTGTGACCGCGCTCTGTGTTTTGCTCACATGGAAAGAGCATTGAAAGGGTCTCATTGCTGGATGCACGGCCGTGGAAACCTCTCCAATCCAATGTTGCTGCTGAAAAACCTCTCTAGTCCTTCCCCAAGATCACCAGCAGACTCCAGAGCGTTCAATATTTTGGCATATTCATTTATATAATGTATTGATTTTAGCTTTTTACTCCTAAGACTAACTCCTTTCACATCCTTTCCACCTCCGCATCTCGTGGCTCTGCTCTGATTCGCTACGTTCGGTGCAAAGAACCCAACGCAGCACCCACCTGCGACGAGCTTGTGATCCAGCCAGTGAAAAACTCATCAAAACTAGGAATTTCTCCATAAAATTATTGGCTGTAATGAAGCGTTATTGTCCAAGCACGTCTGGGTGGGAGCCTTTTTATCCCCGCCAAGCCACTACGGTTACGGAAAGGTCATCGCCGAGCCACACGCTGCTTCGATACGATGCCCATCGCACCAATCCCTGGATGATCGTCACCAGGAATTGTCTCCATGCGCTTTCTTCTTGCTGTTCTCACTGCTACTGTCGTTCTTTGGAGCCAGAAGCAAAGAGCAGGACCCCCCCGCACCGGAGCTTCGTGGTGCACGAACACAAGGAAGAGTTTCCCAAGGCCGAGAGGCAGCGGCTGAATGCGAAGGCACAGGAGAAAGAACGAGAAAACGTCACGGTAGCCGATGGTCTGGCAGAGTTTTCTTGGCACTACAGATGTTTTACAAATGATAAAAGCATTTGGGGATGAGCTGATTCATTTCCTGCAAGAATAAGTCTGGTCGTGGGACAGCAGCTGAAACAAGAGACCTGCCAGTGACAAATAACCAACAATAGTGGGTAAAATGATTAAATAAAGAGAAAAGTGATTTATTTTCCTTGTGATGCTGAAGCATCGGGACTGAGCCATTGGGAAAGCTCCTTGTGCTCAAAATGCAGAGCGAGGTTTTGTCACTATTAACGCCGTGCAGATTTCTATTCGTGCTTTTAGGGAGATGGTTTTGGTAGATGAAGCAACACATCGATGTAAGATGCTGCCTTTGGAAAGGTATCTGTGCTGTGTGGAAACTGATCCAGCTTTCCGCGCTGTTCCCAGTGCCCAAAATGAAGATTTTAAGTGGGCTGTAATCTGGGTGAGATGGAGGAGCCTTGATTCAATTCCAAAACATCGGGTATTACATCCTTATCATGCGTGGGGCTGCAAGCCCTGGGGCATGGAGTGCGGCGGGGGGAGCGCTAAGCCCCCCCCAGCCCTTTGCGGGCCCATGTCCTGCCGCTTCACCCACCCGTGACCACCGCGGCGGCTTCACCCACGCACCGCCCCCCCCATCCCACGTGTTCCTGCCCCCACACTGCGTGTTCCCGCAGGTTGCACAGCCCTTTGCGGGGCCGTGTCCTGCTGCCGCTTCACCCACCCGTGACCACCGCGGCGGGCTCACCCACGCACCACCACCCCCCCCCCCATCCCGCGCGTTTCCCCCCACGCCGCGTGTTCCCGCAGGTTGCACAGCCCTGTGCGGGGCCGTGTCCCGCTGCTGCTTTGCCCACCCGTGACCACCGCGGCGGGTTCACCCACACACCCCCCCCCCATGTCCCGCGGGTTTCCCCCTCCACGCCGTGTGTTCCCGCCCCCCCGCGTGAGCTCCACGCTCCGCCCCCTCCCCGGCGCGCGTGGCCCTTTCATTCATGCTCTCGCAACGTCACGGAGGGCGTGACCAATGGGAGCGGCGCTTCGGGCCGGCGCCGCCAGACCCCGCCCCATCGGGCCACGAGCCCCCCCCTCCCGCGCTCGGCCCCTTAAAGGGCCCCCGCTCGCCTCGCCGAGCTCCCGCCGCGCAGCCCCGTCCGTCCGTCCGTCCATCCGTCCCGCGGTCCGTCCGTCCGAGCGATGAGGAGGCTCGTCCTCCTGCTCTACGCCGGCGTCACCTGTTGCATCGCGGCGCGGGGAGGAGGAGGAGGTGGGTGAGCGCGGGCCCACGCGGGACGGGGGGGCAGCGTGGGGATGCGCGGAGCAGGTTCCCCTCCCCGCAGCAGGTTGAAGGGCGCTCTGCTGACCCTTCCCCGCTCTGCGATCCACTCGTTGGCAGATGCCACCGGCGCGGAGCCGCTGGAGGACACGCAGGACCGTGGGCTGGAGCCGAAGCCACAGGTGAAGTTCAACCTCCGCTCCTGGGCGGCCGCCGAGGAGGACGGTTGCGCGTTCGCAGCGGGCCAGCGCGAGCGGCTGCGGGAATGCGGCTTCAACGCCACGGCCAAAACCTTCTTCATCATTCACGGCTGGACGGTGAGTACGGGGGACGCCGCGCGGCTCCGGGAGACGCTTCGTCTACAATCCATCCCCTTAGAGAAAATAAGTTATCCCGCAAATGCTCTGTGCCTGCAGAACATGTCATATTTTGGACAACTTTTCAGGTTTTCAGCACTCTGTGTTTGCATTTCATAGAATCATTTGGGTTGGAAAAGACCCTCAAGACCATTGAGTCCAACCATTAACCCCAACCCATGTCCCCAAGAACCTTATTGCATGTCCCCAGCGCTTGAACTCAATCATCCTATATATATCTTTTGCAACCTAAATGATTCAATGTCTGTATAATTTGAATGCAGGACAAGGACCTTGAGATTAGTGCCATGATCTAATAATTAGTGCCATGATCTAATAAACGGACTAGAGTTGGACCAAGGGTTGGACTCAATGATCTCTGAGGTCTTTTCCAACCCAGTCGATTCTGTGATTCTGTGATTCTGTGATTTTTCCCTAAAACCCAATTAAATGACCACTCTGTTGCTAAATATACAGACTCGCTGTAATCGCAGCTGCGCGTCCGCAGCCTCGGCTTCTGCTACGTGAGAAAGAAACAGAGGGCACACAGGCTTTCTGAAGCTTCTTTTTCTTCTGCGTTTGATGTGCACGAGGGGATTTATCAATTCCACCGGGGTTTATGCAAGCGGCGCTGCCAATCATTTTGCAATCCATCAGAATTTCTGAAACTCTCGAGGAAAAGAATAAAAAGAGAGCGATAAGGTGGCACGTAACGAACGCCTCTCCCTTCTGCCTTAAAAGGCAAGGCAGCTAATTACAGCCGGAGTCTCTCAAAACCTGTTTTTCTTAGTGCTGAGAAGCAGTGGGGCTCGTAGAGGAGCAGAATATGCAAACCATTATACAAATAACTCAACCGGGAACGTGTCACCTGCGTCCCGCGAGCTGGAAACCACCACCTGGATGTGTTCTTTTCTAGATGAGCGGCATGTTCGAGACGTGGCTGGGCAGCTTGGTGGCGGCGCTGCAGGAGAGGGAGCGGGACGCCAACGTGGTGGTGGTGGATTGGCTCCCGCTCGCCCACCAGCTCTACACCGACGCCGTCAACAACACGCAGGTGGTGGGGAAAAGCATCGCCGGGCTGCTCGACTGGTTGCAGGTACGGCGAATTGCCGGTGCTCGCTGTTGTAACGCCGTTGCACAAGGGGACGGAGGGTTCGGTAGCGAGCGGAGAAGGTCGGGGTGTCATCACCACCCCAGGGCTCAGTGGGGTGATGGCTCGGAGCTCCAGTGTCGCTTTGCAGCGCTTTTGGAGCAGCAATGGTGAAGTGGACATCAAATTTAGGAGCCCTTCTTCCTAAAGTCCTTCCTCCTAAGGTCCTTTCTTCCTCCTAAAAAGTCCTTTCTTCCTCCTAAAATCCTTCCTTCTTCCCAAAGTCCTTCTTCCCAAAGTCCTTTCTTCCTCCTAAGGTCCTTCTTCCTAAAGTCTTTCCTCGTAAGGTCCTTCCTTCCCCCTAAGGTCCTTCTTCCTAAAGTCCTTCCTTCTTCCTAAAGTCCTTCTTCCTAAAGTCCTTCTTCCCAAAGTCCTTTCTTCCTCCTAAGGTCCTTTCTTCCTCCTAAGGTCCTTCTTCCTATGGTCCTTCCTTCTTCCTAAAGTCCTTCTTCCTAAAGTCTTTCCTCCTAAGGTCCTTCCTTCCCCCTAAGGTCCTTCCTTCCCCCTAAGGTCCTTCCTTCCCCCTAAGGTCCTTCTTCCTAAAGTCCTTCCTTCTTCCTAAAGTCCTTCTTCCTACAGTCTTTCCTCCTAAGGCCCTTTCTTCCTCCTAAAATCCTTCCTTCTTCCCAAAGTCCTTCTTCCCAAAGTCCTTTCTTCCTCCTAACATCCTTTCTTCCTCCTAAAAAGTCCTTTCTTCCTCCTAAAATCCTTCCTTCTTCCCAAAGTCCTTCTTCCCCAAATCCTTTCTTCCTCCTAAGGTCCTTTCTTCCTCCTAAAGTCCTTCCTAAAGTCCTTCCTTCTTCCTAAAGTCCTTCTTCCTATGGTCCTTCCTTCTTCCTAAAGTCCTTCTTCCTAAAGTCTTTCCTCACTAAGGCCCTTTCTTCTTCCTAAGGTCCTTCCTTTCTCTTGAAGTCCTTTCTTCTTCCTAAAGTCCTTCTTCCTAAAGTCTTTCCTCACTAAGGCCCTTTCTTCTTCCTAAGGTCCTTCCTTTCTCTTGAAGTCCTTTCTTCTTCCTAAAGTCCTTTGTTCCAAGGTGAACTCAGGAGTCGGGAATTCAAAGTCAGCGTTGGGTTGGAAAATGAGGAAAAAGCCCACGGTGCTACACTCACTAATTAAATCTGTGGCCAATACCGAAGGGCTGCTGGCAGCTCCCTGGGTGAAAGTTGCTCCAGATGCTGCTTAAAGAAATAATATTATAATTGGGGGTTGGGTGCTGGTTACTGTGGCTGTGGATAAACCACAAGTACCACCCAAACCATTCAACTTGTAGTCTTGACAAAATAAAGAGCAAAACATGCTCGTCTGCCCCCTCTCCCCAACTTATTCTTAGATTTAGACTTGTGTACTGCAGGTGGGAGAGATGCCACATGTCCTGAAAGCTAGGGGAGGGGAAATTACCTTCTTTTTTAATATATGTTTTATTTTTCCTTGCAGGAGAACCCACTCTTCCAGCTTGAGAACGTCCACCTGATCGGGTACAGCCTGGGTGCCCACGTCGCTGGCTTTGCTGGTAACCACGTCCGTGGGACAATAGGCAGAATTACAGGCAAGTGGCTTTTTCAAAACGATTTCCTTAGTGGCAGCGAGTTTCCCCGAAGAGGCTCATTTCCTGTGTCGTTACGATGTCATTTTGGGGCTTGCTTAGTCAGAAATGACAAGTTTCCTACCTGTGGCAGCAGTATGGGCCTCCTGATGGAAGAAAACAGCTTAATTTTGAACCCTAAATGTAGGGGAGGTTCAATTAAATAAACCTTTCAGAGGCGAACCTGGTCTTGAGTATATTTGAAGTTAAACGTGGGTTCAAAACAACGCCTTAATGTCAAGATACTAAGCCTCTGAGTGGTATTGTTTCTGTAATTATAGCTCATAAATTAATGGAAGTGTGAGCTTTTGGGTGCAGTTTGTCCCATGGGATGTTTAGTCAAAAGGAATAAAATCGGAGAGTGTCTTGAACAGATTGCTTCTAACTTCTAGAGGGAAGCTGATTTCAACATGTAAGAACTTAGGACATGGTACAAGGGACTCTATTCTAGATGAAATCACCCAAATTTCTTACCTGGCGTCTCGCTCACTGTCTCTAACCTCAGGTTTGGATCCGGCTGGCCCCATGTTTGAAGGAGTGGACCCCAGCAAGCGCCTCTCCCCCGACGATGCCAACTTCGTGGACGTCCTTCACACCTACACGAGGGAAACGCTCGGCGTCAGCATTGGCATCCAGATGCCCGTGGGCCACGTCGACATCTACCCCAACGGGGGAGACTTCCAGCCTGGCTGCGGATTAAGCGACGTCTTGGGAGCAATTGCCTATGGGAGTAAGTTCTCGTTACTTATTTTGCCTCTGGTCAGCGTAGACTCTTCGTAAATAGATTTGGGTTGATGCTGGGGGTTGATTTGAACTGTGGGGTTGTCCTGTGTAGGGACAGGAGTTGGCCTCGATGATCCTTGTGGGTCCCTTCCAACCCAGGACATTCTGTGATTCTATGACTTACCAGAGCAAACTATTTCTTTCTAAACTGCCTGTAGAACTGGAGAGAATTGCTAGAAACTACAACCTGCTTTTAATTGTGAAGTAGCACCTTCTCATTCGTACAATAAACTATGGTCATCTTACGTTGGGTCTAAAACCCTCTGTAAATCTCTTTTAGTGGTAAATGGCAAGTCGCCTTCAAGTCATAGAATCATTTTGGTTGGAAGAGCCCCTCAAGATCATTGAGTCCAAGCAACAGTGCCTTGTACTAACCCCTTGAATAGCTCATGTTTGAAAAATTTGGGCCATGCTCAACTCATGTTGGGCTACAAAAAGCCTAAAAAACGGCAGCTGGGTTGACAAACGATTAAATAAAACGTATCCCTTGCGACTCTGCTTCTTTAGCTATTGGGGAAGTTGTTAAATGCGAACACGAGCGGTCTGTGCACCTCTTTGTGGACTCCCTCGTCAACCAAGACAAGCAGAGCTTCGCCTTCCAATGTACCGATTCCAGTCGCTTCAAGAAGGGCATCTGCCTGAGCTGCCGCAAGAACCGCTGCAACGGCATCGGCTACAACGCCAGGAAAACGCGCAACAGGAGAAACAGCAAGATGTACTTAAAAACAAGAGCTGATATGCCGTTCAAAGGTACAGTTTAAAATCTCATCTCTAAGAGCAGACTCCCAAACGCAACGTTGGGAAAGATGTAGAGGTGGAAGAGGAGCAGCGTCTCGAAGCAGCGCAGCAGCAGGTGTTAGTCTGTTGCTGTTATTGGGCTGCATTGCTGTCCTGTGGCATCCCTGGGCTCTTTCCTCTGTGTAAAATCAACAGGCCACAAGGACACTCTGCCTTTTAAGCAGGATTAACTTTGACACGTGTTATAATTCCAAGACCACCTCGACCTTAGAGCAGCGTAAGGTTTGGGGAGCCCTCCCCAGAGTGCACCGCTGTTGTTGTTGTGTGAATGTCAAGTTTGTAATGAGTAAGGGCAGGAAAAAGTGATCAATTCTATCTCAATAAATACACACTCTAGCTTTTGCCAGCCAACACTGTTTCACAAAGAGCTGAGCAACGTTGTCTCTCAACAAAGTCGGTTTCATCTGTGCCCTCCTTGTTTCTCTCCAGTCTACCATTACCAGATGAAAATGCACGTCTTCAGCTACCAAACCTTGGGAGAGGCTGATGCCACTTTCTTCGTCACCCTTCATGGCACCAACGGAGAATCTGACCCCCTCTCTTTGGAAATGTAAGTAAGCTAAAGCTGGCCCCTTGTGCTTGCTTAAGCCTGAGACTAGACAAGGCGGCCTTACTCTTTTTCCCCTGGTAACAACTGAGCTTGGCAGCCTCACCTCGTCACCATTCAAAAAAAACCCCTTTTCATCCCATAACTTCATTATCCAAACAATTTGATGAACCCAGTCCTCTCCACGGCTCATTATTGAAGTGTTTTGCTTTTGCCCTCTACCATAATTCTGAAAGCACCCGTATCTCTGGAGGCATCGCTGACCTCCTTTAGCTTTTCCCAGAAGAAACACGAAGCATGAAATCCATATTTAAGCTACGGAGGGACAGCTGAGCCAAATACACGATCAAACCAGCTACCCAAGCTCACTTTCTTTAGCATAATCACAGTAATTAACTGGTGACAGTCGAACACGAAGCACTTGATAAGCCGCAAAGAGCTGCGTTTAACTTCTGGCATGGAATGAATGAGCAGCTGGCACGGTTCCACCAGGAAGAAACGCTGAGTCTCGGCTTGTCTTTCAGGCTTGATCAAATTGGCCTCAATGCCACCAACACCTTCCTGGTCTACACGGAAGAGGACATGGGTGAGCTTTTAAAAATCAAGCTTACCTGGGAGGGAACGTCTCAATCGTGGTACGACCTGTGGAAAGAGCTGAAGAGCTACTGGTACCGGCCTGCGAAGACTCCCCAGGAGCTGCACATCAGACGGATACGTGTGAAATCCGGGGAGACGCAACAGAGGTGAGAATTGTGTTAAGTCTGCACGTAAGCGGACTTGAAACTTTAATAAAAAAGAGAAACATGCAGCATCTAGCGAAAAAAGTTGGTGGTTTGAGCTTAGCCGGTACCTTAAATTCTCTTTCCTCTTCGGTGTTACCAGGCAATGCCCCCATGGTGTAGGAGAGCAAGTTATTTGCCAGCAGGAGGTTGCAAAACAAGTCACTGCAGATGAGATTCAAGATGTTGTTCTGCTTTATTTAGACCCTGCAACACTGTCTCACCTGCCCCTGGGGGCTAAATTAGGTACTGCGAGATGGTTTAGATCATACCCAAAGGGTTAAAGTACTGACAGCACCAAAAATAGTGAAACGTAGATGAGCATGGCTGTTATTTATAGGCAAAATGTGCTACAAGCTAAACCTAAAACTGCAACCGGTAACATAGGATATAAAACAGCCATTCAACAAGTTGATGGTGTATCGAGATGCTCCATAGGAAGGATGTCAAACCAACTTGTCGCAGAATGAGCTGCAATCCATGTTGTATGTTAATTATAGAGACAAGAGGTCCCTTGTCTTGACTCCCGATTATTCCTCCTAGGTTTGCTTTCTGCGTGGAGGATTCCCAGCTGACCAGAATAACACCCGGGAAAGAGCTCTGGTTCGTCAAATGCCCAGAAGAATGGCAAAAAAGGTACCAAAAAATCAGCGGAGAGAAATCCTCTGACGCTGGGTTGAGTAGAGCCAGGTTTATTTTTGTTTAGACTCCTGGAACCTCTTTTTCCTAAAAAAAAGTTAATAAATTCCAGCCCAAGATTCCCAGCTATTAGATTAAACTTTCATGCATGCCTTAACTATCACTAACTAGGTGATATTATCCTCACTTCTGATCTTGGTTTATCATCCTGTACCTTTATGTGCTTACAAGATCGGTCTAACATGATCCTAAAGAAACTGTCGTGGTAGATGCTACAAATTTGTGGCTACCAATAGCCAAGATCCTTGCAACAGTGGAGAGCAAATTAGAGGCATCTATTAAACGCTCCTACCCTGTAAAACAGAGTAAAGCTGGGAATGCAAAGATTGTTTTGGCCTGGGAGAAGATCTTGATCTCTTGATCAAGTTTGGGCTTAAGACGCAGCTGAGGAGTATTGAGTCCTACTGCTTCATCTCTGGCTCTGCTAATCTATTTTGAGTGTAAACTCAGCCTTGGCCAGAGCATCTCAGCCCTGCCTAAGCTCCATGGGACTTTCCAGACACTTAGGATCAGTCCTAAGAGTAGGACTTCCAGTAAGTCTGGTCCCCGTAGTGACAGCTTGATTGCTTCAAACCACCTCTAGTCATGCTTTGAATGAATCCTTACTCATTTGATTAATTATTGTCTCCTTTAGACGAAGCCCGGCCTTTTAAATTTCAATTTGTCAATGTAGAGCTTTGTGGCTTCTAATCCAGAGAACAAAGTGCTTGTTAGGCTTAGCAAAGTCACGCTTTGCGCAACCTCCAGAGCTCAGCTTAGGAACGCAAGCTGGTTCCGTTCCAGCTTTGGCAGAACCTCCCAAGCTGCTCTAAGACGCGGCGACAAACAATTCCGTGAATGAAACCCCTGTGCAAAACGCTTGTTCCTCTGCCACAGGTCTTGAATAAATATTCCTGCAGGTACAATAAAATAAGATCTAAAACCTATAAAACAGAATTGGTGGCAGATGTGCCCTTCCTGCTTCCTCCTGGACTTGAGCTTTTGCACGAGGCGAAGGTGCAAATCTGAGCTGCAACGCGTTAAGGTTTCTAGGAAATGATCCTTCTTCCCCGAGAGCACAAGAACTTCTTGTCCAGCTCCCCATTCCTGCCAAGTTCACTGGAAAAGGATATAATTCCCTACTCGGAGATTGAGTCTGCAAACATCTGTCCACCCCGAATGGATCCGAACAGGCAGAGTGTAACGTCCAAACCTGTATTTTCTGTTTGCTGCCTGCTTACATGCATAATATCTGCTTCAGGCTCTCGTTGGGCAAAACGCTGCTTGGACAGAATATAATACCAACCTGTGCTGCCTAAACCTGTTCTTAGTGTCGCAGAGTTTCGTAGGAATGATTTATTACTCCTCTTAACTTCTGCGTTTTACTAAATATTTATTTCTCTCTCTGCTCTTCCCAGATCTGTCTCCAATTTGCTCTGAGTGCTTCTCGAAAGGCTCACAATGGAGCGACCTGGATGCCTGGAGACCACACGGGTGGCGAGAGGCAAAATAATCTGGCTTGGTAGCACTTAAAGCAACTGGCTCTTGAGGACAAACATCTCGGATCAGGTGCAAGAAACTGAGGAGCAATTGATGGACTGTGATCCTAGACCTAGAACAACTCAAATGACATTTTCCCTTCCCCAAGGAGCCTGGTTTGTGCGTTTAACCTTCTCTTGACCTGTTACACGCTGTGTTTCTTGCCCTGCTCCTGTTAACTGGGCCTATGGATGAGACCCTCGGCGACTCGGGACCCTCGGCGACTTGAGACCGCCGGCGACTCGAGACCCCCGGCGACTCGGGACCCTCGGCGACTTGGGACCCTCGGCGACTTGGGACCCTCGGCGACTCGAGCCCCTCGGCGATTTGAGCCCCTCGGCGATGATCTGGTCTGCCTGCCAGTGGAGTTGAGAAGATAACCACACGAACTGCCCATCAGAACGTCAGCGATGAGCTGCCAAGAACAAATTAGCATCTAGCGTAGGACTTACCGTGGGTCTGATAGAACTATGGGCTGCAGGAAGCCAAAACCAGCACAGGTCAAGCGTGTGGGGTTGTTCAGGGGAGGGGTGGGAATAAGCACAATGCCACTTATCTTCAAGTTGTCCTTTGCTTGCCTTAAAAATAACCCATTCTGTGTCTGGCCGATACTGAAATCTCTATATGACCTTAGGAGAAGGTATTTCTGCGTCTTTCCCATTCCTGGGGCAGAACATGGCCGGTGATGGTCGGCGTTGGCCACCAGATTGTCCCGTCCCACGTGTCTTTGCAAGAGGAGGTGAACGGCTGCCCATCCACTGACCATAGAGGAGGAGGAGGGTGATGAACCAAACTGCTTCACGCTAGTCCTGTTGACTACTGAGAACACGTTCGCCTCGGTCCAGGTGCTGTTGCAGCACCGGCGCGTCATTAAGACCTTATTTTGGGGCGAAGATATTGAACTGAGCCAAACCGATGACATCCCACCCTCATTGCCACAGCGTCCCGGTTGGATTCGCTGGAGCTGGCTGAACTTGGCTTTGCTTGGAGTTGGACGGACTCTTTACGGCCAAGTGGACGTCGTCAGAAGACGGTGCACTGAGTTCTGAACATTTAGCAAGTCCCGAGGCCTGCAATGCTCTGAATTTTTGTAGCGCTTCAATCCAACCAAAGCAAGCACATTCGGAGATTTATTATTGTTGGTTTTCCACAGTTTTACGCAAAGGCCTCAATAACTGAAGCCTCTGGTGCCTGTGACTTGTCACCGTGCCATATTCAGAGTGGTTTCAAAGCCCTATTTGTATATTGTGGTTTTTGTATGACTTAAAACCTAATTTATTTCTCCTCTTGTACATATGTAAAGTTTTCAACATTTTGGTTTGGAGTAACAGTTTTTATAAGCCAGAAAAATAAAGGGCTTTGTAAAGATGAGTGAAGTCTTGTTATCGCTCTACCACAAACTTTGCCAGAAGAAGCCCAAGCGCAGTAGAAATAGGACACAAAGGCAGCCAGGTGGGTGCTGGCCTTTATCCAGCACCAAATATCTTCAGGAATGGACCTTTCCTTCCCACCCTGTTTTATTTCTGCCATATTAATATTGCTTTGGGCTGAGGAAAAGCAAGATATTGTGTTACTTGCCCTCTATGGTTATTGCAGTGAACACAGTGGACTCTGCTGGCCCAGGCAAGCCAGGACAAGTTCGGACAAGCTCCCTCTTTGTTGACTTCCTGCATTCATTGTTCTTCCTATAGTAAATGTCATTTTCACTTCACCTTTGCCTGAGTTCAATATTTAGCCAACCGGTAAATACTTTCCAAGAAAACTTCCCCGAATCTGCTCGCTCACTGAGGTTTTTCCCAGCAGCGGCGCCGGCCCATGTAAGGAACCCCCTCTTTGTGCTCTGCCTCTCCCCGCCACGAATTGGTGGCACAAATCCAGCAGCGACAGAAGGACTTTGCAAACAAACTCAATACCTCCAAGCTGGGGGAGATTTACATGACATTACTTAGTTAACCTTTTCCTAGGAAAAGCCCAGCAATGGCTGGACTCGACTTGTGCAAAGGCAGGGGGACACATACCAGCTTAGTTTGGGTTGAAATCCTTTTTTGTAGCTGCGATGGGTGACAGGACTACACGTCCTGCAAGTGATGCATCCCAAATCAAATTGGAGAATTAATGCGTCCGGTGATTTGGGATTTATTTTTTGTATTGGACACGGCTGCAGCGCAAGGGCCGGTGAGTCTTGCACAGCGATTCTCCTGCAAGGACAAGCAAATAGAATCATAGTTTGGGTTGGAAGGGACATTTAAAGCCCCCCCAGTGCCCCCCCTGCCATGACAGGGACATCTTCACCAGCTCAGGTTGCTCAGAGCCCCGTCCAGCCTGGCCTGGGAGTCTCCAGGGATGGTTCATCTACCCAACCTGGGCCAGGCTCTCACCACCCTCAGGTGCAAAATCCTCATCAGAACGCACCCCTGCACCGTTCCCCACAGTTACGAGTTGCATTGAGCATTAGAAAAGTGGAAAAAAAAAAGCCAAGAGACTTCACTTTTTGGGTAGGAATAGCAAATCTGGGCAAGGCCTTGCCCAGAAACAATACAGGGAATTCTTTACATCCCTCCTCACCCCAAACTGCAGCTGCCTGAGCTCCAGCATCCCAGTTCAACCTCCCGCCACGGGGCAGTTTCGCCAGGTACACCCCGCTATCCCTGATTTGAAAAGAAAGCGATCGCAAAATCTGTTTGGAGCCTGTTTGTCCCCCATTTCCCCGTGTAACGTCACCCCTTCCCTCAGCTGTAAGATCACGGCTTGGCCAAGCAGAATCCCCTGACGCGGGACGTACCGGCTGCCTCACGTAGACGCTTTCCAAGCTACAAAAGAAATCTGAATAAATTCAACATAACAGCTGCGTTTGGGAAGAGAAAGACCAGCCAGAGTTTTCGGGAACTGACATTCCAACATCAATTCTACAGCTCGTTGCCTGCCCGGTGAGCCCGGCCAGCCCGGCAGCGAACACAAAGGATCCGGCGACTTGTGCAAAAGCATCGGGAGGCCGGAGGGATGGGTAAAGCAGCTCGACCCAGAGCTGACCCCAGTTTCCAACTCAAATCAGATCACTTTTTATTGCCTGATTATTGGGGTGGGTTGTTTTTCCTGTCTCTGTACCTTCTGTTCTTGGTTGTTCTGCAGCTGTTTCACAAAGCTTTGCGATGTTTACGGCAAAGAGGACACATCTGATCTGTAATAAGATTAAAAAATGAGGAAAAGAGACTAATAAAAGAAGGTTTCCAGGCCATGCTGTTCCACATCTAATTAATACGAACAGGCGCACCAGCAAGAAATGACACAAGACTTGGACCAAACCTAAAGGCAAAGCTGGTTGATCTTTCCTTCCTTTCCATATGGCTTTCCATATCCTGTTTTGGGCTGAAAACATGTGTATCCTACAGAATTATGAAGAGAAAGGCCACATTCAGCTTAGCTGGAGCTTAAGCAAGTCTACTGAGACCATCTTAACTCTCATGCTATAAAATCCACAGATGTTAATGAGAAGATGATCCTTGCTCTGCAAAGAAACAGCCAAACCGTTCGGTTATTTGAATAACCCATTGAAACACCCATGGAAAAGCTGGATGGAGAGAACTTCCATGCCAGATCTTAAACCATCGGTTGGATAATAGAGCTTCAAACTGGCTCTACATTTCAGAGCGGTGGATCTGGCTGGTTTAGGGATGACTGGGGTTAATCAGAAAGCTCGCTGCTCCCTCTACAAATTAATTAGCGTTGACTTGATTGTTGAGGAACATGAATCCTCACGATACTCATCACCAACCTGCACCGCTGGAGCACCAACCAAGGGAATGGGGGAGCGAGGGCAGCAAAATTCGCCTTTCCATGACCCTCCCGCTCGTAACTAAATTAAAGCGCAACAAAATCAACCCATGGCCGAAGATTAACAGCTTTGCCTTAATCGTGCTCCACGAGTGCGTGACGGAGACAAATCCCAGACGCCTCGAGCTCCGATAACTGCTCAGCACACACACCAGATGGGCACACGGGCTTCTCTTCCCAGCACTTTTCATGCAGGCAAAAATAGCTGAAGAGCTTCTTTTGCTTAGTGAAGCTTTCTGCCACTTGTTCAGCCTGCTCTAACATAGTTTACACCTCCATCCTCATATAATATGCCGGAAAGCAAAGAAATTAAAAATTAAAACAGAGAGAAGGACTCTCCTAATAGCTGTTATGGGAGAAATTCCATTCTCAGGAAAGAAGCAGCACGTTTACACGCTGTACATATTTCCCGTAATGACTTCCATAAGAAAGCTGCTAATGTGTCCCTGTTTTTGCTTTTGGGCGAGAAGGTGGTTGCTCCGGAGTCCTCGTCCCAAGAGCTCTGACCAGTGTTTTGTAGAATCGTCTTGGTTGGAAAAGCCCCTCAAGATCATGGAGTCCAACCATAACCCACCCCTGGCGCTGCCCCATGTCCCTGAGAACCTCATCTCTGTGTATTTCCAACCCCTCCAGGGATGGTGACTCCAGCACTGCCCTGGGCAGCCTGTTCAATGCCCCACAGCCCTTTGGGGAAGAAATTGTTCCCCACATCCAACATCAGAAAGCAAAAATCACCTGTTGAACTTGTATTTTTTAATACTAGTTGAAACTCTGGAGGTATCTGATGGGTCGATGCTTCTCTAATTTATTTGTAATATAACATAATTAAAGCTTAAAGAGGAAAACAATGCAAAATAAGCTCTCTTCTAGTCTACTCTTCTTCAGTACTTGGGAGCTAGAGAGGACAATAAGTGGGTAATATATACACAAATGTGTATACAGAATTGTACTCTTGATCTTTGTAATTTTTAAAAGAATTATTAATGATAAAAAGAAGGGGAGATGCATTAAATGATTTTTTAAATCCCTTTCTGATGGCTTGTGATCTGAAAACAACTGGTGACTGCGTGAGGCCAGTATGGGGCAGGTTACTTTTTAGTGCAAGAATAACGTAAGGTAGCGCAAGAATAATGTAAGGTAGTGCTGTGGTTTTGCATGGCATTTAAAAAGAGCTGAGTAACCAATGCTTCATGATTTATTATAGTATTTTATATTGTGTCCTTTAGGATTGGGCAGTATTGGAGTATTAGTATTAGTATTAGTATTAGTATTAGTATTAGTATTAGTAAGCAATTCTGTGCAGAGAGAGTGGTCAGGCATTGGAATGGCTGCCCAGGGAGGTGCTGGACTCACCAACCCTGGAGGTTTTTAAACTGAGATTGGCCATGGCACTTAGTGCCATGATCTAGTCAATGGGCTGGAGTTGGACCAAGGCTTGGACTTGATGATCTCTGAGGGCTTTTCCAACCCAGTCCATTCTGTGATTCAACCTCCCCTGGTGCAACTTGAGGCCGTTTCCTCTCATCCCGTCGCTTGTTCCTTGGATTCCTTTTTCCTCTTCCCATCATTTTCATCTACTGACCCGAATTCCTGTCTGAAGTCCAAGCCACACGCTGCCTCCGAGCCAACTCCAGCAACAACATCCAACCCTGACCTCGACCCATTGCGCGTTCCAACAGCTACTTAACAGGACACGATGAACTTTCTATCTAGCGCATCTTGCCGAAATTGAGCCAAAAGAAGCTCCGGTTTTGCAGTTCGAGCCAAAGATTCTCGATTAACTTCTGCTGCTCTGGAATAGGATTCGAGCATTCAAGTCGTTTCCCCTTCCCCGCTGGAAGAACGTGAGTAATAAGTGGAGCAAACCTGCCAACTAAATGGGAGAAGCAATGAACCTGACTGAATAAATGAAACGCTGTCAAACGACGGAGAAAAAACAAAAATAGGAAGAATAAAACCCCCAAACTTATGTGTTTCATTCTCTTAAAAGTTATTAAGTGAGGGAATGCAAGGACAAAATCAAATAGACTTCTGATATTTAAACAGATCTCCCGAAGAGAATGAACAGTGATATTGGAAATAACTGGGATAGGAGAAATTAGCCAGAAAAAATATTCTACTCTTCCACTTATAACAAAATAGTGTGTTAAGAAGAAGAAGAAAATGTGATGAAGACCATGTTAATTCAAGTTAGATTATGTCCAGGCCACTGGAGCCTAAGCCAAGCCCTGCTGCTCATCATCAGTTTCCATAAGGAGAATAACTTCATTAGTTAATTCTGCATAATCATAACCCCTCTCACCTTGTAGCTTGTGAAAATCACCCAGCACCCACATTCCTGCACCCACATCCTGGGGGTGGCTCCCACCCATGAGCCACTACCAGTAGATCCGTATCAGTTCTCCCTATTGGTTTTTAAGCCAAGCTTTAGAAGAATTGGCCCCATGAGCCACTACCAGTAGATCCGTGTCAGTTCTCCCTATTGGTTTTTAAGCCAAGCTTTAGAAGAATTGGCCCCATGAGCCACTACCAGTAGATCCGTGTCAGTTCTCCCTATTGGTTTTTAAGCCAAGCTTTAGAAGAATTGGCCCCTTCCACCGCTTTCTGGGGAGGAATATTTCCTAATATCCAAGCTAAACCTCTTCTGGTGCAACTTGAGGCCATCCTGGATGTCAAAGGTGTTTACAGGGCTCCATCCTTTATATCTTTATGGATCCTGGCTTGAGCATCCTGAAGAAACAGCCACTACTCAAGAGGCGCCTTTCCTGGGAATTCTGAGACAAATTGGGGTTGCAGGCGGTTTGGGAATTGGAGGTGAAGGATGGTGTTTTCCCCCAGCCAAACTCCTGGGGAATATTCATGATACTCACTCTATTAATTTGATTTCTCCATCAGGATAACGCCACTTGCAGCACCTTCTTTACACCCGCTCCAGACCATTTAAACATCTGTTCGCTGTCCGGGGCAATCGGAGGCTGATTTACCCTTAAGGAGATGGGCACACAAGCATGTGTTTGTAAACCAAGGATGATTTATTCCTCTTATTTATTCAGAAGGCACGCCATGTCAACCCCATTCAGCACGCCTTTTATTTATTATTTCATTCCTGCGCTTCGAACAAAGACGCGCATTGTTCAACCCCCCTGCGTTGTTTTCCCCCCCCGGTTTTGCCGAATCAGCTTTTAACCTTTGCATTTTAAAAGCTTTTTGATTTAAAAATAAAAAAGAAGCAAGAAATCTGTTTTTCTAAGCCCACTGAGTTACCTCCTTACGCGGCTTCGACGGCGTTTTGTTGCTCCAACAAACCAGAGGCTGTTTGTGCCAGTTCACCCAGATCCTTCTGCCCATCCCATCCCATCCCATCCCATCCCATCCCATCCCCTCCCATCCCATCCCATTCCATCCCATCCCATCCCATTCCATCCCATCCCATCCCATTCCATCCCATCCCATCCCATCCCATCCCATCCCATCCCATCCCATCCATCCCATCCCCTCCCCTCCCCTCCCATCCCATTCCATCCCATTCCATTCCATCCCATCCCATCCCCTCCCATCCCATCCCTTCCCCTCCCATCCCATCCCATCCCATCCCATCCCATCCCATCCCATCCCCTCCCCTCCCCTCCCCTCCCCTCCCCTCCCCTCCCCTCCCATCCCATTCCATCCCATCCATCCCATCCCATCCCATCCCATCCCATCCCATCCCATCCCATCTCATCCCATCCATCCCATCGCATCCCATCCCATCCCATCCCATCCCATCCCATCCCATCCCATCCCATCCCATCCCATCCATCCCCTCCCATCCCATCCATCCCATCTCATCCCATCCCATCCATCCCCTCCCATCCCATCCATCCCATCCCATCCCATCCCCTCCCCTCCCATCCCATCCCATCCCATCCCATCCCATCCCATCCATCCCCTCCCATCCCATCCCATCCCATCCATCCCATCCCCTCCCATCCCATCCATCCCATCCCATCCCATCCCATCCCATCCCATCCCATCCCATCCCATCCCATCCCATCCCATCCCTTTAACGTGACTGAGCTCAAGAAACAAAGCAAAGGGTTGAGCCTGAGCTTGGGCACATACTGATGTAGCTTTTTCACCCTGATTTGGGGCAAGAAAACCAAAAAATGGTTAACATGGAGCGGTTGGGGCTCAGCGGCAGATTTTAGGAGCTGTTGAATTGAATTGTGGTCTAAATGGATCCACCGCCCCACGGCAGAAAGGTCCGGGGAACGGCACAGGAAAAGGAAAAAACAAATTAAATCTCATAGTGCTCGTTAAACTGCAAATGGTCTCTGTACCCGTTGCAATTAGAGCTGACCTATTGCAAAATACACACCAAGCATCTCGCTGCTGGACTCCTGTTGAACTATCCAGACTCCCCGGAGATGATGCTGAAGCAATCGTAGATATATTTTCACTGGCTGACCCCAAAAAGGGTCTCTGGTTATAGCACAGAACAGAAAAGTAGATCCAAGGTTGGTCATCAGCACTGATATTTAAGGACAACCTCAAGGTTGCCCAGACATACAAAATATGCTACAAATCACTCAGCAAATGGTCAAAACTGGACGATGAGGTTGCTGGTCTCTCTGTTCCTGCAGGATGCTCAAAGCTGACACAGCTGTTCAGGTCTTGAGCCCAGAAATAGGATGAGAGTGGAGGTTGAGGTTGGATCTTGGGGGCAATTTCTTCCCCAAAGGGCTGTGGGGCATTGGAACGGGCTGCCCAGGGCAGTGCTGGAGTCACCATCTCTGGAGGGTTGGACAGACATACAGATGAGGTTCTCAGGGACATGGGGCAGCACCAGGGGTGGGTTACGTTTGGACTCGATGATCTTAAAGGTCTTTTCCAACCAAATGATTCCATGATTGATGACAAATCTCTCAACAGCATGTCCATAACTCGCTCTTCTCATGACCTACTGTCCACAATTACAGGTGAAACTGCTTCAGGTCTGGACATGAGCTGCCGTGGAGGCTTGGGAGGTGGGAAAGGACGGTACCAGCAACCCAGCCTGGTCAAAGGTGATTTTCAAGGGCGAAATCTATTTAAAGCCATTTACGCCGGTCCCATTTTGAGCTTGTGGTTTCTTTCCTTGAGCTGAAATTCTGATGGCCCGAGACAATTATAATGGAGATCCACGGCAAACATGGGGTGATGTCGTGGGGTATACGAAGACTACCAAGGGACATCTTATGCAAGTGTGACCCCATCTATCCATGTGAAAATCCTCTATATAGGTTAGAATGAGCAGAAATACAGTCCCTTTCAACTATATGACATCAAGGACCAGCGCTGACCAAGGGACATGCTTATTTTGGCAAATACAGACTTTTTCAGCAGTAGGAACATGCTACGAGAGCTCCTACCTCATTGAAGTCTGCAGAAGATGTTGGGTCATCAAGGAGCAGCTTTCAATTCCCAGCTTCTGGTTGCAATCTGGTCCCAAGTGTGTTATTTGCACCCTCAAGGGAACACACCAGAAGGGATTTCAGCAGCAATATTGTCTTTATTAACTCTCTAAAGCTGCAGAACAACCTCCCACCAGCTACCGGGGGAAAAACAACTTGAAAGAAGAAAGACATGAAAGAGTTTCAAAGCAGAATTTGTGCACTAAGAGCACAGATAAAGCACTTTGCCCATGACCACACGTCTGGTCTTATCCATATTGGCCTTGATGGTCGAGTTCATGGTCCTAAAAGATCTCAACTGAGTATTTCCAAGGTGTTCAGGTGCCAAAGGAAGCAGGTGAGAACTCAATGTGTTCTCCTGAAAGGTTCTTTTCAAAGGATGTGCCCAGGCGTGCAGAAAATGTGCCCCTCCGGCCTGTCTCTTTATGACCTTCCCTTCGTATCCACCATCTGCTGTTATTGTGTCCCTTATTCTTCAAAACATCTCAAAAACAAGTCTAACATGGTGATACTCCCTGCAAAGATGCCCCTTACTACAGCAGAGGAGACCATGCCGTACCTAAACCTGAGGCCCCAGACCTGTTCTCCAGCATGTTTGCAAGTGGTCCTACCAGATCTTGGTGTTTTATGGACCTCGTGGTTGATATTTTCACTTGTCAGGAGACAAGAAACACAGGTTTTGCACGGGAGTTTCTACATACACAGGAATTTCAGTCCTGGAGCACCTCAGATTTCTAGATCGGTAGATAAGAGGTTGAGGAGAGACCTTCTCGCTCTCTACAACTGCTTGGTCTCTTCTCCCAAGGAACAAGCACCAGGATGAGAGGAAACAGCCTCAAGTTGCGCCAGGGGAGGTTGAGGTTGGAAATTTGGGATAATTTCTTCCCCAAAGGGCTGTGGGGCATTGGAACAGGCTGCCCAGGGCAGTGCTGGAGTCACCATCCCTGGAGGGGTGGGAAATACACACAGATGAAGTTCTTATGGACATGGGTTGGTGCCAGTGGTGGTTAATGGTTGGACTCAATGATCCTGAGGGGCTCTTCCAACCCAAATGATTCTGTGATAAATCCTCAAGTCACTGCTCAGCTGCACAGGGCCTGGAATGCATATCAACCCTTCCCTGACCTTTTTCTTGGGCCTCCTTGAAAAGTTGGCCCAAATACAGTGAGAAGACACTGAGGCAGATCTCAGACTACTGTAAGCTCTGCCCTTGGTGTGAAAAACAGGGAGTTCAGGTTATTAAAACACAGCTTTGAGTTCCAAGAGTCTCACGAGGTGAGGAGCACCTCTTATCACGTGCTTGTCATAAGACAAGGGGTGATGGGTTTAAACCAAAGGAGGGAGATCCAGGCTGAACAACATGAGGAAGGAATTGTTGTCCCTGAGGTTGGTGAGAGCCTGTCCCAGGTTGGGCAGAGAGGTGGTGGCTGAACCATCCCTGGAGACATCCCAGGCCAGGCTGGACGGGGCTCTGAGCAACCTGAGCTGGTGAAGATGTCCCTGCTCATGGCAGGGGGGGCACTGGGGAGCTGGGAAGGTCCCTTCAACCCAAACTACTCTATGATTCTATTCTCAATTATCGACATCCGATGGAGTATGGTCTGTGGAGCTGGAATATCCATTTATATATCACTATATGCAAAGATAAAAAAGCAATTACCTCGATGACCCCTCTGCAGTTTCTATATTGAGGTCTTGACCTCTTACCTTATAATTAGAACAAATAAACAACAAAAAAACCCCACAACAACAAAAAACACACATTCAGCTCTTCAGCTCTTCCAACAGCAACATTTTAGATCCAACTTCAACACCTAAGGTGAAATTCTACATCTGACTTAAATACCCAAGATAAGGATGTAATAAAAACCCGGCTTTTTGGAATTGAATCAAGGCTCCTTCATCTCACCCAGATTACAGCCCACTTAAAATCTTCATTTTGGGTACTGGGAACAGCACGGAAAGCTGGATCAGTTTCCACACAGCACAGATACCTTTCCAAAGTCAGCATCTTACATCGATGTGTTGCTTCATCTACCAAAACCATCATCTCCCTAAAAGCACGAACAGAAATCTGCACGGCGTTAATAGTGACAAAACCTCGCTCTGCATTTTGAACACAAGGAACTTTCCCAATGGCTCAGTCCCGGTCGATCCTGCTTCAGCATCACAAGGAAAATAAATCACTTTTCTCTTTATTTAACCATTTTACTCACTGCTATTGCTGGTTATTTATCACTGGTAGGTGTGATCGGCTCTTCATTAAGCCATTGAACTGGTCCACAAAAGACTGGGAGTGGGAGCAAAACGACTGGTTTTCTGTAGTAAAGAAAACAGGGGGAGAGCAAACAAGATATTAGTTATTAAAATAATCGCTGCTATGCAGTAAGAAAAGAGAAATATTGAAAAATTGGGAGAGAGGTGAATTAAAGAAAAATCACTGTAATGTGCGCAACATCAAAACAAGAATTGGCTCCGTATGAAGCCCATTTGGCTCTGGCAGGGCCCATTTGTTTTCCCCTCTGTTCTTCTTTATTCCTGCTGCTTGGTATAAAGAGAAGATAAAGAAAAGGCTGTAGATCACGTTGCATAATAAAGCACAATTTCTTGCAGGGGATTTAAAAGACAGTAGATCTTGGAGGTCTCAAAATAGATCAAAATCCCAATATTCACTAAAGAATGAATCACTTCCCCAAGGATCGCGTGGCATCGAGCAGCAATATGAAGTGTGGAAGGGAAAATTAAGGTGTAGAAAGTGAGGTGGATCAATCAGGTTGCAAATCTCAATAAATATCTACGTACCAAAGCATGGGTGAAATTATCTCCTCAGGGAAGTAAAGCCTCCCTCCAGCCAGGCTCAAGAGCTTGAGGTCTGTCCATCAATGGAGATCCCATATAACACTAAAATAATATGAAACATTCCTGAAATAAAGTCTTTGAGAATTATTAAAACTGGGAAAAATCTCCTTCCAGTTTGAAGCACCAGGTCAGCTGGGATCTGCAGAGGTTGAACAGGTTCCAGTATAAGTTGGGGAATGAACTGTTAGAGAGCAGTGTAGGGGAAAGGGACCTGGGGGTCCTGGTGGACAGCAGGGTGACCATGAGCCAGCACTGGGCCCTTGTGGCCAGGAAGCCAATGGGACCTGGGGTGGGTTAGAAGGGGGTGGTCAGTAGGTCCGAGAGGTTCTCCTGCCCCTCTGCCAAGGGCCAAGAGGCAGCAGACCGTGACGGCCAGACCCACAGCGCCCAGGCAGCAGCGGCCACCCCAGGGAAGAATTCGGCCCAGGAGAGCGAAACACACGTCCACATCCACGCTCGCACCGTTGCGGCCAGAGGTCGAAATCCAATGCGGTATTTTATTCCTCGTTTAAGTGTCATCTGGCTTTCAGGGCTGAAAGAACATCCGTGTGTGCCCGTGAATCCACGACTCCGCCGGGGATGAAATGCGATTTGCATTCGAAACGAGTCACTGATCCCGTTCCCATGAGGTTCACTTGATGCCCGGCTTAGCAGAGGAGCAGTTGGGTTTTATTTACCGCTGGACTCGGCGCACGCCGGCGGCTCCGTATTTGACATCAGCCCCGCAAAACGCCTTTGATTTTCAGAGACCACATAGAACGATGGTGGCTGCATCGGTTCCTTAGAGCTCCCCACCTCCAAAGCTTGGTCATCTCCTCTACCAATGATGCTCTGAAGACTTTCCTGGTCAGTTTTATCACCCTTGGTGTAAGAGATGCTGTGGTCCTCCTTAATTGTTTCAAGATACCACTACCCAAAAGAAATACACTATTTATATAGGAATTTGCTGATTTTAAAGTGAACTCTTCTGGCTTTTGTGCTACTGGAAGAGGAAAGCTGTGCTACTCCTCACCTGCTTAGTCAGCACTAAGCTCTTAGGCCTGACCTTGATCTTTTAGCATTAGCTAAAAGGCCACGTTGTCCAAAACGCAGAGTCCCAGCTTCTCAATTTATCTGCCCCGAGCACAATCAAGACAAGTGTGCAATACGCATGCAAAAGTAATGAATTTCTTCCTCTTATTTAACCAGGTGGTCACATTGACCAAATAACCACAAGGTGGGACTTGTACTCACTTATCTCTTTACCAATGAAGCGCTTTCACAAAGTTAAGAAGCGAAGCGATTGCACCTACTCCAGGAGGAACTGTAATATCCTTTCTTATTTGAACCAGTTTGGAAAGCTGGGACAGGTATTGGGAAGATCACGGAATCTTAGATGCCATCTAAGCAAAAAGTGGCCACCAAAATATTCCCGTTCTGCTAGTATAGCACAAATGGACTATAGGGTGCCCTCTCTCAAGATATTTTAACAGACAAAAGGGTGGTTAAATGTCTTCCCCCATCCAGGGATGTGATAATTTGGTTAACGCACGATTGCTCGGCTGGTATCACGTGGGTAAGGATGGAGATTTTGGTTCCCCATGCAGAAGGTACCTATAGCAATGATCCAAGCTCCTTCAATCATAGGCTCATTTTGCTTGGAAGAGACCTTTAAGAGCATTGACTCCACATTAACTCAACCCTGCCAAGCCCACCACTAAACCATGTCCCTAAGCACCACATCTACGCATCTTTTAGGTACCTCCAGGGATGTTTAGTTCATTTGCAAGGGTTTGTGGCAACCACACTGCACTAAAACACACTAAGCAGCAGACAAAAAGAGGGGGAAAAACCCAAAACAACTTAATTTGAACTTGTTGAGCTGGGACTGGTGGCCTCATTCACCTGGTGACAAGAAGCCAAGGTGGAGCGGAAGAGGCAAAGTGACAAATCCTAAAACCAAGGGTTAAGCCCCCTGCCAAAAACATAACCAGGGTGGTTCAGAAATACCACCAGCCTTGGTTATCGGGAGCCGAGCAGAGAAAAAACGGTCAAATAAGGGCAATTGAACAATCCCAAGGAAACACAGCCCAAAGGTTACCAGAAACGAGAGGTTGATCGAGGACAAGGGCGGAGGCTGGATGTGGTCGACATGCTTGAAAACCCCTCAACAATAACAGGGAATGTAGCAAGGGAACAAGTGAAAGGGTTTCAAAATAAAGCTTGATCGCCTTCCTAAATATATTTGTGCTGACTCAGGTCTGTCCTCACACCAGTCGCCTGCCTGATGGAAACAAAAGTGCAGTAAAACAGCTCAACAGGGTGAACACCCAATACATGGTGATATTTTTGCACGTCAAATGACTAAAGGAAGAGGTAGATACTGGGGAAGAAGAGTTATTGATTCATCAGGTGCCCAGGTACGTGGAAAAGTGACACTGATATCAACTGAACAAAACAACACACACATACACACACAAAAAAAACCCCACTCTGCTTGTAGACTTTCTACCTAGAACGTTAATTTGGAATATTATCGGTTACACATGTTTGGGGGAGTCTGGTTGTTGAATATCCACCAGTTCCTTCTGATGTAGACACATGGGTTTCCCATATCAAGCTGCTTCTTTCAGGCCAGCATCATACTGGTTGGGACTATATATATTTATATATCAACATATATATATGCCATAAACCTGCTATAGCTAAAAGTCTGCCAAAGCCAATACTTGTGCAATTGCAATTCTGCAATTGGTACCCCATGAAAATACATTTACCCAGCTGCCTAAAGGCAACATGGGCTGGGGAGATAATGGGGGGGACAATCCAAATACTAAACATCAAAACAGCAAGAAAGAAAATAGGGGCAAAAAAAATAGATTAAATCGTAGCGATTGCATGAGAGGAATAATTGGGATGGATAAAAATGTTTCAGAAACGGCTGTTAGCAGCAACTTTTGCAGCTGTGGATCGTTCACTGGTGCTCTCTTCATTTCCTTGGCACTCCCAATGTGTCTGGTTTCTTTTTTCTGGTACTCAGACAGCAATTTGTTGGGGATAGAGACTCTTTTTGGGGTCTCCATGGAGGACTTGGCCCAGCGGGACTCTGATTATGGAGTGTTCTGCAGGCCATAAAACAATAAAGACAGCTCAACCCTGAAGTTTTGACAATCTAGAAACAGTCACGACACTCATTCTTTCCTGCCAAATATTTGACTCGGGGTGAGCTATAGATTTAAAGCATATATGTGAATATATATACATCAACAGGAACATTTTTGATGGTTATTTAGGTTTCTGTTGATGGGATTCCTATAGAAACTGCATCAGAATAATAGCAACAGATCTTCTCCATCTAGCTTACAACACATGGTCCTCCTGAAAACCTCTTCCCAACAAGCACTCACCAACTTCTCCTTGGCTTGCTGGGACTGCTGCAGGTAATTTGGAGGTTCACCAGGCATCTGGTTCACCCTGCTTCACAGATTTTGCTTTTTCAAACTGTTTTAGGGTTTAGTGATCAGCCAGATATAAATAAACCCAACAAATATTGACTTGTGAAGACGCAGCATATGTGTTTATGTCACCATGGGCCTTCCCTGCTAGGATCCTATTTATCCAGCCACAGCTCATGTATATATTCTACCCCTCTACTTCAACCCCCAACTGTGTTGAATCCCCTAAACACTCCGGAGGAGTTTAAAATGAGCTCAGATCTCCATGGGTGGCTCTTACTTCTCCAACGGATCACGTCCAAAGATGAGGTTGAACCTCACGCAGCTTGGAGGTTGCTCTGGAAGGTTCCGTCCATCGAGTGACCCTTGTAGAGGGGCCAACAACTTACATTGGCCCAAAGCGTAACCCCCAGAAATGCGTTAAGGCCGGGATCAAAGACCACAAGAAATGGAGCATCACTGCTGGGCTGCTAATCCTCCTCTTCCAACACAGCACCAGTCTCACGCCAACAAAAACACAGCTATTTGTTGGTTTTAATCACTTGGAGGTCTAAAACTTCTTCTTAAAAATGCTTCTTCAGCCTCTAAATCAGCCAGAATGGGGTAGGGGTGCGTTTGGCAAGTGTCCTGCAGGAGGACACGATGGCTCATGTGAAGTCAGAGGGTCATGTTTCCATCCAACCAAGCGAAACGCCAAGTCAATAAGTGCGTGATGGATGTGTCCGTCCATAGGCATTTCCCTAAGTATAATCAGGCCATTCTGGTCACCTCTGGGACACTATTTGCGCCAAATCTTGGTGTTTCAATCAGTTAGTTCTTCAAAGAGAAAGGCCACACTTCCCCATGTGTTTGTACACCATTGAGTGCCATAAACTACCGATTCTTACAGGGCAAACACCACCAAAAAAAGAGTATTCATAATGTTAAAGTGCAGGAGTTTTCTTATTCAATCCAAGAAGTCCAGAAATATTTTAGAATATAAGTGCCAAGGCAGTCAGCCAATAAACAAATCAGTACTTCTTTCGGTTTCAAAATTCAGCCGTAATACAGCAATTCGCTTCCCTTTTATCCAGGCTCAACGTAGGGGGCAAGTTCAGCTGAAGATGGAATTTGCTGCAATATTTCCCCGAGCTCATGAGGTTGGAACGACTCACCCCAAGCAGATGCCACAGGACTTCAGGTGTCCCACAGCCTCAAACCTCCTGCTTGATCGCTCCCCAAACGTCACCTGGAAACTCTTGCCTGTTCCTTTTTGCACCGCGGAGATTCGTCGCCAGATTGCGCCCACCTACGTTTGGCAGGACGCCACCACCCATCGGGCTCCAGCGATGAGTAACACCACGTTTCCCATGCATTTTTTGTGTATTAACAACACCAATACTTGTGGATTGGGTGAGGAACAGCTGCAAGTCTCTCTCATATGAAATGGATTTTCCCTAAAACGCGGCTGCTGTGAAGAAACCACTCGTGAGTTTTGATCTGGTTTTGCTGGATCCTCTGAGGATCAGGGAGGTCAGGAGACTTCCAAGACCTTTGCCCTTCCTATATCCCCATTTTGTCTTTGTCAATGTAGGCAAAAAAAAGGGCAGTTTTGGCTCTAAGGCACCAATATTTCAATGCAGTTGGAAGAGGCCTTAAATGATCTTGGTCTCTTCTCCCAAGGAACAAGCGACAGGACAAGAGGAAACAGCCTCAAGTTGCACCAGGGGAGGTTGAGGTTGGATGTGGGGAACAATTTCTTCCCCAAAGGGCTGTGGGGCATTGGAACAGGCTGCCCAGGGCAGTGCTGGAGTCACCATCCCTGGAGGGGTTGAAAATACACACAGATGAGGTTCTCAGCGACATGGGTGGATTTGCAGTGTTGGGTTAATGGTTGGACTCAATGATCTTGAGGGTCTTTTCCAACCAAAATGATCCCTATGGATATCTTTGCCAAGGAGGAGACCCATCTCTCCTCTAGGACCTGTTGCAACTCAAGGTGATCCAGAAAACCATATTTATTACTCGCAGAGACCAATCGCCAAGATCCAACCAACAGGTCCAGCTCCCCCTTCCAGTAACACACAACAGAAGATCCGCCCACACCATCAGGTTATAATTCAGTCATGTTTTTCAAGACTTTTTAATTTTCTTCCAGTCAAGACGGTCGGGAGCTTTGCTTATTTATTTAATGGAAGCTCAGTTTCTCACAAACACAAGAAATCGGGCTTTAGAAAAGCATCACAGTAAATGGCAAGACTTGGGAAAGAAACCCATGACCTGGCAACACTACAAATATACACAGGAATTGGGAGATTTAAGAAATTTAGGCTTCAGAAAACTAAGAAATACTAAGAACCAACTTCAAATCCAACTAGTTTTAGTGCAAAACTCCTAAGCACCATAATTTTTGGTTTTCAACCTCACCCCCTAAAAATCCAGAGGAATTAAATGCATTAGCTTAGCACTGACTTAGCAACTGAGCTCTTCACGGCCAAGCAATTCCCAAAATTCGGTGTTTTCCCTGCATTTAACTGTTATACAGGTTCAGTGGAACTGAAAATATAAATGGGTGACTCGAAAAATATTGAATTTTAGAATATTTTTTGTTGGAAGAGACTCTCAAGATCATCGAGCTTTGTGCTTGAGACTCTTAATTCAATTTGGATATTAAAAACGAAGATGGCGGAGCTTGGTAAGGCAAAAGTTGCCTCCAACATGGCCACTGATTTTAGAGGAATGTTGGGAATATCTGGCTACATGCCACTAACAAATTAAATTAGCAGGTATTATAGAAGCTTTAAAAAAGGTCGTTTGTCATCCAGTGCCTAATGAAACTGAGGAAAACCACGGACACGAGGACATAGGGCTCAAGTGGCAATAGTTTGGATTTGCTTCGATAATGCAACCGCTCAGCTTATGAAATGCAGCGGTTGCAAACAAGAGGGAAATGACAAAAAGGCCCCGACTTTGCAGCCAAATCGGAGACTTAAAAAGGCCTTTTCAGCAGGAAAATGCTCTCTCCCTGATGGAGGAAAATCAATGCAGAGCAGGGGAACAGAAACAATAAAATATGTTAATGCTCTTTTGCCTACCAGAGAGTGAAGCTGGGGCCCAAGGAGTAAATGATGTTTCGGGGAGATTTATCTCAGTTGTGCTGCTCCCTTTAGCTAAAAAGAGAAAATGAATTAAAAACATTAAAATTAATAAAATAGCAAATTTTTTAAAAATAAAAATAGAAATCAATCTTTTTTTTACTACTATTGGAATACACAATTTAAACCGGCCTCGGATATGTTCCCATCCCTCAGTGACTCCTAATACACGTCTTAACGGCCGAGCCGCTATCTCGCATCAGGTTGTTTTGTCTACGGCCAAATTCTCTTCGTTTGAAGCAACTAAAACAACTCGTCCTCCTTTGAGTGATTTTCACTGGGATTTCACGCACAAGGACAATTCTGCACCTTCCTCCCCCCAGAATTTGGGACGACTGACTTTTCATTCTGTTTTGATGCCAAAGAACTTGGGCCTAAAGAACTTGGCTTAAAGAACTTGGCCTTTCTCTTTGAACCAGCCAGGGAGTAAGTTCAAGTACCCAACCAACTGTATCTGTACAACTGAATTGTTTGCATATTTAATATCACTTCTTTTTCTGATTTAACATGACCCTAATATGATTTGGGCATCATAAAGAAGGAGTTAACATGACCCTAATATGATTTGGGCATCATAAGGAAGACAATTCGCACCATGTTCCCAAGGGCAGCGTGGATAAAACTGAGCTTGGCTGGGCTATGACTACCCAAGGCTGGGCTTAGCTAATATCTCCTGTTGAAGCAGCTCTCATTTATATATATAATCTCTCATTTATATAAAAATCTCTCGTTTATATAAATAATTGTATGCAGCTTGACAAAGAGACTGTAGCCCAACGATATTGATATCACAGGTAGGTGTTCTCTCCACAAATATTCAGAGCCAATTAAGTCTTGAGTCGCAAAAATCTCGAGTGGTCGAAATAAAAGAAAGAATAAGGATATGTAGAGGTTTGCTTATAAAAATCTTTGCTCTTTTGTGGTTGTATTGGATGTATTGGCCTTTGGGCAACCCAGTTACCTGCATTTGAAAATGTGCCACGGAATCCATGCGATATCAGCAGTGTTTATAGGAATTTGGGGATTACCGAAACACAGAATCCCAGAATGTCAGGGACTGGAAGGGACCTGGAAAGCTCATCCAGTGCAATCCCCCCATGGAGCAGGAACACCCAGATGAGGTTCCACAGGAAGGTGTCCAGGCGGGTTGGAATGTCTGCACAGAAGGAGACTCCACAACCCCCTGGGCAGCCTGGGCCAGGCTCTGCCACCCTCACCCCAAACAAGTTTCTTCTCATATTTAAGTGGAACCTCCTGTGTTCCAGTTTGAACCCATTACCCCTTGTCCTAACACTGGTTGTCACCGAGAAGAGCCTGGCTCCATCCTCCTGACACTCACCCTTTATAGATCTGTAAATATGAACGAGGTCACCCCTCAGTGTCCTCTTGTCCAGCTCCAGAGCCCCAGCTCCCTCAGCCTTTCCTCACACGGGAGATGCTCCACTCCCTGCAGCATCTTGGTGGCTGCGCTGGACTCTCTCCAGCAGTTCCCTGTCCTGCTGGAACTGAGGGGCCACAACTGGACACAAGATTCCAGGTGTGGTCTCCCCAGGGCAGAGCAGAGGGGCAGGAGAACCTCTCGGACCTACTGACCACCCCCTTCTAACCCACCCCAGGTCCCATTGGCTTCCTGGCCACAAGGGCCCAGTGCTGGCTCATGGTCACCCTGCTGGCCCCAGGACCCCCAGGTCCCTTTCCCCTACGCTGCTCTCTAACAGCTCATTCCCCAACTTACACTGGAACCTGGGGCTGTTCCTGCCCACATTCAAGACTCTACACTTGCCCTTGTTCTATTTCATTCCATTTTCCCGCCCAGCTCTCCAGCCTGTCCAGGTCTCTGATGGCAGCACAGCTTCCAGTGTCACCCACTCCTCCCAGCTTGTTGCACAGTCTTCAGTTTCAAGGAGAATTTTAGTTTTCTAGGAGTTTTCTAGGATAATGGAAAATATGAGCAGCTAAGAGCGGAAGGGAGAATTCCCTGCTTCCACTTCTTTTTGTGCGTGTGCCCAGTTTCTGTAACTCCTTGGGATCGCGATTACGCCATGTGGGAAGGTACGTCTGGGAAACCTCAAAATGCCTCCAGATCGATTTCCATAAAAATTTACTACCCTCGCAGTTAATTAAGTCATTTGAACACGCTGGTGTGATGCAGAGGAGATGAAGGATTTGCGGCCGTGATTATGTGATGGTGAGAGAAACGCACCACGAGGAACACGTTCCCCTCGTCCTGAGTTCGCCCAACGCAAACTTGAGCTCCACAGCCAAATCCATGCGAAGAAAATGAAATAATACAGACTAAATGAAGGAATTAAACATCTTGCTGCTTCAGATCATTTTCCTTGGCACCACTCATGCCATAAGAAGATAGTTTATCCCAAATAGGCTTTTACTTTTTCCTCTCTTTTTCACAAAGGGATGAGAGAGAAAGAGGGAAGGTGAATATATTGCACCTCCCGCTTTTTTGGGCATCATGACCTTATTTTAGTGCATCAGGACAACGCTAGAAAAAAAAATACACATCGTTTTGGGAATATTTTGCAGGTGGAGTCATAAATCAACTAAAAAACCCTAAAATCTCTTGGCATCCCGTGTTCACAGGCAGAGCCAAGATTCCTGCTTTGACTTGATCCGCGGCGAGGGAGGGAACACAACCCGTCCCTCCGCTGCCGCGATGCGAAGGGCGTTTGTTCTCTGTTATCAGCAAAGAGCAGCTCCCAGCTTACACGCCGTGCTTTGGAACTCAACCAGAAGACTTAAAAAGCCCCTCAAAACTGTATAAAACCCGCTCTTTTTTTTGTCATAAAGTGGTATTTTTTGGGGGCAGAGTGCCCACCCTGAAATGTGCTTTAATAATGTTGGTGCTTATGACATGTAGACCCGGCTTTTCACGTCACATGAGCCAAGCTTAAAAGCGATTCTCAGCCCCTCCGTGAAATCCGCTTGATCCTCGCGTTGAAATGTGGCTATTTCCAGATGATATGAAGCACCTGTTTAATGAGGGCTGGGGCAGGAAAATCCCATATTCCAGCCAAAAAAGCAGGAGGAACTTCTGGATGATTTAACTGACTTCTCCAGTCGGCCACGCAAGGGAAATTATGGGTTATTGTCCTGCTTTGACTAAAATTGTTCCACCATGAAAGTGTCCTGGTGACTCCCTGACCACGACTGAGTCACAAAGAATTGTCCTCTGCTCCCACCCCAAGCACAAAACCAGCACGACCATCGTCTGCCATGACCACGGGGACCAGTGTTGAGCTGGCACGGCCACAGGCTGACCAGTTATTAACGTAATTACGGGGTTTGGGAGAGAAATGATGATACAAAGATTGGCTGTGTGACTAAGCAAGTCAAGGAGACCTTTGAGGGCCACCTCAGCAGGAGATGATGCTCAGATTCTCCTGCAATAAGGTACAAAACACCACAAAACCCTCTTCAGAATGAAGTTGGAGATTACTCAGGATAAATGGCTGGAAGGCATTCAGGGACCTGTTCTTCCTGTGCTTGCAAAATCGGAATTAATAGGCTTTATCCAGATTCAGTTCCTCGTTGGGGCAGGAAGATTACAAAATAATTCACATTCTCCGTGTAGAATTAAACTGACCTCTCCCCTTCCTGTCTTCCCAACCTGACACAGTAATACAAGGACTCGGATTACTCGTCACCTATAGGTCTGACACCATATATCGCTTGTGGGATCATCCATAAAGCACGCGAGATAAAATGAGACAGAAAACACCCAGCGAGTCACGGTGCCCACGAGATGCGCTGCCAAAACCTGAGCAGAACAATGGGGTTCGGAACAGACAAAAGGACTGAAATCTGAGCCACAAAAGTATCCAGGCAGCAACTGCAGCAAATAATCCACGGGATGAGGCTGTTAAAGGAGAAGGATCAGCATCTACTCAGCTTCCTTGGGTGAAATCAAAGAGAATTAGTTCAGGTTTGGGCCTCTCATGCCATGAAAGGCCTTGAGGTGCTGGAGCTCAAAATGGCGGCACCAGAGTCACCTCAGGGCTCAAAATGGCAGCCCAGGGGGCACCAGAATTACCTCAGGGCTCAAAATGGTGGCCAGAGGGTGAGGGGATCACCTAATGAGAAAGGCCTTGAGGTGCTGGAGCGAGTGGAGAGAAGGGAACGGAGCTGGGGAAGGGGCTGGAGCACAAGTGTGATGGGAGCGGCTGAGGGACCTGGGGGGTTCAGCTGGAGAACAGGAGCGGAGGGGACACGGGGACACAATGAAACGGCCTCAAGTTGCGCCAGGGGAGGTTGAGGTTGGATCTGGGGAACAATTTCTTCCCCAAAGGGCTGTGGGGCATTGGAACAGGCTGCCCAGGGCAGTGCTGGAGTCACCATCCCTGGAGGGTTGAACAGATACAGAGATGAGGTTCTCAGGGACATGGGGTAGTGAGAGCGCTGGGTTAACGGTTGGACTCCATCTTGAGGGTCTTTTCCACCCAAAATAATTCTATGATCTGCGTAGACCTTGAAGAGCAAAGAGAGAAGGGACGGCTGGAACAGCCAGCCCAGGCACACAAAGCTCCTGCAAAGGCCAGAATTTAAAAAGCAGCTCTGAATGCCCTTGACTGTCTAGATGTTGTTGCTGTGCCGTTACGTACGCAGCGCCGACACTCCAAGCTGAGTAAATGGAAGAAAACAAACCCCACACCCCTAACTGAACAGAAACGGGACTCGCTGATCCCGAGCATTCAAAAAGGATGAGTCACAAAACATCACAAAATCGGAAAACACTGTTGTGACGTTTAAATGCCCAGGGCACAGTTGCTTCATGCAACATTCGCCTCCCACGGTGAGGAACAGATGAGCTTAAAACCGGGAATCTCAACACCCTTCCTGAAATCCAGCACATGAGACTGTTGGGAAAGTAACTCCTGGGACACTTTAGAAGATAATTTATCTTATGTTTATTCTTTTTCTTAGCGAGGGATGTTCCCCATGCCCACTAGAGAAGTGTCCACCATGAACCAGATGCATCCTCTCCAAGGAGTCCCTTTTATCTGCGTTACTGTTTGTGTTTTTCATTGACTTCCCCCCACACACACACTTAATATCAGAAGAATTTAATCTTTCCAGAGCATTTCATTTTCAGGATATTCCCGAAGCAGTTTTAGCACAGTGCTTGTATTGGTCACCCCACCAGTTCGCCTTTGAGCATCATGTACCAAGTGAAGCATCACCAGCTTCACAAAGGGAAGGGTTGTATTGCTTTTTACCCTTATCAGTTTGGGATTTATTTTATTAAGTAAAACTGACCGTGAACTTGGGGTCCTCTGTATTTTCCAGCAGGGCGTATCTGCTGTGTTACTGAATCTGCAGCCCAGACACGCTTTCAGTTTTTAGCAGCTTTAGTCCCAATATCAGCTGTTTGCAGACAGTCGTCCCTGTGACCTGCGTGCTGTATCTTGTACCTACGAGAAGCCAAAATAACGCACATTACAGGAAAACTCAGGGTGACCATGAGCCAGCACTGGGCCCTTGCGGCCAGGAAGCCAATGGTACCTGGGCTGGGTTAGAAGCGGGTGGTCAGTTGGTCAGAAAGTTTGGCCAGTGCCAAAGAGCCTTTGCCATTTCAGCTGCTTAGAAAGAGCTGAAAATACACCTATAAAGCTTCTCCTTCGAGATGCGCATCCAAAAAGTGCCACCAATTCATTATTAAGCATCTCAGCCAGGCGGACATTGAAATCCAGCTCATGATTTACATACAAAGAGGGGAAGAACGAGCAAAGAAAGACGCACAGAACGGGATAGCACTGAAAAGATATAAGATCTATTTAGTGATCCCCCAAATGTTGAGCTGTGCTGCCTTCAAAACATCAAACCAAGACAGAAACAGCTCAACTTTCAGATCTATCCCCCAAGTCCTTTTCATCCTGTTGTGGCAGCTCAAGCAGCTGATATTTCCAAGAAACGTTTGGGCCAGAAATGGATATGTTATGACGGATATAAACACGGGCGAGCCATTTGTAGTGCAAAAGAGACAGTGTTTACTGTTGCTGAGCAGTAGAAAAGATAAATAAAAGTATTCTCAAGTGCGTTCAGCTGCATCTTGCTACAAGAAACTGCCCTGGTTGTTCATAAAAACCTTTACAGAGCAGGAACTGGGAAGGAACCACCTTGTTTTCCCATTATCTGGGGAGATTGTCTCCTCACTTCACCATGATTATTGCATTCAATCCTCTTGTTTTGGAGGTACCTTTAAGCAAAATGATTTCTTGCGGGATGTGTGGCAGATACTCACCCTCAGGAAGTTACTTTGCATCTAAAAAGGGGGGAAAAACCCTTCACCAACTCGCCACCACCATAAATCAGTCATCTGCAGAATGTGAACTGGTGTAACACAGCCCTATCAGCACTTCAACAAATATTTCCCAAAGGTTTATACAACGTGAACATCTCTCTGTTTCCTAAAAGTGCTGTAAATGAAGAAACTTCCCAGGAAACACGACAAAAACCCCCTTAATGGTACTGACCTCCAGGGTTCCGTTACAGAGCCTATAAATGGGAGACGTTTTGCCTTGTGAATAAAAGGAACCTAAAAGCCGAGTTTCTCTCTAAATGTTTAGCGAAAAAGGTCACATCGCGATGTCGTCGCAACGCGAGAAGGTGTTTCGGGAAGGGTTTGACACACAATGGGGAGAAGCGAGACCAACATATCCCTGGTCTTTCCAGTATCCAGCATCAGCGTGGAACAGCGCCGAAAATCCCGCCGAACCCCACGGGGCAGGCGCAGATACTATTTTATATGTAAAACTTCATTAACCACCCGTATTTTCAGCTCGCTGGCACCGGAGCTGAGGCTCTTCTCCAAGATTAACGCCACTTTTCGCTTATGTTACCCCATAATCGCATTTCTCTTGAATCCTGGACGCAGATACCGCTGCTGCTAAACCCACTCGGGAGCCAAGGACACACAATATTGTGCTTTTCTTATCATCTCCTTCAAAGTGTGCACAGATGGTCGGTTACGAGCAACACGCTCTCCCTCCCGCAAATAACCGCTGATTCTAGGAAATCTCAGCATCCTGAAACACAACTCAGAGGAGACGCAAATACACATCGTATTTTGCACGGTTGTATCGATACCCAGTATAATTTAGGACCGGGGTGGGGGGGGAAACACAAGATTGATTTCTCCCTTTGGGAAAAGCAGCCAGAGCTATAACCCAGTGCATGGTTTTTAATTCTTATTTCTAATTTTAATTCCCCTTCCCCATGGGGAAAGCGGCACCATCCTGTAAGACTCCCCAGCACTTAGTGATTTCTTAATACTTTGTAGATTTGCAAAGCTCTTTCGTTTCCTGTTTTGTCTACTCCGGTTCGCAGCATCATAAATCAGCGACGTCTCCAGCTTAAGGAGACTGGGTATTAACAACAAAAGTAGACACGCAGACAGATTGGACTCGACTTTGTGACAAGATGAGCCTCACGCTGGTTTTCTTTGCCGTCTCCTTTGCCACATCGAGCTTATTTTCCAATGGGATGCAAACCCCTTTGGTGCTCGTGGTTCCTGCGTGACGGTGTCAAACCTGTTCAAGTGGGCCCAGAGACTCCATTCTGTTCCTAAATAACATCCTTGCCAAACCGTTTTAAAAAAGAGCCAAATAATGAAAACAGGAAACCACGAGCGGTTTCACCCACAGTAAGTTAAACTGTTAAAAAAACACAAAACAAAACCAAAACGCCAAAGTATATTGAGCTGTGTTTTTTGAGACAGGCTGGCCTGACGGCCTTCTCATTCCTGGCTGGTTTCCATCTCCCACCATGGCCCAAGACATCCCCCTGCTTTCCAGAGCATCACCATATCAACACCCAGCCAGTAATTACGCTAACGAAGAAAAATCCTTTTCGTTTTGCTGTTGTTGGCAACTCCACCCTGCAAGGAACCCCCTGTCCAAGCAGACGAAAGGAGGAACTTCTCAGGGTCATTCATCCCAAGGGAATTTGGACTAATCAACCCAACTTGGGGCTCTGAAGTCTTCCTGGTGTCCCAAGAAGTCAATGCCCATCCATCAGTGAAGAGACTGGATTGCTCCCAACACACCCCTGGTTCTCCATGTCCATCCGTCCTTCCTCCCTTTGGTCCACCATGGATGCCCACGGATGAAGATGGTGAGGGCAAATTTTCTTATGTAATAAAGTTTCATTTCACACTGGGAATTTCAAACCAACAAACCATCCGGCCTCCCCACCCCAACCCACAAAGTCCCCAAAGAGGGACTTTCTGAAGGCCAAAAGGAGCCAGAAGTCCTTTTTCTATCCAAAACACTTTCTGTGCACAAAAGGCACAACTACATTAAAATAAGAAAGCACCAAGAAGGGAGGATGAAGAGATTGGCCCCTGACAGCCCCTCCTGGTTCTCCACTTGCTGGTGGGTTCCATTGCCGCCTTCTCCCTCCTCACCATGTCCTCTTGGACAACAAAGGACCAGGAGGTCCAAACCAAGATATCACATCGGCTCCATGTGTGGAGCTTCTGGTGTCAACGGTGTGGTCTGGAGAGGACACCGATGGAAAGTTCTCCACAGAAACAGAGAATCCCAGGTTGGAAGGGACCACAAGGATCATCTGGTCCAACGTTTCTTGGCAAAACTACAGCCTAGGCAAGCTGGCCCAGCTGAATCTTAAAAGCATCCAATGTTGGGAATCTACTGCTTCCCTGGGGAGATTGTTCCAAGGGCTGATTGTTCTCACAGTGAAAAGATTCCCTCTTGTGTCCAACCAGACAGGGACACAAAGAAACGGCCTCAAGTTGCGCCAGGGGAGGTTGAGGTTGGATGTGGGGAACAATTTCTTCCCCAAAGGGCTGTGGGGCATTGGAACAGGCTGCCCAGGGCAGTGCTGGAGTCACCATCCCTGGAGGGGTTGGAAATACACAGAAATGAGGTTCTCGGGACATGGGGCAGTGCCAGGGGTGGGGGAACAGTTGGACTCGATGATCTTGGAGTTCTTTTCCAACCCAAATGATTCTGCGAATCTATGGTAGGAAGCATCTCACCTACAGCCAGTAGAAAGAGAGGGGCACTTCCAGAAAACAGATGATCCCAACATAGCAAAGCAACGTGTAAGAAGATACATGAGCAAATAACTTGGAAAAGCATAAGAAAACCCTAAGAACCAAAAAAAAACCCAGCAAAATTGGGCTGTTTGCTTCCTGAAGATTTATAGAGAGGTAGGATGACTTCACTTCCCTCCTTCGCAGCCAAGTGAGATGGCGAGATGCAGCTCACCTTCACGACACAATAGATCAAAGCGTATTTTATTTTAAATAGAATTTTTATCTAACAACACGACGCCTTGAAACATGAAAAACACACAAAGGATTTCACGTAAGGTTGTGCCTTAACTCCCCCATAACCCAGATTATTTGTACGCAAAGCACCACACGACAAGAGACTTAATTTATAAGTGATAATCCACCTGGAACTGTTAGCTGGCTTCCCACTGTTATTAGGTGATTTGCATGAAAAAACAAAAAGACATCTCCACAAGAAATGGAAAATAAGGATGGATTGTTGAGTCCATCCCTCCAGCCAAAAACAGAACAGGTAGTATTAATCCATAGAGCTGGACTTGAGTGCTGGTCCAGAAAATGTCTCAAGATGACTGAAATGACTAAAAAAGCTTCTTTGCGTCCTGCATATTTAACTTTTTCCCTTCTGCAACACGCTACGCTGGTCGCTGCTATTGCAACAGAGAATTTAAGGGGTTTTTGATCTCCAGGGCGTCTTTGAATCACAGAATGGACTGGGTTGGAAAAGACCTCAGAGATCACCAAGTCCAACCCTTGGTCCAACTCCAGCCCATTGACTAGACCATGGCACTAAGTTCAGAACATTTCCTAATATCAAAGTACCCTCTTCTTCCCACCTGATTTTTAAACATAAATCAGTGTGGATGCACACTGACCTCTCTTTAAATGAATGCAAATACGAATAATTTCTGTTCCGGAGAAGCACCAGGGTTTGATCTCTTTGCTCGCACGGATTTCCCGGGAAGAAGGTGAAACAGGATGACACTCATTTGAGAAGTATGTTGCATTTTTGCAAAGTCAGAGCATCATTCATATTTGACAGGAATGAACTAAACCCATCTTTGTTTCAGGCTTTAGCAAAACTAGAACAAATGGAGTCAGCGTTAATCCCACGGGAAGAAAATGCAACTGCGTTTCCAAATTCTTTAGGTTTCAAGTTATAAATCATTCATCCAGTGCAGGACTGCAAGGGGTGAGGTAACACACAGCTCTGAATCTGATGACATATTTCCCCTGTCCTTATTAATTAAGATCAGATGAATATGTCCGTATGAACATATGTTCTCCAAAATACCTTGACCTACCAAAATCACACCCCTCCTGGTAGAAAAACTCATCAGGACAGCGACTATTGTATATTAACATCATGGAGCTTTGGTGAGAAGTCTCCATAACCGTTCCTGGGACAAGCAGAGCAAGTGTCCTGTGTATTTTTGGTGACAAACGATAAGCAGAACAAAAGGTGCCAGTGTAAGAGTCACCTGAGATCCGATCGACGCAAGTGATGAAGGCTGGAGAGCCTCAAGCAACCATGGGTCGTCTTCCAGATGCTTGACCACACCGATCTCTGGAAGTTGATGGGAACTTGGACGTTGACCACACGTGGAGACAGCAGCGCGTATCTACATTTGGACACTGACAGTCTGGCCCTGAATCCCACCCACGGTGCTTTTTTTAGTAATTTCCCAGGATTAGATTGGATCTTGGGAACAATTTCTTCATGGATGGGGTTATCGGGCATTGGAACAGGCTGCGCAGGGCAATGGTGGAGTCACCATCCCTGGAGGGGTTGAAAATACACAGAGATGATGTTCTTATAGACATGGGGCAGTGCCAGGGGTGGGTTAATGGTTGGACTTGATGACCTTAAAGGTCTTTTCCAACCAAAATGATTCTATGGTTCTAAAGTTCCACCAGAATGGTGGATCAGGCCCACCACAGGAAATCCTTCCCTAATCTTCTCAGCCACTCTCTGCTCTCCATTGTCACTCTCTCCTGATTCATTTTGGCCCACTTGAAGGTGAAGAGCAGTTTTCAGGTAGGACCCCGTGAAAGTCCTATTATTTTTCCTCCACAAACTACCACACGTTGTCTATGGGTCTCAACACCAATGGCCTGAAAGGTCTAGACCAAAACACATCCCTTGCAAGAAGAGCTGAGATGGCAGATGGTGACTTCTCCAAGGTACCATCCATGACTTCTCTTCGCTGGAAGGAGCCCAGAAATACATAATGTTGATTGGCACCTTCCCGTTCGTAGGGTATTTCTTAATACTGAAGAAATGTTACTCGGGTATCACCCTCCACGTCAAGTACACACAATATCATTCTCCAAGGCATGTTGAGGTCCTTGGCAAGCTTGTGCTCTCCCAAATGACAACGCAAATCCAGCTTAGTCCTCTCCTGGATTATGTAACCATGATGACCCAATTTCAGACAAGAGGTGTGTCCACATCATGTACTTTTCTTGTCTGAGGTTGGAGGTTTGGAATTAAATAAGGAAACAAACCACCATAAGTCAGCATTTTGAAGGTCCAAAGTCTGCTCTGGGGCTCTTATTTCTCCAGTAGTTGCCTTCAGCAGTGAGGAATGAGGGACAATGAGTCAGAAATGGGTCACTGTGTCCTACCACTGCCTGTGACACACAGCCCTTCCACCTTGGGAAGATTTATAAATTCCTCCTTTATCTCATAATCCTTCATTTTTACCCCGTAACTTCCTCGGAATCCTCTGTGAGCCAGCAGGATGTTTAAGGCAAGATCGTTGCATGGCTTTGGAGCCGATAAATCATATTCCTGGGCCAACCAAAGGATGTTTTGGCAATATTATCCATCTCTTCTCTCATCCCCAAGCCCCAGAAGAGGGATGGAGTCAGTTCAGGACCTTCATGAAGCTGCTCCAGACGCCGTTGCCTCCATGACCCTTCCCAAGACAAGCTGAGGTCTCAGCGTGACCGTGTCGCACGAAACCGAGAGCCCCTTGGCACAAATCCCGCGTCTCACAATCGTGTTTTCAGCTCCTGGAGAAGTTTTCTTCCAAACGGGATTAAAACACGAACATTGTCAATTGGTGCGTATTAGGGATCGCATGGCCGGCAAAAATATTTACCCTGGGATGCCGGCCAAACCCTTCCCACATGGTCATGTCCTGCCTCCCAAAGCTCTCCCAGGAACAAAAACAATAAATAAATACTTAAAGTTGGTGCTGTCGTTTGCTTTAGAGGTGGGGACGTGTCCGGAATGAGAGACGGCTCAGAGCAAGCGCTCCCATTCGCTGAGAGAAAGCGCCAGAGCTTGATATGGGGGGGTCAAAAGTGCCGCTTTAAATCACTTTATTCCTTAAAAATTGTCGTTTTTGGTTAATCTATCCCGGTCTTCATCTAAAAGTGACGTTGCCTGCAAATGCCAACACATCAGATGTGGACGGCGGCTCCTTTCATCCCCACAGAGGCCTCGGGGGCTCAATTCGCAAAGATCTTTTTCTTTGGAGGTGGCAACAGATTTCTGCCCCTCGCCCCCCTCTCCCACTCCAAGCTACATTCACAAAGGAAAACCCGAACCACACCACATAAATGGATCCTGTAGTGTCTGCAATGTAAAGAATTAGCTGAATGGGAAGAAATGAAGCATGGTCTTTATGTCCTAGTTACAGTCAGTGCAAACATCGCCGCTAATCCCTGTTGTCGGAGGGGAGCGGGGAAGGGACACGGATGGATCCCACTGGGAACATTTTGTCTCGCTCAATCTACACTTGAGATCACTTTTTTTGGGGGGGGTGTAATAAGATTGAGTTGTATTAAGAGGCCTGTGGATAACGTAAAGCTGGGGGGGATATTGTTCGCCGGCTTTTCTACCGAATGTAGCACCTACAGTCTTCATATGCAGGGAGGTCTTAGCAACCCATTCATTTCAGGGGAGAAAAAGGAAGCTATTCATTGCCAGTAAATCCCATTTTGCCATGGCAACCCCCCCTTTTCCCGCCCCTGGCGCACAACAGTTGCTCACAGGGCTGTTTCAAACCAGACAACAAAACCAACCCATTGCCCATCCAGCCCTGGCATCTTCTATTTTGAATCCCCCGGCGACATCCAGCCTGTGAGCCAGGGCAGGGCCAACCCAGTGATGGGGAAAGGGGAAAAAAGCTGCATTGTGACCTCCCCTTGTCCCCCACCATCCCACTTCGCGGCCCTGAACGGGACCCAGCTCAGGGACGGGATGTCGTAGCATCATAGAATCATTTTGGTTGGAAGAGACCCTCAAGATCTGCAAGTCCAAGCACTAAAGCAACATGGCGATGGTCTTGTCACAAGAGCTGCTGGGTACCAACCCAGTTCCCACCAGTTTGGGAGCCTCCAGTTGGCCTGGCCCCCTCCAGCCATCCTTGGGCACAATTCCCATGGCTTGCAGCCCACAGCCACCAACAGAAAACGCCGGTTTGTGCCGCTCATGGAGCGTGTCGGGCATTGGAACAGGTTGCCCAGGGCAGTGGTGGAGTCACCATCCCTGGAGGGGTTGGACAGACACACAGATGAGGTTCTTATGGACATGGGGTAGTGCCAGGGGTGGGTTAATGGTTGGACTTGATGATCTTGGAGTTCTTTTCCAACTAAAATGTGGTTCTGTGATTTTGGGGTTACTAAAGCTGTGTTCAAGCTGCCAGGGAAGCCATGGGAGATGCAGAGCTTCCCCCAGCAGAACATATTCCATTCAAGGTCTCACCTCTTGTCTGTCCATCTCTCTCTCTTCCTGATGTCCCATCCGTGCGGAGCCATTAGATGCGTAGGACGGGTTGGGGTACGGGAACAGCACCCTGCAAGACCAAAGTTCTTTGAGACGCTACCCCAAGCCACTTTGATCTTGTATTCAAACTACATCTCAAGTTACAATTTCAACCAGAGCAACCAAGAGATTGTTGGCCCTGAGGGTGGTGAGAGCCTGGCCCAGGATGGGCAGAGAGGTGGTGGCTGAACCATCCCTGGAGACATCCCAGGGGCTCTGAGCAACCTGAGCTGGTGAAGATGTCCCTGCTCATGGCAGGGGGGGCACTGGGGGAGCTTTGGAGGTCCCTTCAACCCAAACTATTCTATGATTCTAAGAGCGAGAAAGAAATGACCTGTCCGCTGTCTCCTCGCAGGAGCAAGACGTGATTCCTTTAAGCAGTTTTTACCTGTAGAGACTGATATGACGCTACAGGAGACTCACCTGGCAAGCAATGAAACAGGGAAAGAGCAGCCAAAATAGAGCTGAGCAGCATCGGGAAGACACGACCTCCTCGTGGGCTTTAATTTTGCAGCATCACATCTGCTGCCAGCAGCTCTTCCCAAAAAGCTACAAATTCCATCGCTGTTTGGTTAACCTGAATTCATATTTAAGAGCAAATTAGGGATTCCTGGCATAATTTCAGTTGCATAAAAAACAAAACAGATTTAAGAACTTGTTTTGATGAAGAATTAATGGGTCGTTCTCTTTTTAGAAACGCAGAGAGAGTGCGAAACATCAGGGAATAAAAGCAAATGTTTGTGCCAGGTGTTTTTAGAATAAATCCTGGGAATACCACAGATTTTATCCTGCACTTTATTATTGACTGTGGCAAACGAAGCCCTTCTGCTGACCCAGGTTTTACTTTGAGACATCCTGGGCACTAAACCCTCCCTTTCCACAGGCAAACAGGGTCAGGCGGTTGGTCACACCACAGCCTATTAATATTTTAAACAGATCCTTTGGCAAATTGCTCTGGGTGGTGTTTTTTCAAAGCACACAATGAATGTCATTATTTTTAGTGGCACTTCTCCTCCACAACACCTTCCCAGAAAATCCAGCGCATACTGGGATCTCCCCCCACTTTCGCAGCCATAAAACAGTAACTTTAGAGTCAGATAAGACCCCTGTCTTCAGAAAGCAAGTTGTCTTTCTCTAAATCCAACATTTAGTTCGGCCGAACAGACTATTCCTGGATGCTACTTGTCTCCGTTCACCAGAACGAGCATCTGGCTTGCTGAGATATTTCAAATAAGTTGCGACGAATCCCACCAAAAAGCCCCCCTAGAAATAAATCCCTTAATGACAGAGTTTGGCTCGCACCAGATTCACTGCAATCGTGGGAGGAAGGGAGGAAAATAAACCCAAAGGCTTCGCCGTTCTCAAATTTTCACTCAAAGGGCTTTGACGTGAGAAAAAGCAGATTAGAACGAAGCGGTTGGAGAAATTTCTGCTGCCAGCTGTCTGTCCTGCCTCGCTCCCCTCCGCTGTCCCCGTGGACGTGACACAGACAGCCTGGCTCAGGCAACAGCTGTGAAACCACTGGAAATTTCACACAGATTTGGGGTTTCTTTCATATGGGATGTGTAACGTGCAGCTGTTGAGCAGCTGCTCTGCGGGAGCTTAACCACCCGTGCAGACCTTGGGGCAAGCAGAGCACCCATGGTTGATCGGTGTCCATAAATCAGAGCTTGGCCGTTGGTCCCCATCAGTTTTGACGCGGAACGTGGTTTTGGGATCAATCTCTGAAAGGTCTTTGCTCCTTTGGTTTGGTTCCCGAAAGGGATCAGACTCTGGGCGCACAAACCCAGCTCAAACCCAACTGGAAGGTGCGTGGAAGAAGAGCTCTGACCTTGCAAAACCAGACACGGTGGCTGCATTCTGGGAGGCCTCAAAGTATTCAAACGTTGAAAGACCTGCACCACAATGACATAACACGATGTATTTGGGAGAGTTAAGAGCCAAACTCTCTACTACTTGACTATTTTGCTTGGCCAAAGCCTTAAATATGTGCTGGATGAGCAGGCAGTGAGGTGGAGTGTGAACTGGCTGAAGGGAAGAAGCCAGAGAGTCGTGGTCAATGGGCAGAGTCCAGTTGATCCTGTATCCAGTGCAGGGCCTCAGGGGCAGTGCTGGGGCCGGGACTGTTCAATATATTCATCAAGGATTTGGCCGAGGGAATAGAGTGACTGTCAGCAAGTTTGCTGGTGACACCAAGCTGGGAGGAGTGGCTGACACGCCAGAGGCTGTGCTGCCATCAGAGACCTGGACAGGCTGGAGAGCTGGGCGGGAAAATGGAATGAAATAGAACAAGGGCAAGTGTAGAGTCTTGAATGTGGGCAGGAACAACCCCAGGTTCCAGTGTAAGCTGGGGAATGAGCTGTTAGAGAGCAGCGTAGGGGAAAGGGACCTGGGGGTCCTGGGGACAGCAGGGTGACCATGAGCCAGCACTGGGCCCTTGTGGCCAGGAAGCCAATGGGACCTGGGGTGGGTTAGAAGGGGGTGGTCAGTAGGTCCGAGAGGTTCTCCTGCCCCTCTGCTCTGCCCTGGGGAGACCACACCTGGAATCTTGTGTCCAGTTGTGGCCCCTCAGTTCCAGCAGGACAGGGAACTGCTGCAGAGAGTCCAGCGCAGCCACCAAGATGCTGCAGGGAGTGGAGCATCTCCCGTGTGAGGAAAGGCTGAGGGAGCTGGGGCTCTGGAGCTGGACAAGAGGACACTGAGGGGTGACCTCATTCATGTTTACAGATATATAAAGGGGGAGTGTCAGGAGGACGGAGCCAGGCTCTTCTTGGTGACAACCAATGACAGGACAAGGGGTAATGGGTACAAACTGGAACACAAAAGGTTCCACTTGAATATGAGAAGAAACTTCCTGGTGAGGGTGTCAGAGCCTGGCCCAGGCTGCCCAGGGGGTTGTGGAGTCTCCTTCTGTGCAGACATTCCAACCCGCCTGGACACCTTCCTGTGGAACCTCATCTGGGTGCTCCTGCTCCATGGGGGGATTGCACTGGATGAGCTTTCCAGGGCCCTTCCAACCCCTGACATTCTGGGATTCTGTGACTCTGTGAAATGATAAAAATTTTGAACTCAAGAGGCAACCTCCTTCATGCAGCATCTTTGCTCCTTTTAAAGAAACATCCTCAGGGCTTTGGAATCTCAAGAATTTGGAATCAACTCTGATTTTGTTCTCTCTCTTTAGGTGGGAAATATTGCAAAGTTAATCGACCTTTTTAATCAAAGATCCTGAAATACGCCCACGCGACACCGCTGACAAAATCTGCGGGTGATATTAGCGTTGGCAGGATGGGAGTTATCGTTGAGGGCAGGGCAGGTGGGCACGGGATGATGGAAATTTCTCAACCGGCCAAACATATTCAGATAAATCCTATTTTCCCTGAGCTGTATGGAAAGTTGCGGTTGGAGTTGCTACCTACGCGGTGGGAAAATGCGTCCTGGAAGGTTTCAGATGGAAAAGATGAGGACGCGACGATATCACGGTGATGATGCAGGTGCAGCGATGCTGAAAGAGCTGGTAGCGATGGAAAAAACATAAAGGTAGAAGGAATATTTGCAGGTCTCTGCACCAAAAGGAAGGACAAAACACAATGCAACTGCATATCTGTGGATTGGGAAAACAAAAGAAGTAAATAGGTACTAATGGACCCCCAAAAGCCAAAGCCAGACAACTGCAAATTAAGAATAAAGTGCCTTTTTGCAGAGTGTTTGATTAACCACATGGAACAACCGTCACAGGAGACAATAAATCTGCATTTCTTCATCTCTCCAGCTCCAGGCAGCACTTTTCTCAAGAGTATTTTAGCCAAATAGAAGTTATTGTGAATAACGGGGGGAAAGAAGGAGGAGCTTTGTCTTTCTCCAGTTGTGTCGGGATATTTGGTTTTGGTAATCACCTGATGCTTTAAGATGTTTTAATCCTTCCCTTGCACAAGTCAGTGTCCTTTCAAGTTGCCTTTTCCTCTTCTTGCTGAGCAAGGATGAGAACAGCCCTTGATTGGGACACGCCAACGAAGAGCAAGAGAGCGCCGAAAAGCTGCCACGCAACACATTTAACCCTTAATATCAGTCAAAATGCACTTAACTGGAATAATCTGATGGGGTTGATCAGCAGGAGTCTCTGTGCCAAGGACAACCCGTGGTAGCCTCCTCCTCAAAACAAGGGGTGCAGCCCTTGGAGATGGGGGTTCCCACCCCAACCCTCGCTCTTAAAGAGTCCAAACGCTGCCAAGAAAAGAATAGAAGGAGGCATTTGAGACATTAAATCCATTTGGGTCGGGGCCCGAATTAGAGTCATATGTCTCAGGGTTTAGGAAAACGTGTCCGTGTCCTCACAATGTCACCGCTGTGACCAGTTGCTATCGGCCCCCACGCTGGGGGTTGGACTAAATGAGCTTTGAAGGTCCCTTCCAAGCCAAACTATTCCATGATTCTATGATGGTCTGTGCTGGAAGACCATTCTATGATGGTCTGTGCTGTTTGCTCGTTAGGAAATCCTTGGAAAAATGCAGGACAGCCTGTTTTCTCAATGTACAACGTGATGTTTTCTGTCCGCCTCCTGATAACGATCAACTGAGCAAAGTGAAGCACCAACTTCTTTTTTGAATTAAAATTATTGCTTCCATTCTTAGAGTTGGCCAACGTAAAGCTCATCTGTTTAAGATCCTGCGCCGGAGGGTTCTCCTTCCACCCCAAGGCTCCTCATAGACACCTTGCAAGTATTTTAATGCAAACATAAATGATTTGATGCTTATGAAATTGTCCCAACCTCTGCAGCTCGGCTCTCCTTCCAACAATGCGTTCTCTGTGAGCCCCTGAATAGAAAACATCAGCCCATAGTGATAGAGCTCCAGCCTTAACCATGGGATAAAAGTGCTTTTCAATGTGTACTTGGGAGAAAAAAAGTGTCTTTTAATGCTCACACAGTACTTCTTTTAAAATGCTAACGCCACTTACAGCTATTGATAGGAAGAAGTCGGACTAATCTTAGCAAGACGTTCCCATGACCTTTCAGTATCTGCGATATTGCAACTTTGCTTCAAATTGTCTTTGCGGGGGAAAACAATGTAAAATCTACCGAAGGATTTAGAGCAGACAAACGACTACTTGTTAAGAAGCCAAAATATTATAAGAAGAGATTTTGGGTGGCTTTATAAAGCTGGGACTGAAGCGAGAGCAATTCCCAGTGGGAATATTGAAGAGCAAAATGAAAGTGAGTGAAAGGGCTCAGCGGTGATTTCATACGACACAGAGTGTACCTGGGGAACTCCCTGCCCTGTGATATCAGCTCAAATCAGCCCTTAAAAATGAAGCAACAGGGATGAAACACTTTGACCCCATTAACTTTCTCAGCAATAATTAAAAATACTCCGAAGAAATCAAGTTGCAAACCCCCTTTTGTTAGGAAGCAAGGCCGTGAAAGTTGGGAAGAATCAGCAGATTAGAGATGGTAAAATGAATCTTTAAGCAAATTCGCATCAAGCAGCAGCGCTGGGATATCAGATGGAATGGACTGGACGTGGCACTTAGTGCCATGATCTAGTCAAGGGGCTGGAGTTGGACCAAGGGTTGGACTTGATGATCTCTGAGGTCTTTTCCGACCCACTCCATTCTGTGATTCTGTGAAGAGGCTGAATTAGGAAAATAAAAGAGAAAGACAGAAGGAAATTTCTCCTCCCTAATGTCTTTGTGTACTGTGCTCGCCAAGTTATTCAACACCTCTGCCAAACAAAGCTCTACATGTTGTAGCCGGTCAGGCTGACCGAAATCCCAAAGAAACACGACAGCTGGGATAAAACAGAAATCCTGGCAGAGAAAATATATCAAAATGCTATAAGATGGTAACAAAGCAAACAAAAAAAAGCACAAAACCTGATATTAGCTTTGGCTGTAATTAAAATCCGACGGTCGGAGAGAAGCTCGTGCCAGTCTGGCTCTGCTGGGACTCCTGACAACGACTCTGTCCTGATGTGATCCCTGGGTTTGCATTCCAAAAGTGAACATCCAGCGCTTCAATCGAAACCTACAAAGCAGATTAGATTGGTCAGTTCATCGCAGGAGTTGGCCAGGGCGCAGGTGTTGGTTAATCCTGGGGGAACCGTGGTGATGCCCTTTGGAAAACTGGCCAGAAGCCTCATGGTTTTTAAAATGTATTTTAATATTTTTCAACAGAAGCGAGCTGCTGAATAAGGCATTTGACACAGTGTCCCCCAGCATCCTCCCAGCTGAACTGAGGGAGTGCGGGCTGGATGAGCGGGGAGTGAGGTGGAGTGTGAGCTGGCTGAAGGGAAGAAGCCAGAGAGTCGTGGTCAATGGGCAGAGTCCAGTTGATCCTGTATCCAGTGCAGGGCCTCAGGGGCAGTGCTGGGGCCGGGACTGTTCAATATATTCATCAAGGATTTGGCCGAGGGAATAGAGTGACTGTCAGCAAGTTTGCTGGTGACACCAAGCTGGGAGGAGTGGCTGACACGCCAGAGGCTGTGCTGCCATCAGAGACCTGGACAGGCTGGAGAGCTGGGCGGGAAAATGGAATGAAATAGAACAAGGGCAAGTGTAGAGTCTTGAATGTGGGCAGGAACAGCCCCAGGTTCCAGTGTAAGTTGGGGAATGAGCTGTTAGAGAGCAGCGTAGGGGAAAGGGACCTGGGGGTCCTGGGGCCAGCAGGGTGACCATGAGCCAGCACTGGGCCCTTGTGGCCAGGAAGCCAATGGGACCTGGGGTGGGTTAGAAGGGGGTGGTCAGTAGGTCCGAGAGGTTCTCCTGCCCCTCTGCTCTGCCCTGGGGAGACCACACCTGGAATCTTGTGTCCAGTTGTGGCCCCTCAGTTCCAGCAGGACAGGGAACTGCTGGAGAGAGTCCAGCGCAGCCACCAAGATGCTGAAGGGAGTGGAGCATCTCCCGTGTGAGGAAAGGCTGAGGGAGCTGGGGCTCTGGAGCTGGACAAGAGGACACTGAGAGGTGACCTCATTAATATATAGATATATAAATATCCTCATTAATATACAGGTATATAAAGGGTGAGTGTCAGGAGGATGGAGCCAGGCTCTCCTCGGTGACAACCAATGACAGGAAAGGGACAATGGGTTCAAACTGGACCACAGGAGGTTCCACTTGAATATGAGAAGAAACTTGTTCCTGGTGAGGGTGGCAGAGCCTGGCCCAGGCTGCCCAGGGGGGTTGTGGAGTCTCCTTCTGTGCAGACATTCCAACCCGCCTGGACACCTTCCTGTGGAACCTCATCTGGGTGTTCCTGCTCCATGGGGGGATTGCACTGGATGAGCTTTCCAGGGCCCTTCCAACCCCTGACATTCTGTGATCCCTTTTCTTCTGTCAGCGAGTAGTTTTTTTCCCTAGTAAAAACAATCATTAGTTTTACTAGCAACAGCTGTTATCCTGGCCTCGCCTCAGCAGCCCCCGTTCTCCTCAGTCCGTGTGGCTGGTAAGACCTTCAATCTGCAAAATATCAACTCAAACTCTGATCTTTTGGATTTTTTCTTTTAAATCACGTGCACTTTGCTTGCCCGGCCCTTGACCGGGGATAAACGTGGCCTGAGACCGGCGACGTTCGGCACCACGGCGTCCCTGGTTGGGCACCGGTGCTCATGGCCAAGTGATGGAGGTGAGGCCTACGAAGCCCAACCAGACCAAAGGTCACGAATTGGGCACCTTCAACATTTTCACCCATCTCCCATGTCCGCATCAGCTTCTTGCTGATAATTTGGGTTCCTAAACATCTTTGCATTGCTGGGAAACTCCAAAAGAGGGGAAAAAGATCCTTTCCCGGCCGTTCGGTGCATCAAAAATTGGCAATGCCAGACATTTTGGGTTGTTGCATTCAGCCTGAAGGCCTCTTTGTCTAACGTGGCTTATTCATAATTACTCAAGCTGCTAATTTTACTCTTATGTAAATGACGTTGGGAGGCAGAGCACGAAGGCAGGGAGGCACGTACGGGATAATGGGTGGGAGGAGGAAAGAAATGGAGTTAGCACGACATGAGAGCGGCGCCGAGCCGATTCCAGCAAACAGAAACACTTTTGGGAATTCCCTAGAAATCCGGGTGGTAAAACCCAACTCCTCCGATTAACAACGGAAAAGCTGGAAAAGACTCAGTCTCAACTGGGAAAGAATCAGTTCTAGTGCCACATTCATCCCCAAATCAGCCCCATCGCTGCCTCTTTTAGCCCCGGGGTCCTCAGTTTTGCCATCCCAAAGGCACAGCCCTCCGAGGTGGTTGCGTCAAGACGTCTGAAGACATCCCGCCTTCATTTCTTGCTGACAAAACTCCAAATGAAGCCTTATAAACAAGCTCGCTTGCTTTGGGATGCAGAGCAAACACAAGCAGATGCACACAGCAATTTGCAGGAGGCTGCCCTAAGCATATTTATTTCGGTGCTGGTATTTACCTGCTTAACCAGCACTTGTTTTCCATCTTAAACCTCATTACTCTTTAATAAAAGGCATTTACACTCGCAGCGCATACCTTGGCCATCTGGCTGGCTGCACCGTGTATTTTGGAAGCCATGAAGATGTCAAGAGAGGACAGGAGCGGATTTCTACAGCGCGCTGATGTTGTCACTCGCTTCACATAACGCAGAGAAGCGCTGAAAAGCAAAACGTGGCTTTTAAAAGACCTACCAGAAGTCCAGTGAATTCAACGAGTCCATACACTTCGAGCACTAATTTGTTCAACTAAACCTTCCCTAACGAGCCATAGATGTGGCTCGTTAAGCTTGTGCTTAATGGCTGTTAATTCTTAACGTAATGGGTCTGAACCCTACGGTCAATATTTTCAACTCTTATTATTTGCTGGGCCTTCAACGTTTTCCCACAGAAGGTTTGGCCTCATGTACCTATTGCCAGCACATCTTTTCTTGGCTACCTTGCACAGATACCCAACGAAGTAGCCATAGACTTCACCAAATAGCGCTTCTAGGAAAAAAAGTAGTTAAAAACTCAGCTAACGAAGCCAAAATATAGTTTTAGTGATACATCTTTAGACAAGCGAATAGGGAGAAAGCAGCCAGAAGCCAAGTGCTGGTTAAGATGCGAATGTTCACACAGGCTTCAGGAGGTATTTTCTTGTTTTCTCTACTTTTATCTGTTAATTTACTCCAAATCTATGTTTTTAGTGTCATGCACTCTTTGATCTGTCTGCCTTGTCCAATGGTACAGCTGGGTGAGCGGGAGCTGAGACATAACAAGGTTTTCTCCTCACCTGGGGTTGGTGACTCTTCAAATGGGGATACAGGGACGTGACTCCCCAGCGCTGCCTCCCAACACACTGGTTCGATGGGCACTGAGGTTTGCTTTGGGTCAGATACTAGAATCATTGAATCATTTGGGTTGGAAAAGACCTTCAAGATCATCGAGTCCAACCATTAACCCACCCCATGTCCATGAGAACCTCATCTGTGTGTGTTTCCAACCCCTCCAGGGATGGTGACTCCAGCACTGCCCTGGGCAGCCTGTTCCAATGCCCCACAGCCCTTTGGGGAAGAAATTGTTCCCCAGATCCAACCTCAACCTCCCCTGGCACAACTTGAGGCCGTTTCCCCTCATCCTGGCGCTTGTTCTGGGGAGCAGAGCCCGACCCCCCCTGGCTCCATCCAACCTCTTTTCAGGACCATCAGCTGATGCTCTTCAGAACTTGTCTCCTGCTTTTAAATGCTCTTTTTGTTTTAGCTCCCCCATCACCATCTGTCTCACCACGAGCCGTCTACCACACACAAAGCCTTTCAGCTCCACCACGCAACAAGACTGGGGAAGGGACTGGAACACAAGCCCTATGGGGAGAGGCTGAGGGAGCTGGGCTTGTTCAGTCTGGAGAAGAGGAGGCTTAGAGCTGAGCTCAGCACTCTCTAGAACTACCTGAAGGGCAGTTCTAGCCAGGTGGGGATTGGTCTCTTCTCCCAGGCATCAGCAATAGGACAAGGGGCCATGGATTTAAACTCTGCCAGGGGAAATTTAGGCTGGAGATCAGAAAGCAATTCTGTGCAGAGAGAGTGTTCAGGCATTGGAATGGCTGCCAGGGAGGTGCTGGACTCACCGGCCCTGGAGGTTTTTAAACTGAGATTGGCCATGGCGCTTAGTGCCATGATCTAGTCAATGGGCTGGAGTTGGACCAAGGCTTGGACTGGATGATCTCTGAGGGCTTTTACAACCCACTCGATTCCGTGATTCTGTAATAATATTATCCTGAGTAAAAAGTGATTTTACCATGTTAACCTTTCCAATATTCTCTGGATGTCCAATTCTAGCTAAATAATAGTCTGGGGCACTTTAGAAATGAATAAAATGTATTGGAAACAGAAACATTTCCATCTTCTTTTGATACAGGCTACTGAAAAGCTGCTCTGCATGGGGCCGAAGTTTTCCCCTCCTGGGGAAGATGTTAAGCACAAACTCTCAGTTCCACACGTTATCGCTTCACGTCCTAAAAAAATAAACCATCAGCACCATCGTATCCATTTGCAGAGCTGGAAATATGCTCAAAGAACCTCGACAATCCCTTAGGAAGCATGAAACAGCAGAAAATAATTCTGTTTCCATTCCACATCAGCTTCGTCAATTAAAATCACAGCCAAGGGGTGGGATTACATAGAAGCTGAGCCTAACGTGTCCAAAGCAGACTGGTCCATGATGGGATAGCGAATGAAATCAGAGCTGAATCACCGTTCTCCACTCCTACCACCCGCCGAGGTTCATGGTGTTTAGTGGTTTCTTTAAAATCTTCGCTCCTGGGCATCTGTGCGTAAAGGGAAAACGCAGCTGTCGCCAACATAAAACCAAAACCTCCTTCTTGTGGATGCTGGAAAAACAAGAATCAAAGAGCTCAAAAATTAAAAGGTAAACGAGCCCCACTGAGTATGTTATTCAAATAAGCCACTGTGATTTCAAGCAATTTTCTGTGTTGGGAAGAAGAGATAGGGAAGTGATTAACTTTTAACTAATTAAAGCAAGAGAGCCAGGGCTGAAGCTGGTATTGAATTCAAATGCTCCTGTAAGACAGATGTGACTGTTCCAGGAGACACCTTCACATCTGGAAACCGGCTCCTGGGCAAGTTCAAGATCTCAGCCTCTATAAAGTGTTAAAATAAATCCATTTGCCAAATTTGGGGGAAAAAACAGTTGCATAGCATCTGTTTCAGCAAAAATCTTAGCTCCTGCTGCTGTGTTATTTGAAGATTAGGCTACAGAGATGCTAATCAACGTGATAATTTCAAGGGAGATAGTTAGAAGGAACAAGGCTACAGAGCTGCTAATCAATGGCATAATTTCAAGGCAGATCATTAGAAGGGACAATTTTATTATTGTCAGATTATAGCATTTACCTCATAACATCAACTAGAGGTGAGAAGCTGAAAGCATCTATTTAAGAGATACAGAGATTGGGTTGACGGGAAAGAAATAAGGGAAAAAATCACGATTGAGGATGTGGATTTCTTCAGAAGTCGTGGTCAATGGGCAGAGTCCAGTTAGGCCTGTATCCAGTGCAGGGCCTCAGGGGCAGTGCTGGGGCCTATATTGTTCAATATATTCATCAAGGATTTGGCCGAGGGAATAGAGTGACTGTCAGCAAGTTTGCTGGTGACACCAAGCTGGGAGGAGTGGCTGACACGGCAGAGGCTGTGCTGCCATCAGAGACCTGGACAGGCTGGAGAGCTGGGCGGGAAAATGGAATGAAATAGAACAAGGGCAAGTGTAGAGTCTTGAATGTGGGCAGGAACAACCCCAGGTTCAGTGTAAGTTGGGGAATGAGCTGTTAGAGAGCAGCGTAGGGGAAAGGGACCTGGGGGTCCTGGGGCCAGCAGGGTGACCATGAGCCAGCACTGGGCCCTTGTGGCCAGGAAGCCAATGGGACCTGGGGTGGGTTAGAAGGGGGTGGTCAGTAGGTCCGAGAGGTTCTCCTGCCCCTCTGCTCTGCCCTGGGGAGACCACACCTGGAATCTTGTGTCCAGTTGTGGCCCCTCAGTTCCAGCAGGACAGGGAACTGCTGGAGAGAGTCCAGCGCAGCCACCAAGATGCTGCAGGGAGTGGAGCATCTCCCGTGTGAGGAAAGGCTGAGGGAGCTGGGGCTCTGGAGCTGGACAAGAGGACACTGAGGGGGGACTCAGTCATGTTTACAGATATCTAAAGGGGGAGTGTCAGGACGATGGAGCCAGGCTCTTCTCGGTGACAACCAATGATAGGACAAGGGGCAATGGGTACAAACTGGAACACAAGAGGTTTCACTTAAATTTGAGAAGAAACTTGTTCCTGGTGAGGGTGGCAGAGCCTGGCCCAGGCTGCCCAGGGGGGTTGTGGAGTCTCCTTCTCTGCAGACATTCCAACCCGCCTGGACACCTTCCTGTGGAACCTCATCTGGGTGTTCCTGCTCCATGGGGGGATTGCACTGGATGAGCTTTCCAGGTCCCTTCCAATCCCTGACACTCTGGGATTCTGTGATTCTGTGTGAACAGCAAAGTATTAATACACTTCAATCAGCAAAATTGATAGCATTCATTAATAGGTTTAAAACCCCCTGTTTTATGAACACTTAAATGCAAGAATGATATATTTGATCTTTTTCAACTGTTTCATCAAGATGAGATTGCACTGGGGGTTTTCTTTGAACAGCAACAGCCGATGGCAGCAAATTCCCCAGCGAGCATTTCAAGGAAATGAGAAGCATCTCAGCGCGTGTCGAAAGCTTCTTCTGTCGCTGCATAGCACGAGAATATCCGCTGAATTAACGCTGCAAAAATCCCCCTCTCGGCTGCTCTGAGATTTTCTCAGAAGACAAAGCCCCACGGATTTCTCTGTAGTGAGAAATTTCTGTGTGTGGTACCTGATGCTTTTACAGGCTGGTGCGTTCCCTCTACATCCATCTTACGTCAACGGCATCAGGTAAAACATCGCTCAGAAGCCACATTATAGAATCACAGGATGGTATGGGTTGGAAGGGACATTTAAAGCCACCCCTGCCATGAGCAGGGGCATCTTCACCAGCTCAGGTTGCTCAGAGCCCCGTCCAGCCTGGCCTGGGATGTCTCCAGGGATGGTTCAGCCACCACCTCTTGTTGTCCCACCAGTTGACTCCCATTACAGTTCTCATGGACCGAAGCTGCACCAGCCGCAGCGATACCTTCAGAGCAGAACACGCTCAGCCCAGCTCTTGCTCTTGTTATTCATAAACCCTAATTAGAAAGCACTTTCTCCACCCATGCGGTATGCAGAGGAGTTGGTTGCATCATTGGCTTTGATGTTGAGCTACATCAACCGATTCGGCCCTATCCAAGGAGCTGTTTGTCCAGGAGAACCCCAACCCAGGGAGGAGATCATGGACCTGGAGGATACCAGCTCAGAGCTCCCCTTGGACACGGGACGAGCAGGATTGCGCCATTTTTTGGAGCAGAGCCACGAGCAATCATTGCTACCAGCTCACCCTTCAAGGCAGATTGGAGAAAGTGATTTTCTAGCTCCTTTCATAGAATCATTTTGGTTGGAAGAGACCCTCAAGATCATCGAGTCCAACCATTAACCTGACTCCGGCACCAAACCATGACCCTAAGAACCTCATCTATACGTCTTTTTCCATATGAAAAGGCCTAAAAATGTGAATGAACCTGTTGATATGGCTGAGACCAGCTGCACTTTGTGCCTTCAGCTGGCTAAGACCAGCCTTCCCAACACATATATTTGATGGGAAATGACTTAGTTCAGCGTTGGTAAAGCTCAGAATAACATCCAGCCTGGCGCAATGGTTCACAGGTGGACAAGTTCTCTTAGGTCCTGAAGCACAGAAATACTAGAACACTATTTGCTTGTAGAAATCCTTTAATTCAGCCTGGGACTGCCCTTCCTGAAGCTGGTGTGGGGTTATTTACCCAGGCGGAAAATCGCAGGGTGTAACCAGGTGGGAATAACGTGACCTCAGACGGGATCTGATCTGGTCACCGGTCAAACAACCGGCCTGGCAGAGCAGCCTGTGATAAAGAAATGATAAAGATGATAAAGAAAACCCTTTCCCTCCTTCCCTGGAGGAGAATTCAACGTGAATGCCACTGCGACTCCTTGCAGAGCCTCCAGGCAAGGTTGGAAGCTGCTGAAGATGCTCCCACCTTCCCGATGCACATGAGATGTCCTGTGCCATCCCCCCGTGCTACTTGGTGGTGGGATGGGTGGTAGAGCCATGGAAGATTAGGGAAAAAAACACCTATTTTAGGCAAAGGCAAGGGTTGTTAGAAGGTTAATGGAAGAGAAAAGTCACCATCCTACTCACAGCTCTTTAACAGGAGCATAGTTGGACCACTGACATCTCTTGTCCTTCTGATATCTATTGTAGGTGGAGGAAAGTCCATCTGAAGACCCACCCAGCAGCTGTAGATCACATCAGCAGCCCCTGAACACACAGAAGGACCTTGGCGAACGCTTTCACTCCCTGACAAAACTTGGATCAAATTCAGTTGGGAAATGGCTCCAAAAATTACAGACAAAGGAGGCAGCTCCCACCTGCTTCAGCCCAACACCCTGTGGGTCGCTCTCGCCTCTTCTTTCCCATTAAGCCACTTCTGAGTCGATGCCAGGAGGTCGCTACTCTGTCATTTGCATCCTCCTCATCGTCATCTATGGATAACCCTATGGATAAAAGAAGGATCGCGTCATCTTTGCTTCTGGGATGTCTCATGCGCACCAGGAGGAACATAGAGAATAATATAAACCAGAAATATATCTCAGAGCTCGTAGCCACATAATGAGAAACATTTCTCTCTAACCAAAGATTTCCAGGGATAGAAACATTAAGAAATGATCTTAACGCTAAAAATTGAGACAAATTCTTCCAACCCCAAGATAAAGATGATATAAATCTAGGAATTGCTCCCAGGGGTGGAAAGGGAGAGATAGAAGCATCTCATCAGGAGGCCATGAAGAGGTGGGTATCACTCCAAAACCACCTCGGCTAAGATTTTGGGGGTGACCAGCCCCCTTGTTTACCCCAGTCCCCAATAGCAATGGGGTCCCGGGGTCCCCATCCCGGCCAGGCAGCATCATTGGGGACAACGGGCAGGACATCGGGGAGCAGGAGGTAAAAGCTGCTCCGAAGCACCTCAGATAAACGACACAGCTAAAAATCCTCCAGGCAAATCGCTCCACAAACCCCAAAGCTTCTGTGTGTGTTTAATTTTGCCATAAGAGCCCCAGCAGGTATGCGGAGAATTTCCAGGAGTGTATCTAACCCAGCGCAGCAGTGATTCACGCTTCCACATGGTTATTTCCCCCCCCCCTCCGCTTTCTACTTCTTCCCCTGCCCCATCTACATGACCCAACGCGGGCGCAGAACTATAGAAGCTGTATTAATAATCGTCTTTTATGTGGGTTTAAAGATCTCTCCAGATCTGCCAGCCCGCAAACTTGAAACTCTTTATGAATGTGACTCACTCCCCGAGCAAACGTTCATTGGCCGACAAACTCTCCTGATTTCGCCCCGTAAAAGTCCTTTTCCTATTGGAAGAGAGGACCTGAGGTGTTACCTACACTGCAACTCGAGTTCACTGACTCCGAATAACCCCAGATACCGGTAGCGTGTGATTTTATTCTCATTCATTCATCCTCGAGCAGCCTGATAATAAACACTGGTCTCCCCAGCAGAAATTCCCTTTGTACAGACATGCTTTCGACTTTTGCACCCGATATTTTAGACTATCTGCAAGACTAAAAATAAAAAACAAGTTATTTCTCTTCCCAAATATATTAAACATCCAGACTTGTTACAGCGCACTTAAAGGATTTCGATGAAAAGCCTCAATCTGGTTTGAATCAGCATCAGATCCCACTGGTGTCTGACCTGGAGATAAATGACGTCCGGTGAGAGATGAACGGATTGGAGAAACGATTCTAGATTCAAATACAGGCTTTGCGAGTGGCTCCTAAAGCAGAAAGCTGATCCATATGGATGCTGCACCGGCAATTTAAGGTGAGCCGAGGTTCCTGCGGTATTAAAATGTCTCGAATTGCTGCATTGTACAAAAATCCCCCCAAATTCCTGCTCTCCTGCCTCTCCCAGAGCTGCAGATGGATGAAGGAGCAGATTAGAGTCTCAGGAAGATCCTCAACTATCTCTCCCAACACAGAAAAACATCAAAAGGGAGGAATTTCCTGGTTAAAAAGAACTTGGCTGGGGTGTTAAATTCAACCCCTGGACACAAGTGATGGGCTCAGCTGCTAACGAGAAAATTATTAACAGGGCAGCATATAGAAATGTATAGATTTAACCTCCAACAAGCATGTTTTTCAAGTTTACCAAGTACATGGGCCTAGATGGGCGTCTCTTTTGTCCGTGTTTCTGTATTCATAGCACCACATGGAGCATCTCCCACCAGGACCTCGGTTCCATTAGAGCAGAAATCAGCCCCAAAATCTGGACCAGCTCATTTCCCCAACACATTTACACCGGTTCATCCGCTTTCTAAGAAAATCCGGAGCGAAGCGGATACGTGAGATGTAAAGGCAGCTATAAATTGCTTCTCTGCGGAACAGGCCGGAATAAAGAACATCACCACGGCTCAAACATGGAATAAAACATCTTGGATGTGTGCCTGGAACACGGCCACCTGCTGACAATCTACCGCAACATTATATACATGGTGATTTTACCTTCCTATTACGCATCCCCAGGGTGTTCCTGAAACAAGACTGTGTTCGATTATATAAGGTAACCCTCCTTTTTTTTGGATAGGCATTTATTTCTTCGCTCCCTCCCCTAATTTACCTGCTAAAATGTTCATTTTACAATATAACTTTTGTTCTACGCGCTTCCCAAATGTCTTCAGCATCCTACGCTGATTACACAAGTCACCGATACATTTTTGGGAGCGTAGACGTCGTTCTTGAGTATTTTTCCTCCCTTTTCTGCAAGGAAGCTGGTACCAGAAATGAAAATAGAGTGGAAAGCCCCAATGTGGATGGATGGATGGATGGATGGATGGATGGATGGATGGATGGATGATGAAAAGAACGTCTCTTCTCCAGCTCCACACTTGGGATGCAACAGCCCCATCGCAACACATTATAGATTACATAGGAAAGGTCACTCACGTCACTGTTTTATCCATGGTGTATTTGCACAACATATGTGGCTTCTCGTTGAGCTGTGACCACGTCACAGCAAATTCCAGTGTTGGCCTCTTCTGCAAACACCCACTCCATTCAACAAACGGCACTAAAAATGACATGAAATCATGTGAAATGTCACCGGAGCCAAAGCACACGCACATGGATATTTTTCTAATATACTCATGAAACAGAGAAAATCTTTAATCACCACAGATTAGCAAACCCCATCTGTTAAAAGACTAAAAAACCCCAGTTTTAAATAGAAACAAACAATTATTTGCTCATCGTGACACTAAGGTCAGTCCCGTCCTCCCACCGAGCTCTTTGTCATCCAACCTCACAGAAGCCAAACGTGCGTACAAAGCGCTGGGATCGGAGCCATCGGTGTGACATCCCCGTCCCGCATCCGTCACACATTTCGGAGCTTTGACCCCCGGCCAAGGTCCCTTCCCACCCAAACTGTCCCGTGATTCCACGACGGTCTCGTGTTGGGCGGATGGTGCCGCTGGGCAGCCCCTACAACTCACTGTCTGATTTTAGAAGCTGATAACAAGAGGCGTAAAGGTCCCAAAACCCCCCAAACCTTCTCAGCGACAACATCTGGATTCTCAATCCACATCAGGGCTTTGATTTTCCTGCCGTTCACCTCCAAGATAAACTGTTCAATGAGCTGCATCGGCTCTTAGGTAGAACAATATATCACTATATGTGTTCAGAAAAGACAAGCGAGGGATAATCACCGCTGGATGGAACCCAGAGCGCTACCGCAACGTCCAGCTGTTTGCTCCCTTCACCGCACGGAGATGGTTCCGCAGCGACGCGCTGCAAACACAGGCAGCGGGGTTTGCGGTCTTTTCATATTTTCCTTTTTCAGAAAGAGCAAATATCTCGGGAAATCGTCCAAGGCGGCGAGAGACGGACACGGACGTGCCAAAACACGATGCACGTTGGACACCATTCCCCGTTGCAACCTGCCAACGCGTTTCTCCAGCCGGCTGCTCTAAGAGACGAATTTTTCCATGGTCTGGGATCGAATTCAGAAGCGGCGAGATGTCCAGATGGTTTCTCCACCGGGACAGCAGCAGATACGCGTGTTCCAGCTTGGAACCCGCATGTCTGGCCTCGGGTCTCTGTGTTGATTCAGAGCGGTCACTTGTTTTCAGAGGAAAAACCTTACACTTTGATGGGAATCTGGTTGGAAAAGCCAAACTCAGCGCAAGTAGAATCACAGAATGGACTGGGTTGGAAAGACCTCAGAGACCATCAAGTCCAAGCCTTGGTCCAACTCCAGCCCATTGACTAGATCATGGCACTAAGTGCCATGGCCAATCTCAGTTTAAAAACCTCCAGGGCCGGTGAGTCCAGCACCTCCCTGGGCAGCCATTCCAATGCCTGACCACTCTCTGCACAGAATTGCTTTCTCATCTCCAGCCTCAATTTAAGTTTAAGCCACCTTGTCCTATTGCTGACTGCCTGGGAGAAGAGCCCAATCCCCACCTGGCTAGAACTGCCCTTCAGGTGGTTCTAGAGAGTGCTGAGCTCAGCTCTAAGCCTCCTCTTCTCCAGACTAAACCAGCCCAGCTCCCTCAGCCTCTCCCCATAGGGCTTGTGTTCCAGTCCCTTCCCCAGTCTTGTTGCTCTTCTCTGGCCCCGCTCCAGCACTTCAATCTCTTTCCTGAGCTGAGGGGCCCAGCACTGAACACAATACTCCAGGGGTGGCCTCCCCAATGCAGAGCACAGGGGAAGGATCACTGCCCTTGTCCTGCTGACCACGCTAGTTTGGATCCAGGAAGGTGCCGGATGGACTCTTATCTCCCCCATCACCTTCACCGTTGATTTGTGACCCATTTTTTTATTTGCTCGGCAGGTGTGGCCGACTTTTGGCCTCCTTGGAGAGCCACCAGCTGCTCCAAGAGACCTTGGTGACCGCCACGTTCCGATCGCAATAAAATTCGAGCTTGAGTGTGAGTTCAGCCCAGGAAGGAACAAGAGTTACAGAGGGTTTAGCCTGGAGGTGCTCAGATCTCAGCCTGGGCTCGTTGCCAGAAAGGAAAAGCTTCCTGCAAGCCCAGTCTAGAGACAGAGTTTAGTCACAGCATGGATTTGAGACAGCTCTGAAGGGGCTCTAAGAATCCCCACGAACTTGAGCAAGGACAAGGTGGGACGGACATCAAAGACTCAGAAAACAGCACTAAGCAGCAGGTTGGGGGGTTGAAAATTGTAAATTCAGGTCTGAACTCCGCCTAAAGCCCATCTTAGGCTCCTAAGCTTTGTGGTGGGTCACGCTCCGGGGCGGGACAACCGCTTGGGCTCTCTCAGTGCTTGGGCTGAGCAGCATAAGAGCAGCAAAATCTGTCTCTATCTCCAGCACAGAGTTGTTTCCTCACCTCCCGTGCCTCAGTTTCCCTACCTGCTACAGGAGCCCAACAGCGCTCTGGGTGAAACTCACGCCACATATGAGGCCCAGGCATCACTGCAATGTAATTACACCAATTTTCCTCATTAAACATGGCTTTTTCTTCTCTGCCGAGACGTTTCTCCGCTCACATCACCGCAATTCCAGGTTCCTGCACCGTATTTCATTTGGGAACGTCACACAAAGAGCGTGGGAAGCGCGGGGGGACCAGCCCATTGATGTACAGCGCTCAGAAAAGCCCGGCGCGTTCGCTCCTTCTCGCCTCTTTGTAGTCGTGACCTCCCCGTGGCGAGGCCGACCTGCTCCTCGACGGCGTTTCAGAGCTGACCAGGGCGCTGAATGGAGAAATAGCCAGAACACAGCGTCCTTTGTTAAAATACTGATATATGTAAATGGAGCAGGTTACTTTTCCAGCTCCTGTACCCATCAGCAGGTACGGAATGGACCTTCCTAGTGCGGCAGAGCCAGAGCGTAACAACCCCCGTTTCTGTGTGAAACACAAGCCGTCTTCCTCCATCCCGGCAGAGAAATCCGATTGCCTCCAATCAAACAATCAGCTGTTTGATATTTTGCAGGGCAAGAATGTCCTTTTATCATTCCCAGGAGGCTCAGGGGTTTCACGCCACCTCTTCTTGCTGCCAGGTTACTGTCACTCAGCTGGCTTGGGGACCTTGAACATGGCACAACAGCCCAAGCTGGCGGTTCCTCCAGATCCCAACAGCTCCTCTTGCTCCTTGTCTTTGTTTTCCTGATGTTTCTTTGCTCTTTGACTTAACACAGTGTGGTGATGCTCATTGTCAGTGGGCTGGAAACCATCCCAAGAAGCCGGCACTACTCATGGGACTTCATTATCTTGTATATATTGAACACTAAGGCTGCACCTCGAATCCTGAGCTCAGTTTTGGGGTCCTCATGCCAAGAAAGGCCTTGAGGTGCTGGAGCTCAAAATGGCGGCACCAGAGTCACCTCAGGGCTCAAAATGGCAGCCCAGGGGGCACCAGAATCACCTCAGGGCTCAAAATGGCAGCACCAGGGGCACCAGAATCACCTCAGGGCTCAAAACGGTGGCCAGAGGGGTGATGGAATCACCTCATGAGAAAGGCCTTGAGGTGCTGGAGCGAGTGGAGAGAAGGGAACGGAGCTGGGGAAGGGGCTGGAGCACAAGTGTGATGGGAGCGGCTGAGGGACCTGGGGGGTTCAGCTGGAGAACAGGAGCTGAGGGGACACAGGGACACAAAGAAACGGCCTCAAGTTGCGCCAGGGGAGGTTGAGGTTGGATCTGGGGAACAATTTCTTCCCCAAAGGGCTGTGGGGCATTGGAACAGGCTGCCCAGGGCAGTGCTGGAGTCACCATCCCTGGAGGGGTTGAGAAGACACAGAGATGAGGTTCTCAGGGACATGGGGCAGTGCCAGGGGTGGGTTATGGTTGGACTCAATGATCTTGAGGGGCTTTTCCAACCAAAATGATTCTATGTTTTGCGGCACTAAACGTATGTTTAGATCAAGGTTTGACTGAAGGACATGGAAAGATGCTCCAAGAGAAACCTCAGGCTTTCACGTTGCAGTGTTTTAGCAATTAAAGAGTCTTGCAACACTATCCCATGGTGGAAAGCAGTTGAGTGGAGCCACCAAAAGAAAAAGTGGGGTGGGATTTTGTTGGATGACACAACTCTATTTTTCCCTTGTAGTAGCAAATACTGGAGCGAAAAAGGCAACAAAGATGAAAGCCGAGGAATGAACAAAGAGGAGGAGACAAGGGGAGAAGGATCAGAGGTTAAATGGCGCCCAGAGCCTCATACAAAGCACTTGGCTTTTTCATCTTGGCCTCGATCAAGAAGGTCCATCTCACTTTTGTACAGTCACAGGCCATATAATGCCTTGTTTTCTTCACCAAAAAGAAATACAAGCCCAGATCTTTGCAGATACCAGCTCTCACATCAAACCTGAATAAGGGTCACACTTTTCAAAGAGGTCGGAGTCTGTTATATTCTAGACCGAGGACATAAGAGGACCCAGAAGATCTGGGGTTTCTGTGAAGTTCTGCTCTCCACGTGAATGTAGATGACCAGTTTAGGACCGCTCGCCCTCTACCGTGCCTCACATTGGCAAGTTTTTAAGCAAATTGGACCAAAAAATGAACAATCTCTAAGAATGAGCTTTTCTACAAGGTTTCTGGAAGCTTGTGGTAGGCAGAAGCCAAAGAGAAGGAGAAACCCTGGAGGTGTATCCATTTCAGATCCATCTGTGGGTCCATATCCTATTAAATATTGGAGAAATACAGCAGAGAGCCCTTAAAACTCCTTGTCCAGAAAGCTTTCAATCGTAGAATCATTTTAGTTGGAAATGACCCTCAAGATCATCGAGTCCAACCGTTAACCCAAGTCTGGCACTGATCCATGTCCCTAAGAACCTCATCTACAATAAGTTGCAATGGCCACAAACAGGAAAATATCGATGGACGGCAAGTGAATCACAGAGATCTCACAGTCAGAGCGCCGGTTGATTTATCTCTTGGGGTTCATCACCTTACCAACACTTATTAACACCAGAAGGACTAATAGTTTTGGTGGGTCCAGAATAAACGCCCCATTATTTAAAACCACCTCTGCAAAGTGAAGCTCCCTGGGGAACTTTTTCCCCCTAAAGCTGCATTAAAAAAAATAACCCACGGTGACCCCAATCCCTAAATTTAACCGAGGAAATCAGCTGTTATTGAGAAAGTAACGTCGGTATTTTCAGCCGGCGAAGAGGAGGGTTCCTGATGTAGCCCGGAGCGACTCTATCGCAATAACGACGCTCCGGAGATCCGTGTTACCTTATGTGGGAAGAGAATACGCCTCACCAGTCTCCAACTGGGAGGAGGGCTGCACCAACTGGTTCAACTGGTGGGAGGTGTGATGGGTGCAAGCTTTATTTCATGCACCCTGCCATCCTGCGATACCATCAACCCTAAAAATGATGTTGGTAAGAGCAAACGTATCTTAAGAGAGGTTAGTAGACCTAAAATCAAGAGTTAGCCCCTAACTACTGCTGGAGAGGTCTATACATTATCGAATTATAGAAGAATTTGGGTTGGAAGTGACCTTCAAAGCTCACCTAATCCAACCTCAATATATTAATAAATGTCGATAGATGAGATTACAGCCCAACAGAGATGGGTGCTGGTCTCAGCCACGAGGTTCTCCTACTTTAGGTATTTTTACACAACATTTCCTACATTACATACATATTTATATACTTATTCCTTACTTTCCCGCATGAATAGAGCCCATTTCCAAGCACATTACGCACACGTTATACGGTGGGTTAGAGACAGAGGTAATTAAACAGTTTGGATCCCGATCCAAAATGACAAAAAGCTGTAACCACGTTGTTACTGCAACCCTGGTTTGGGTTGTCCCAAAGCACTGTTTTAAATTAATAACAAGGTTCGGCTCGCTGGAGCAATCCCATGTGCCAAAAATTGGATAGGACTCGAAAAAAGAAGGTGTCTCGGTACAAGCGGCGACTTCTTACTTCAAAGATACAACTTACAATGCGTAACTGTACTGGTGGGGAGGAATCGGGGTGAATTTTCATTCCTGGATTAGTCACGGGCTCGTTTCCCCATAGGGTTCAGAACTCAACAGAGGCAGCGATCCAGACCACGGGATTATTAACGAGTGAACGGGAAGGAGCCCAAAACGACGCTGGGTTTCCAGACTGAGTTTCAGGGATCGGCACTCAAAACAACTACCGATTTATCTGCGGTTTGAATTCGGTTTAGTTGGGAAAGCTTGTTTAGGCTCAGCTTTTCTCAGCTGACAGCCCCTTAGTCATCTGTTAGAATCGAGTACACATTGCTACAGGTCTTTATATCATTTCCCCCTCATTGTAACTCTCTAATCTTTCCCTTCGCACAAAAAGACGGCGACACAAACCAAATCACAAGGCCGAGAGCTGGGATCAGCACAATCTGGGATCAGCTCAGCATTCCTGTACGTATTCCAACCTCTATTGCAAGACTCTTTTCCACACCGGTGTTATGAAAGAGCGATAAAGTTGCTGACTCCGGCTTTTTTCCCCACGTTCCGCACCCCTGCAATACATAAATTAAAGGTTCGATACAGAAATTAAAGGTTCGATAGAGAAATTAAACGCTACCCACCCCAATTTTGCCCTCAGCGTCTCCTCGCTCTTCTCCCCCTCACTCTTTGGTTTATTTTTCCCTCGCAAATAAACAGTTGTGACTCAACACTGAAATCCAGACGCCGCTTTTCCACTTTGCTTCTCACCATTGGAGACGTTTCCCTTTATCCGTCGTTGCCCCTTTCGTCTCCAAATGCTCATTGCACAGACCCCATCACTTGGTTTCTTAGGCGCAACTCAACCATTCTTGGGTTTTGATAAACAGAGCTTAATGCTCTTCTATCCTCCCAGTTTAAAGATCCAATTTCTTGGTACTATATTTCAAATCTATCGCTCTTCCCCCACCAGAACCAGCCAAAGCCGCACAAGTTTCTCCCTTTCCCATCAGCTCCTGGTAGCGGAACCATCAGAAGAAGCCAAATCACAGGGACAAGCGTTGGGTGGTGGAGACGCCAAAAAAGGTTCAGATTTCCCAATTTTGGAGCACCTATGGAAAAAGAACAACTCATTTTTCCTTCATGTGTTGCCTTTGATTCACGTTGAACACGGCCCAGTGGTTCCTGTCTCCATTTGCTGGATGCAAAACCCTCATTCGAAAGCCACAAGTTGATGGTAGTTGCGTCTGGATGTTCCATGAGATCACAACATCAAATAAGTTGTATTGGTGTTCGTTTAATCAGAAATAATTCTCCCATTATTGAAGAAGTGAGTTCCAGGACAATATTTTTCTTTAAAACAGAAATTATTTCAATTGTTTCTTAAAGACGACTCATTTTCCAATCATGAGAAATCATCAGATTGCAGAAACTACCTTAAAAACCTTGCCTTGAGTAAATAAATTGAAATAATACCCAAGAAGTCACACCTACCGGTTATCTGAGGCCACACGTATTTGTAAGCACCTATATATATATTATCTTAAAAATCCCTTTGCAGTATTAAATGGGTAATGAATAAACAGCTGCCGAAGGCAAGAAGAACACTGCAGGGTAGGAAACACACAGCATCAATCTCTTTGACATTATTCCCAGAAACACTTGCTGCAAAAATCCATCTTCATTTTTATTTAAGCAAGTCCAATAGTATTCAATGGGAAACGTCACGTGATCGCAGTGTTAAGAGTTGATATTCCACATCTACAAGGTTTTGGCAAGAAAACAAGAGCTTGCTTTAAACTAAGCCCATTGGAATAATATTTAGGAAAAACATAATAATCCTGGACAACACATCCCTACAGAAACACAGAATCCCAGAGTGTCAGGGGTTGAAGGGCCCTGGAAAGCTCATCCAGTGCAATCCCCCCATGGAGCAGGAACACCCAGATGAGGTTCCACAGGAAGGTGTCCAGGCGGGTTGGAATGTCTGCAGAGAAGGAGACTCCACAACCCCCCTGGGCAGCCTGGGCCAGGCTCTGCCACCCTCACCAGGAAGAAGTTCCTTCTCAAATTTCAGTGGAACCTCTTGTGTTCCAGTTTGTGCCCATTACCCCTTGTCCTGTCACTGGTTGTCACCCAGAAGAGCCTGGCTCCATCCTCCTGACACTCCCCCTTTATAGATCTGTAAACATGAATGAGTCCCCCCTCAGTGTCCTCTTGTCCAGCTCCAGAGCCCCAGCTCCCTCAGCCTTTCCTCACACGGGAGATGCTCCACTCCCTGCAGCATCTTGGTGGCTGCGCTGGACTCTCTCCAGCAGTTCCCTGTCCTGCTGGAACTGAGGGGCCACAACTGGACACAAGATTCCAGGTGTGGTCTCCCCAGGGCAGAGCAGAGGGGCAGGAGAACCTCTCGGACCTACTGACCACCCCCTTCTAACCCACCCCAGGTCCCATTGGCTTCCTGGCCACAAGGGCCCAGTGCTGGCTCATGGTCACCCTGCTGGCCCCAGGACCCCCAGGTCCCTTTCCCCTACGCTGCTCTCTAACAGCTCATTCCCCAACTTACACTGGAACCTGGGGTTGTTCCTGCCCACATTCAAGACTCTACACTTGCCCTTGTTCTATTTCATTAAATAAGAAATTTGACATTTGCAAAATGTGCAGCTCGCCCTGCACGGAGAAAGGAGCTGAAGGTATTTAGTGGACATTAACATCTATATTCTGCAAGTGGCAGATGCAAAGGGAAGGGATTAATGTCCCCTGACATCAACCACCTCAAAATTTAACCCCTGATCGTCATCTTGCCTTCTTGTTTAACACAGATTAAAGTCAGTGCGATGTGCAGGTCCCCCTTTCTCACTCCCTAGAGGGTGTAGAAAGCGCTCGAGTGTCAAATTTAACTAGGGGGCTGGAATTAAATCAGAGGTGACCCGCTCCGGAACCAAAGCGCATCGGAGTCCCTGGAAAAACAACAGTGGTAATTCTAGAAAGGGGTTTTTAGCTCTTTGCTGCTGCTGCCCAGAGGTTTGGGGAGCTCAGGATGGGGAGGAGGAAAAAGCAGCTCACCCAATGTCTTGTTTTTTACTTCTTTACATGGCAAACGCTGCTTTTCCGCCCGCGCTGCCAGCTCCGCACAAACCTTTCGATTCTTTTTCTCTTTGAGCAACAAAGCGCAGACGCCGGGCTGGCCGCTGCCGAGCGCCGCTATTCACCCGCCCGAGCGGCGGCGGAGATTGGGGCTCAAGTTTCCTCCTAGTGAGACATGGGCTGACTCCAGAGCAGCCAATCTGCGGCCGAGGCTGCGGATGATGCCGGAGGGGGGGACCGAACACATCCCAGATGACGGAGCAGCCGCCAGGCTGAGTAAGCCGGGCTCTGCTGAGCCTGACCTCGCTTGCACCACCGCCCAGTCCTCCTACACCTTCTGGGGATGCTGCTCAGCTGCAAATTCCTCTTATTTTAAAAAATATTTCTTAGCGGTTTATACTTATTTTTTGCTTTTCTTCACCCAGTTCCAAGAATTTGGCGTTTCCTGTCGCCGCGTGGTTTGTGTTCTGTTGTAACCGCAGGCAAGTGGAAGGTGTTTTACAAAACAAGCGTTGGATTTCCCAACGCGGGCTGAGCTCGGGGGGCAATATCACCAGCAGCACAAAGGGAAATCCCGTCTGTAAAACAGCATTTCAGAATAAATACAGGTCAATGGAAATCGTAGCGAAAGCGGCAGGGATTGCTGGCGGAGCTGAATCCGTAACTCAGACACGGCTTCCCTGGATGAAGAAAATTCAAGCCAGACACAAGTTCCATGGTCAAGTCTTTTGAAAGGTGTAACCTACCCAAAAAAATCCCATTTGGGGTGGATTTGTCATTGCCAAACGAAGCAAAGCAGCTGGAAGGAGCTGGCTGGAGCATTTTCCTTCATTGCCTGAAGCATTAACTACAGCTTAATAAAGAAATTTTGTGGTACTGAGATTGATAAAATCCTTTAAGCTTTAGGTTTCTGTCTTTGCTACATCCACATTTCCTCCTCCTCCTCCTCCTGAGATTTTGCATTAACTACAAACATCTAACGCAGCACAAATAATGTAAAAACCAAAATAAACGCCCTTAGAAGGGTCATTAAAAGTATTATTAACACCTGTTCCCAATTCAAGTATGAAAATCCTCCTCGACAAAATTTAACACACGCTTGTACAATGCAGTTTTTTAATCAGTAAAAGCCCTTTATCGCCTTATTTTGATCTCTGACAACTGTTGCTTGGTGACTTTCCATGGTCTCCAAGGTCCTACCAGTGCTGGCCCTCAAGACCCAGTTGTCACCCTCACGACCCACTTGTCACCCCCATGACCCACTTGTCACCCCCATGACCCACTTGTCACCCCCATGACCCACTTCTTGAGAACTCCGAGGAGCGGAAATGAAATGTGCAGAATTGGTTGTGTAATTTGCGTAAAATAAGTTGAGCACGAACTTAGATACGTCTCTTGGATGACAAAAAGCTTCTAGGAATCCTGAAGTCCCAACAAGATATCCATCCATCCAACTATATCTATAGGGACCTTGACCTCAGCCCAAGTGAAATTAGTGGAAAAAACACCATTAACTCCAGATCAAAAGCACCGTCGAACAGCCCAAACCCACATTTCACAAACTGTAGTTGCCCGGTATCCCCATCCTTTGCCTTCAGGTGGTGGGTGGCCTCGTCCAAGGCCGGTTTTGCGTGTAGGACCTGGTTGTCCCAAAGCAGAGCCCTGCGGGCATCAGCAAGACCTTGGGCTAAGCTCAGCCCGTCACTAATCCCACCTCTTTGGAGGAGATACTGGAGCCCTTCTAAGCAGGGTTTTAGGCCAGCATAGAATCATAGAATTGTTTTGGTTGGAAAAGACCTTACAATCATCAAGTTTACTGTTAACACAGCACAACCAAGTCCACCACTAAACCATAGAACCATGTAAGTCGGAAGAGACCCTCAAGATCATCGAATCCAACCATTACCCCACCCCTGGCACTACCCCATGCCACTGAGAACCTCATCTGTGTGTATTTCCAACCCCTCCAGGGATGGTGACTCCAGCACTGCCCTGGGCAGCCTGTTCCAATGCCCCACAGCCCTTTGGGGAAGAAATTGTTCCCCAGATCCAACCTCAACCTCCCCTGGTGCAACTTGAGGCCGTTTCCTCTCATCTTGGCGCTTGTTACTTGGGAGCAGAGCCCAACCCCCTCGGCTTCAACCTCCTTTCGGGTGGTTGTAGAGAGTGAGGAGGTGTCTCCTCAGCCTCCTTGTCTCCATGGCCTGTGATTGGCCGTGGGACATGACTACAGGGACACGCAGTGTCACGTCATGGGTGCTCCATCAATCACGCAAGATCCCACAGCCATCCAGCCTGCACAAGACCTCACGCCACCTGACGAGTAAAGGAGCCGTAGGTAGTGACGGAGCAGGTACAACCAGCCTGTCGGGGAGCTGGTTGCTGAGCTAGGCCAAAAACCAAGCTCAAATACGGTCCAAAATAAACAACGGGATAATCCACTCCTTTGTTTGGGACATGGTGTTGAAACCTCAAGTGCGCTACAGCAGCGACACCATCTTCAGAGTCAGCTCTGCTGTTTGGAAGGGTACACGTTCATGGGTTCTACGCACACCTACCAAATGCAATAAATAGGTTAAACCCAGGAGAACGGCCACGACTTATCCCACAGAGTGATCCTCAGTCCTACACAATTGCTCCAGTTTTCTTCGGCGTTCATAAATGGCTGAGAAGGAACCACCACAATTCCAACTAAGACACACTGCAAGGAGGACAACAGCCATCTCTGCCATTTCCTACAAGGCAAGGAAGAATCACAGAACAGGTGGGGTTGGAAGGGGCCTTCAAAGCTCCCCCAGTGCCCCCCCTGCCATGAGCAGGGACATCTTCACCAGCTCAGGTTGCTCAGAGCCCCGTCCAGCCTGGCCTGGGATGTCTCCAGGGATGGGCAATCTACCACCAAGAAGACAGGTTGCTCAGTTCCTTAAACCGCTCCTAAAAATTATATATAGCTTTCCTTATTCTAGCACTGACCACGTAACCTTAGAGCTGAGACTGGCTGAGTCCCACCACGTTTAGCATCAATATTTCTATACGTGCATAATTGTGCTTCTCTCATCCAGGCGTTGAGACCTGAAATGGGAGGAGAGGGATCTCCTTTACTCCTCAACACAAGGAGAACTTGGAGAAGACAACCAAGATGCCAAAAGCCGGCGATGCCTCAGCTCCCGGGCTGCGGGACCATCAAACCGTCAACACCTGCAACAAGCGCCTCTGTAAATCACACGAAACACTTTTGGAAACACAGTCGCCATCAGGAGAACATTATTTTCCCTGGACGAGCCCTCCCTGTGGGTTTTAATCACAAAATCTTATGGCTACAAAGGGACAGTTACAAGTTTTCCAGCAGTTTAACAAATACCTTGCTAAACTTCAGCGTATTTCTGGTGGTTGGTCACCTAGAGGATTTTAGTTATATCAAACACACGCTGGTTGCCACTTCAAAACGTGCCAAACTGACGCCTGCGCTGGCCTCAAAAATCATAAATTTCACATTAAGAAATAAAACTTCCCCTCAGACAAACAACAAATGCATTTGTTCGGTGGTCACTGAGAAGACTCATTTCTTAATCAGACTTTGCAAGCGCGACACACACCAACGTAACCTCGTCTTACATCATCTGGGGTTCGGAATGTGCTCACAGTGCGGTTGTGCAGAAGTAGAACTGGGCTCAAGCGCCAGGTCAGGATGAATCAAGCAGTTACCCAGACTAGTAAGGACCTACAAAGCAGTAAGGACACACAAACACTCCTAAAGCTGCAGCACAACAGCCACAGCCCCATTTTTAGGAGCTGAGGCTCTTCCAAGCAAAACGATTCCATTTCACGCGGTGAGTCGTTTCAGAATTCTTATGTCCTTTATTTCACAGGAAACTCATTTTCTACTGCTCAACTTTGAGCCAGGAGTTGAGCTCAGAGCTCTGCTCCTGAATTCAACCCAGGGCTCAACCTAAAGTCCGCAAGGTTTAAGTTCAACACAATCTCATTCCAGCAGGTATCGCTGCGGCTACTAGAAGTTGGACCACCTAATTGCACAAATGTCTAAGCAACAAGGGGGAAAAGGGAAGAAAAAAGATGTAAGAGCTTCAAGCGACTTCTTCTCCATCACACGTGTGCTGCTGGGAGTCACCGACTCTCCCCCTTCCCTCCCAGGAAAGTCACGGTGAAATCCTCCCCGTCTCAGAAACCGGTGATTGAGACTGAAATGACACAGGTGGGAGCGACGGGAAACAACAAGCGGAACGAGGAGCAGCCCTGCTTTGAAGTTCAAGAGTCATCTGGCCAGCACGGAGAGATCTGGAAGCTATTTTAAGAGGGCACCAGCTCATGCAACACAATGTGTTGAGCAACATGAAGTTCTTGGGAATCTGACTCCTCTAGGGCACGGTCACCAAGTTACTACAAACTCAGAAGTTCCTGGAGGAGCTCACGCTCTGTGGGCAACAGGCTTCAGATCCATAGTTGTCCTGTCCCTCGACTTCAACTTACTCCATGCTCAACCTACTCCATACTCAACCTCATACTCAATCTACTCCATACTCAAGTCTACTCCATACTCTACCACATACTCAGTCTACCACATACTCAAGTCTACCACATACTCCAGTTCATACTCAGTCTACTCCATACTCTACCATATACTCAGTCTACTCCATACTCAAGTCTACTCCATACTCTACCATATACTCTAGTCTACTCCGTACTCTACCACATACTCTAGTCTACTCCATAATCTAGTCTACCACATACTCTACCACATACTCAAGTCTACTCCATACTCCAGGTAATACTCAGTCTACTCCATACTCAAGTCTACTCCATACTCTACCATATACTCAGTCTACTCCAAAGTCTACTCCATACTCTACCACATACTCAAGTTCATACTCAGTCTACTCCATACTCTAGTCTACTCCATACTCTACCATATACTCAGTCTACTCCAAAGTCTACTCCATACTCTACCACATACTCAAGTTCATACTCAGTCTACTCCATACTCCAGTCTACTCCATACTCCAGTCTACTCCATACTCTACCATATACTCTAGTCTACTCCATACTCTAGTCTACCACATACTCTAGTTCATACTCAGTCTACTCCATACTCAAGTCTACTCTGTCTACTCCACACTCTACTCCCTTCTACTTTCCCCTGAATCTCAAGTATTTGAATACTCACACTTGCCACTGTTGGAGTAAGAGTCACAAACGCCAAATTCTGCTTTTCGTCCACCACAACTTTACATGTTTTTCTCCAAATTAGTTCAACTTTACCAACTGTAGATTTGATAAATTATTACTCTTAAAATACGGTTTAGAAATTTCTGGAGTTTGGTGAGTATATTTTTTCTTGAAAAGAGCATAACTTTAGTTTTGTGTAGGTGAAAAACTTTAGCCTTGTGAGTAGCAAATGAGTTAATATTCAATTCCGTGATTACGAGTCCAGTAAATACAATTTCTCAATGCTCTGCCATCTCCCTTCTGTATTTAAATTACGTTGTCTTCTTCACACTCTTTCCTGATTTTGCAAATTCCAAGACCTGAAAAGTCTCTATTTATAAATAACCACAGCAGAGGAGGGAAAAACATTGTAGTGTAAAATATTCCTACAAGCCAAACAAAAAGCCCAATGATTTTATCATGTGTATCTTATACTTGAGCTAAATGTTTATAAAGAGGGATTAAGATTTTTCTCCCTGGCAACAGTTATAATAAACACACCGCTAGGGCAAAATATGTGAAATAGAAGATATTCGCTCAACACTGAAGAGACGTGTTTGGATATAGTGAGGGACTTGCAGAAGAGTCTGATTCTATTAAAATCCTGAGCTCCAGCTTGTTGCCTGTGTTAAGGTCTCAATTTTCGAGAAGATTCAAGCTGTGGTTTCACAATCATTAAATGTCACACTCGGGCAATTCCTCATGTCGCAGAAAAGAGATTCAGGCCAAGTCGGGTGTGAAGATGCAGGTCCAGCTTCTGCTGAATCAGAGTAAGAGACAAAACACAAGCTGCTCCGGCTTAATACCTGCCAGGGTGAATCGATCACACTGAGAATTTCAAATAGCTGGGGATTAGCGCTTGACCTGTAATTCCTGTGGCTACAGCGTTACCAGCCCTACAGCTGGATTTGTTATCACACAGTAGCCTTAAATACATTTAAGAACATTACCTTTGAGAAATACTCACCCATTATGAAACTAAACCCAACAGTCTCGTGTAATTCAGACTCAACCTGTGCTCCAATATACCTGTTACATTTAATTTTTCATGTAAATGTACGTAAATTAGCACTAGATCCTTGTAGCTGTTTTTGGAAAACTGCACCCCCGTTACTAACCCTTTAACTTATGCACCGTCAGGAGGATTAATCTCCCCTCTTGTACCTACTCCGTAAAACAATAGACTCTGGGGTCTGTAGTAGCAAATACGTGTTGGGATGGCGGCACCTGCTTGGTTAAAACCCACAGAAGGAGAAACGGGACCTGAAATTTCGTGTGATTCGGTTTCAAGGTTAAAAAAATACTTGTGAGAAAAGCTGTGCTACCATATGGAGGACAAACACCTTTGTAATAATAGGAGTGAGATCTGCAGGGTGTTGAAAATGCACCATCCAGTGGTAGAAAGCTACATCTACGTTTAAGAGTAAATCTCACGCTGCTTTACGGGTCTGTGATGATAAAACATTCATAAGTGATCTGGACAGTGAGGTGGACATCGTGACATATTTATATGTAATTATTCAGGATGACCCAATTTGACTTGCACAGCTCGAATTACACACAGCTCGCAAAAAACTGAGGGATAAAAAGGGGAAATAAAACATTATGTGCAAAATAAAGTGTATGAAGGGGATCGTTCTTTACTGTACCTACGCAGTGATGAGCTCTGAAACAACTGTATCTACACAGGGACGGGATCCTGGAAAAACAGCGGCCAGTTCTCTGAAAACAAGAGTTCAATGATTATCCACAGTCCAAAAGGAAAAGGGAATTGGTTCTTACAGAGCTAAGAAAACATCTTGCTTTATAAAATCAGCGCGGCAACTGTATCTTGAAGAGTGAAAGCTCAGTACCGCTAACTTGATAAGGTACGGTAGAGATATTGTGCCAGATGAACATCTGGTTGCTGCCTTATGGCAGCTGTTTGTTTTTGGAGCAAGCTACAAGTTGTTCCTGAGATCTCGTTTCATCCAAACGGCATCTACGTTACGTCAAATGATTCATATTGAACTCTAGTGCCTGCGAGAGGCGAGACGACTCGCTCGGACGTGCGCTCGGCAAATAAGGTAAGAACAGCCCTGTGTTACATGACCCAAAGAGATGGTACTCGCAGAGGAAATGAAGCAATGAGATGCTGTATTTTTGCAGTCACCACACGGCAATGCGATGAGGTGCAACTGCTCCCCTTCCTGGAAGGCTGGCAGATTTACTAGAAATCTCTAGAAACTACCCAGTAAATACCAGTTATACCTCAGGCAGGAAAAACAGCCTATTGGAAAACAAACACTGGCTTAAAGCAACAATTCTCAGTGGTTTACTTTTAAAACAAAGAAAACAACAAAGAAAACCAACCAACCAACCAACCACGCCGGCCAGCCAACCAACCAACCAACCACGCCGGCCAACCACCCAACCAACCAACCACGCCGGCCAACCACCCAACCAACCAACCAACCACGCAACCAACCACGCCGGCCAACCAACCAACCACGCAACCAACCACGCCGGCCAACCAACCAACCAACCAACCACGCCGGCCAACCAACCACGCCGGCCAACCACGCCGGCCAACCAACCACGCCGGCCAACCACGCCGGCCAACCAACCACGCCGGCCAACCACGCCGGCCAACCAACCAACCACGCCGGCCAACCAACCAACCACGCCGGCCAACCAACCAACCAACCAACCACGCCGGCCAACCAACCAACCACGCCAACCAACCAACCAACCACGCCGGCCAACCAACCAACCACGCCGGCCAACCAACCAACCACGCCGGCCAACCAACCAACCACGCCGGCCAACCAACCAACCACGCCGGCCAACCAACCAACCACGCCGGCCAACCAACCAACCACGCCGGCCAACCAACCAACCACGCCGGCCAACCAACCAACCACGCCGGCCAACCAACCAACCACGCCGGCCAACCAACCAACCACGCCGGCCAACCAACCAACCACGCCGGCCAACCAACCAACCACGCCGGCCAACCAACCAACCAACCAACCACGCCGGCCAACCAACCAACCAACCAACCACGCCGGCCAACCAACCAACCAACCAACCACGCCGGCCAACCAACCAACCAACCAACCACGCCGGCCAACCAACCACGCCGGCCAACCACGCCGGCCAACCAACCACGCCGGCCAACCAACCACGCCGGCCAACCAACCACGCCGGCCAACCAACCACGCCGGCCAACCACGCCGGCCAACCAACCAACCAACCAACCACGCCGGCCAACCAACCAACCAACCAACCAACCACGCCGGCCAACCAACCAACCAACCAACCACGCCGGCCAACCAACCAACCAACCAACCACGCCGGCCAACCAACCAACCAACCACGCCAACCAACCAACCAACCACCAAAATAAATAACAAGCGAACCAAAGGAATAACAAGCGAACCAAAGGAATAACAAGCGAACCAAAGGAATAACAAGCGAACCAAAGGAATAACACCCACCCCTTTTTTTTCTCTTATATTTATTGTTCTTTTGGGAGGCACAATGGAAATTTCAGCTTGCGCTCATTTTTCGCTCGCCAACAGCGGGTACAGGTTACAATCCACAATCAGTACGTACTGAAGGTCTCCAATTAAATTTATATCTCCTGATAATAAAAAGGTGCACGTGCCCGACAGCAGTGGCAGCTGAAAGAAAAATAGTTGAAACAATATTTGCTTCTAGAGCTGCACCAACTGCTACTTTAAGGCTGTTTGGTGAAAGTTTGACAGGTAATTTCCTCAGGAAACGAAAAGAATTTTGCCTACATTATCCCTGATTGCAAAGAGGCTCTCACAAAACCCTTGATCAGTGCGAAATTATATCGGCGTTACGCTTCCTTTGCTTCAAAAGACATTAATTAATCTTTTTGTACGGAATTCAGACTTCCCGGCTATTCCTTTACCTTGCAGGAATGGCACAAAATGAAGGCGGCAATGTTTTATCGCCGCAAAAGGCAGCAGTTTCTCAGGAAATGAGCGATTCGGGCAACGCTGCAGTTTCCAGCGTCTCTCAGGCCGTGTTCTCGATGACAAGAGCAATTCCTTGTCCGCCGCCAATGCAAGCCGACCCAACTGCGTATTTCCCACCACGACGCCTGTACGGAAAAAAGAACAGTGAAAATTACTGATATTTAGGAAACCACAGCAGATGTCATTCGGATTTTATGAAAGGAAACTAGCTAGCAACTAAGTACTATTAAATATGTTTTAGAATGTGTCTTGCATCTGGGTAGGAACAACCCCAGGTTCCAGTATCAGTTGGGGAATGAGCTGTTAGAGAGCAGCGTAGGGGAAAGGGACCTGGGGGTCCTGGGGACAGCAGGGTGACCATGAGCCAGCACTGGGCCCTTGTGGCCAGGAAGCCAATGGGACCTGGGGTGGGTTAGAAGGGGGTGGTCAGTAGGTCCGAGAGGTTCTCCTGCCCCTCTGCTCTGCCCTGGGGAGACCACACCTGGGATCTTGTGTCCAGTTGTGGCCCCTCAGTTCCAGCAGGACAGGGAACTGCTGGAGAGAGTCCAGCGCAGCCACCAAGATGCTGCAGGGAGTGGAGCATCTCCCGTGTGAGGAAAGGCTGAGGGAGCTGGGGCTCTGAGCTGGACAAGAGGACACTGAGGGGTGACCTCATTCATGTTTACAGATATCTAAAGGGGGAGTGTCAGGAGGATGGAGCCAGGCTCTTCTCGGTGACAACCAGTGATAGGACAAGGGGTAATGGGTACAAACTGGAACACAGGAGGTTCCACTTAAATTTGAGAAGAAACTTGTTCCTGGTGAGGGTGGCAGAGCCTGGCCCAGGCTGCCCAGGGGGGTTGTGGAGTCTCCTTCTGTGCAGACATTCCAACCCGCCTGGACACCTTCCTGTGGAACCTCATCTGGGTGTTCCTGCTCCATGGGGGGATTGCACTGGATGAGCTTTCCAGGGCCCTTCCAACCCCTGACATCCTGTGATTCTGCATGTTGTTCTTTTTCTGGAAAAACATCATCCAGCCTCAACTGACGTTGGAATATTTCTGTAGAAAACAAGGTCTGGCTTTTTTACCATCAAGAAAGCCAAAGGAGACAGAATTTCTGAAAGCAGACTCAAAGTACCTTAATTCATGAACCAGATGAGCCGTGATCCGCGATCCCGACGCGCCCAAAGGGTGACCTATGGCGATGGCGCCGCCGTTGACGTTGGTTTTTTCAGGGTCGAGGCCCAAAACTTTTTCGACAGCTAAATACTGAGGTGCGAACGCCTCGTTCACCTGAAACGATAAAACCATTCACCTCTGATTTTCCGCACAAGCTTTCAGTGGCGTCTGCACGCATGGGATGAAATGCGACGTGTTTCTTCTCCAGGTCAATATGAAAAATGGTGTTGGTAAAAGCGGACGCAGACAACGCACAGGTTGTCAGGCCAAGCCATGAGGAGTAACCTCACGTTCATGTTTAAATTCCTTACCTCTACCAAATCCATGTCCTTCAGGGTCAATCCTGCTTTCTTCAGAACCTCGGTGATTGCAGGTACAGGGCCTGTTGGGAAATTGCGTGCAGTTAGTTAGATTAAAATAAAATAATAATAAAAGCTTATAAATACGTAGGAATAGCTTCGTAAAGCCTCATCAGATTCCATTCCATGAGTCTCTGTGCAGGCAATGAATCCAAGAAATAAAAAGGCTGTTCTGGAGCTTGCCAGACACGTGTTTAGTTACAGTTATTGTTGGTTTGGCGGTGTTAATATAATTGAACGGAAAATCTTCTAGTCAATAAAACTAACAAGAAAACGTTCCTTTGGACACAAGTCCCAGCCAACTAAAGCCAATAAGATTTTTTCTTTTGAGAATATTACAGAGTTTGGATATAAAACTGTTCTCTGGAAGAAAGTTGCCATTTATAACCGTGTATAATCCACTAGCGGTGATTAATCTCAAAGCACAGCTACCTAAGGAGACACTCCAAGATAATTCGAAAGGGCTAATTCATTTGAAATTTGAAAGGACAAAGATATTGAGATGACAGCTCATCATGAGACAAAAAAAACACCCCTAAAACATTAACAATCCTATGGCACGATGGTATTTTACCAGACTTTGTGAAGCAGGACTATCTATGTGTGTGAAAAGGCAGTTGCTCAGTCAGAAGGGATCAATCCCAAGGTGTCTGGATTGGAGGGTTTGTCTGCATTAAATTCTACTTGATTAGGAAGCATAAAATACGGGACTGGTGAAAAAAGAAGAGTAACTGGTTTGCCAAAATAATACCTGAATAGATGTGTAGCCTGGAATTCAATCTTAGCTTGAGCAACTCAAAGGGGTACATGGAGCCAAAACTCCTTCAACAAGCAGCGAGGAAGACAAATCAGAGCTACACATTTAATTATGGGAATTAAAGCTTATAGAAATTAAAGTGATTTTCAGGAGAAAAGTGGGTTTAAAAAAATTGAGAGCGTCTGTTTTCTTGAATTACTAACAGAGGGAAAAAGGAAAAAGGTGGGGGACTAAAAGAGCTAAAGTTATAGGTACCACATGTAGCCCTTCAGCCAAAGCGAGGAGTAAATCAGCCCTTGTGAGTAACACTCTGTAGTAAATACACAAAAGCCTTCAGAGCTATCAGACCCAGCACACTGCAGCCTCTCTCTCCTTCCTTTGGGACATCTAAATGCTGCTTGATGCTGTGCTATCAAAAGAATAAAATCTAAGATGCCTCTCAATCCCTGGGAAACTGATAGAACGACTTATCCTTGGTGCCATCTCAAGGCATATCAGGGCCAAGAGGGTCATTAGGGGCAGTCAACATGGCTGCACCAAGGCGAAGTCGTGCTTGACCAACCTCATTGACTTTTAGGAAGACATAACAAGGTGGATGGATGATGGCAGAGCAGTGGACGTGGTCTACCTTGACTTGAGTGAGGCATTTGACACAGTGTCCCACAGCATCCTCCCAGCTGAACTGAGGGAGTGCGGGCTGGATGAGCGGGGAGTGAGGTGGAGTGTGAGCTGGCTGAAGGGAAGAAGCCAGAGAGTCGTGGTCAATGGGCAGAGTCCAGTTGATCCTGTATCCAGTGCAGGGCCTCAGGGGCAGTGCTGGGGTCTATATTGTTCAATATATTCATTAGCGATTTGGATGAGTGAATAGAGTGACTATCAGCAAGTTTGCTGGTGACACCAAGCTGGGAGGAGTGGCTGACACGCCAGAGGCTGTGCTGCCATCAGAGACCTGGACAGGCTGGAGAGCTGGGCGGGAAAATGGAATGAAATAGAACAAGGGCAAGTGTAGAGTCTTGAATGTGGGCAGGAACAGCCCCAGGTTCCAGTGTAAGTTGGGGAATGAGCTGTTAGAGAGCAGCGTAGGGGAAAGGGACCTGGGGGTCCTGGGGACAGCAGGGTGACCATGAGCCAGCACTGGGCCCTTGTGGCCAGGAAGCCAATGGGACCTGGGGTGGGTTAGAAGGGGGTGGTCAGTAGGTCCGAGAGGTTCTCCTGCCCCTCTGCTCTGCCCTGGGGAGACCACACCTGGAATCTTGTGTCCAGTTGTGGCCCCTCAGTTCCAGCAGGACAGGGAACTGCTGGAGAGAGTCCAGCGCAGCCACCAAGATGCTGAAGGGAGTGGAGCATCTCCCGTGTGAGGAAAGGCTGAGGGAGCTGGGGCTCTGGAGCTGGACAAGAGGACACTGAGGGGGGACTCAGTCATGGTTACAGATATATAAAGGGGGAGTGTCAGGAGGATGGAGCCAGGCTCTTCTCGGTGACAACCAATGGTAGGACAAGGGGTAATGGGTACAAACTGGAACACAGGAGGTTCCACTTAAATTTGAGAAGAAACTTGTTCCTGGTGAGGGTGGCAGAGCCTGGCCCAGGCTGCCCAGGGGGGTTGTGGAGTCTCCTTCTGTGCAGACATTCCAACCCGCCTGGACACCTTCCTGTGGAACCTCATCTGGGTGTTCCTGCTCCATGGGGGGATTGCACTGGATGAGCTTTCCAGGGCCCTTCAACCCCTGCCATTCTCTGGTTCTGTGTTTTACCGTAACTCACCGATGCCCATGATGGAAGGGTCGCAGCCAGACGCATGATACGCGACTACTCGTGCCAGAGGAGTAAGACTGTGCTTTTTCAGGGCCGATTCACTGGCAATGATGACAGCACCAGCTCCATCGCACACCCCCTTGGAATGAGAGAGAAAAGCATCTTAAGTGGAGAATATAAACCCTGACACACTTCAAACTCAATATCCCTCTCACAAAAGCTTGAGTCCAGGATATTAATATTTAACAGACAATTAGTAGCGTTTATTCAAAACCACGGTCTTCCACTATTCTGTGGAAGATAAATGTAGGTGTCTAATTAATTTCAATGGTTTAGAAGCATTTTTGCCACTTGAAGCCTCCCTTACACTGGAAACATCGTTCTGTAGACTGGCAAGAACACTATTGATGGTGTATAATATTAATACAGACACCAAGTCCTATTTTGGAAAGGAATTATACAATTACAGCGGTCCTTCTGGCCCAAAGAACATTAATCAATTAATTAAGGTAATGACTGTAAGAGGAACAGTGATGCTAAGCACTCTGGGTAAGAGCAAAGCGTGGTTTGGACACAGAGGATACTAACGGTGGTAAAAGATGAGCAGCAGCCTTGCGCCTGCTAATTTGTAAAGCAAATATTCAGTAATCATTGCCCCCAAAAGAAAGCAGAACGGCTAATTCTACACAGGCAGCAAGTGCATCATTAGAGGCTGATGAGGAAGCGTTAATGACTCACTAAAAGCCCGGCGGCAACGCACAGAACCGAATTATAGGAGCGGACTGAAGGATCCCCCGCCATTTAGAGGCCGGGAGGGTTAATCGCGGCCATTTAATTCCAAAATCAGAAATAATATTCATCAAGAGGCAAAGGTGGCTCAGCGAGACATCAACGCGGCGACAATGGTTCATATCGACGCTTTCAGGAGCCGAGGCCTTGACGTACTCACCGAAGCGTTCCCGGCAGTGACCGTCCCGTCCTTTTTAAACACACAGGGGAGCTTTGCCAGCTGTTCTGGGGTGGTCTGGGGTTTGGGGTGCTCATCCTTTTCCATCGTTTCTTTCCCCTTTCTCGTTTTCACTTCAATCGGTGCCATCTCAGCCTTAAAGTAACCGGCGTCCTGAGCTGCGAGCACAAAAAGGGTTACACCAAGATGCACGAGCTACACAGAATCATTCCAATCAATGCTAAAAACAGACTAGATTTGAAGTTATATCAGAAACGCTTCCATTCTTAAACGGACTAACCAGCTTTACACCTCTGTTGGGTTTTGAGCGCGTATCGGTCACAGTCCTCCCGCGTGATGTTGTATTTTGCGGCCAGATTTTCAGCCGTAAGCGCCATAGGGAGTTTAACGTGCGTATCTGTTAGGCCGGCCCACAACGTGTCTTCCAGCTGCGTGAGAATTAGATAGAATACGAAAATTAATTGTTATTAGCAGTTTCTCGTTAACCAGCGCCTTCTTGGAAACTAGCGGCGCTTTGCAGAATTAACTCAGGTTACCTACAGATATTTTATTTAGATTAAAACAACTGTTGTGCATTATTTTAATTAATCTACATTGTGCTCTAGAGTGATTCTTCCCACTCACAACCCCGAGAGGCTTGGAAAAACCAACGATTCTTCGCATATCAGCGTATTTCACTCCTCCATAAACTATTTATTAGAGACCTACGAGAAAACACATCTGCCTTTCTGTTGTAATAGAAAAACAGTGTAGAAAAAACACCGAAATATCCTAATTTAGCATTTTGATGTTACAAAGAATCACAGAATCGACTGGGTTGGAAAAGACCTCAGAGATCATCAAGTCCAACCCTTGGTCCAACTCTAGTCTGTTACTAGATCATGGCACTAAGTGCCATGGCCAATCTCAGTTTAAAAACCTCCAGGGCCGGTGAGTCCAGCACCTCCCTGGGCAGCCATTCCAATGCCTGACCACTCTCTCTGCACAGAATTGCTTTCTCATCTCCAGCCTCAATTTAAGTTTAAGCCCCGTTGTCCTATTGCTGACTGCCTGGGAGAAGAGACCAAGCCCCACCTGGCTAGAACTGCCCTTCAGGTAGTTCTAGAGAGTGCTGAGCTCAGCTCTAAGCCTCCTCTTCTCCAGACTAAACAAGCCCAGCTCCCTCAGCCTCTCCCCATAGGGCTTGTGTTCCAGTCCCTTCCCCAGTCTTGTTGCTCTTCTCTGGCCCCGCTCCAGCACTTCAATCTCTTTCCTGAGCTGAGGGGCCCAGCACTGAACACAATACTCCAGGGGTGGCCTCCCCAATGCAGAGCACAGGGGAAGGATCACTGCCCTTGTCCTGCTGCCCACGCTGGTTTGGATCCAGGACAGGATCCCATTGGCCTTCTTGGCCACCTGGGCACACTGGTGGCTCCTGTTGAGCTTCCTGTCCATGAGTCCCCCCAGGTCCCTTTCTGCCTGGCTGCTCTCCAGCCACTCTGTGCCCAGCCTGGAGCGCTGCAGGGGGTTGTTGTGGCCAAAGCACGGTTTATTTACCCACTGCTACCCTCACTACCTTTAAAAGCAAAAGAAAATACCAGACCTTGAGTTCTGCTCCTAATCTGGTTCCAAACCGAATGTTTCGAACTGCATATGGAGCCTGGCTCATATTTTCAGCTCCGCCACACAGAACAACTTCAGAGTCGTTAAGGCAAATTTCCTGTTAAGAGAAAAAACAACTTGATTTAGGATTTAATTTGCTGGTTTGGTCAGACCGTAAAAACTGTTTTAGGAAAAGACGGACCACAAAATATGTCACTGTGGAGGGTGAACTTCTTCACAAAACCATGCAGGACAATAGGAAATCGCTACCAGTGGTAGCTAAAAAATCGACGTTAAGCCGCATCCCAAACATGAAGAACATGTTTCTACATATTTCTCTGATCTTAACACTCTGATAAAGGTTATAAACACAGAATGTCAGGGGTTGAAGGGCCCTGGAAAGCTCATCCAGTGCAATCCCCCCATGGAGCAGGAACACCCAGATGAGGTTCCACAGGAAGGTGTCCAGGCGGGTTGGAATGTCTGCACAGAAGGAGACTCCACAACCCCCCTGGGCAGCCTGGGCCAGGCTCTGCCACCCTCACCCCAAACAAGTTTCTTCTCAATTTTAAGTGGAACCTCTTGTGTTCCAGTTTGCACCCATTGCCCCTTGTCCTACCATTGGCTGTTACCGAGAAGAGCCTGGCTCCATCCTCCTGACACTCACCCTTTATATAAACATGAATGAGTCACCCCTCAGTGTCCTCTTGTCCAGCTCCAGAGCCCCAGCTCCCTCAGCCTTTCCTCCCACGGGAGATGCTCCACTCCCTGCAGCATCTTGGTGGCTGCGCTGGACTCTCTCCAGCAGTTCCCTGTCCTGCTGGAACTGAGGGGCCACCACTGGACACAAGATTCCAGGTGTGGTCTCCCCAGGGCAGAGCAGAGGGGCAGGAGAACCTCTCGGACCTACTGACCACCCCCTTCTAACCCACCCCAGGTCCCATTGGCTTCCTGGCCACAAGGGCCCAGTGCTGGCTCATGGTCACCCTGCTGGCCCCAGGACCCCCAGCTCCCTTTCCCCTACGCTGCTCTCTAACAGCTCATTCCCCAACTTACACTGGAACCTGGGGCTGTTCCTGCCCACATTCAAGACTCTACACTTGCCCTTGTTCTATTTCATTCCATTTTCCCGCCCAGCTCTCCAGCCTGTCCAGGTCTCTGATGGCAGCACAGCCTCTGCCGTGTCAGCCACTCCTCCCAGCTTGGTGTCACCAGCAAACTTGCTGACAGTCACTCTATTCCCTCGGCCAAATCATTGATGAATATATTGAATAATATATAAATAACACAGATTAAAAAATAAGAGCTTTATACCTGACATCCATTGGCAATGGATTGGAAACCAGAGCCACAAAGTCTGTTGACGGTGAGGGCTGGAACCGGGACGGGAACTCCCACCCGTAACCCAGCGTGTCTCGCGATATAAATCCCGTCGGCGGCGCTCTGTTGGCAGAACAAATAAAAGGGTTCATTATGCTCTGATTTCTTTAATACTCGGGGTGAAAAGGCAGCGTGGTGTAATTGCATCACTGCGATATGGTGGATGTTCAACAAAAATACTACTTGTGAGAAGAAGCACTTCAAAAACACACCATCCTATATGATCTGAAAGGGACTAAAGATGTTAAGACGGAAATCACAAACTTAAAGAGTCTTATGTTTTCCCTTTTTCTTATGTGGTGAGCACAGGTACGGAATAAAAAATGATAACAGCACTGTAAAGGGTCTTTTCCAAACAGAGAAAACATGTTCTTGGGGATCATACCCTAAGATAATATGAGTTATAAAGGCAAAGTTCTGTGTATAATGCTACTTGCCAATGCAAAAAAATAATCAAGCTACTTCTGCTGAAAGAGAGTTAATGGTGATACATTTAAACTTAAACATATAATACTTAGAAGGAATCCAGGACTAAAAAGAGAAAACCTATCGGATGGGGAAGTACAACGCAAAAATAAACCAAATGTAATTTCAACATGATTGTATCTACTTCCCGTGCACATTTGCATGCGTATTTATACTTTCCATGCTCAATACGAGCACGTGTATAAGTTATTTCCTCGCAGCATCGCGAGTGTATTTTCCTCCCGTGCTTCCACATAAGCACGTGTAGTACTCCGTGCACATCTGCACGTGTATCTCTCCTCACAGGATTGCGAGTGTGTTATAAATTGACCCTTGCAGGATTGCGAGTGTACACTTTCCGTACTCAATACGAGTACGTGTATCCCTTTAAATACTCCCACACCACGTTCAGGCAAGTGTGGACTCTTCCCGGACTCAGGGGCAGCTCCGGCATTGTTTTTGGTGATGCCATGTGCATGCACACTGTGGACCACAGTATGTTTGGGATTGGAAGGGACCTCAAAAGCCCATCCAGTGCAATCCCCCCATGGAGCAGGAACACCCAGATGAGGTTACACAGGAAGGTGTCCAGGCGGGTTGGAATGTCTGCACAGAAGGAGACTCCACAACCCCCCTGGGCAGCCTGGGCCAGGCTCTGCCACCCTCACTGAGAAGAAGTTTCTTCTCAAATTTAAGTGGAACCTCTTGTGTTCCAGTTTGAACCCATTACCCCTTGTCCTATCATTGTTTGCCACTGAGAAGAGCCTGGCTCCATCCTCATGGCACTCACCCTTTATATATTTATAAACATTAATAAGGTCACCGCTCAGTCTCCTCTTCTCCAAACTAAAGAGCCCCAGCTCCCTCAGCCTTTCTTCATAAGGGAGATGCTCCACTCCCTTAATCATCTTTGTTGCCCTGCGCTGGACTCTCTCCAGCAGTTCCCTGTCCTGCTGGAACTGAGGGGCCACAACTGGACACAATATTCTAGATGGGGTCTCACCAGGGTGGAGTAGAGGGGAAGGAGAACCTCTCTCGATCTACTGACCACCCCCCTTGTAATACACCCCAGGTACCATTGGCTTCCTGGCCACAAGGGCCCAGTGCTGGCTCATGGTCACCCTGCTGGCCCCAGGACCCCCAGGTCCCTTTCCCCTACACTGCTCTCTAATATGTACTTTCCCAACCTCTACTGGAACCTGGGGTTGTTCCTGCCCAGATTCAAGACTCTACACTTGCCCTTGTTAAATTTCATCAGGTTATTCCCCGCCCAGCTCTCCAGCCTGTCCAGGTCTCTGATGGCAGCACAGCCTCTGGCGTGTCAGCCACTCCTCCCAGCTTGGTGTCATCAGCAAACTCGCTGACAGTCACTCTATTCCCTCGTCTAAATCGTTAATGAATATATTGAATAATATTGGCCTCAGCACTGCCCCCTGAGGCACTGCACTAGATACTGGCCTCCAACTAGACTCCGCACCATTGACTACCACTCTCTGGCTTCTCTCCTTAAGCCAGTTTGCAACCCACCTCACTACTCTATTGTCCAGACCACACTCCCTCAGTTCAGCTGTGAGGATGCTGTGGGACACTGTGGCAAAGGCTTTGCTGAAGTCAAGGTAGAGCACATCCACCGCTCTGCCATCATCCATCCACCTTGGTACATTCTCCTAAAAGGCTATGAGGTCGGTCAAGCACGACTTCCCCTTGGTGCAGCCATGCTGACTGCCCCTAATAACCCTCTTATCCTTGATATGCCTTGAGATGGCACCAAGGACAAGCTGTTCCATCACTTTCCCAGGGACAGAGGTGAGGCAGAATACAACGCAAAGTAAATTCAGAATACAAAGCAAAACCAAACCAGAAATGCTCTTTGCTGTCTTGCTTAAAACAATACCCTAATCGTAATATCCTAAACCTAACCCTAATATGTGGGTAAAGGCAGTTTTGCAATGCTGGTGCTCTGTACATAACAAGCTCTTTGGAAAAAATATGATTGCTCCCAATAATATCACAAATCATGCAGGGTTAGTCCCTTAAACAGGAAACATAACACTATAAACGCTACTTACACATTTAATTTCCACCCCTTTGGCTTCTTCTTGGCTGCAAACCATATGTAACTATGTATAGGACCAGAGGATGAATAAAAGCGCTGCTGACCAGCGAATTTCCCACGCTACCAACCTGTATGACGTTGCCGACGATGACGCTGTCGATGATCTCGGGAGAGACTTTGCCGGCGGCCAGCGCGGCCCGAGCGGCGATTTCCGTCAGGTCGGTGGCGCTGAAATCCTTCAGCAAACCTCCGTAGGCCCCGAACGGCGTTCGCTTCGCCGCGACGATGAACACGCCTGCGGGAGGAGCGAGAATTAGCCAGATAACCAACGGCGAATCACCATCCTAAGCGGGTAACATCCTAAATTCAGAAGCAGGTTGTAAAGCAAAGAAATGTGAAGCCACACAGTTCAAGATCAGGGCTCTAAATGGGCACCAGGGGCACCAGAATCACCTCGGGGCTCAAAATGGCGGCACCAGGGGCACCAGAATCACCTCAGGGCACAAAATGGCGGCACCAGGGGCACCAGAATCACCTCAGGGCTCAAAATGGTGGCACCAGAATCACCTCAGGGCTCAAAATGGTGGCACCAGAATCACCTCGGGGCTCAAAATGGCGGCACCAGGGGCACCAGAATCACCTCAGGGCACAAAATGGCGGCACCAGAATCACCTCAGGGCTCAAAATGGCGGCACCAGAATCACCTCAGGGCTCAAAATGGCGGCCCTGGGGGCACCAGAATCACCTCAGAGCTCAAAATGGTGGCACCAGAATCACCTCAGGGCTCAAAATGGTGGCACCAGAATCACCTCGGGGCTCAAAATGGCGGCACCCGGGGCACCAGAATCACCTCAGGGCTCAAAATGGCGGCCAGAGGGGTGATGGGATCACCTCACAAGAATGTCCTTGAGGTGCTGGAGCGAGTGGAGAGAAGGGAACGGAGCTGGGGAAGGGGCTGGAGCACAAGTGTGATGGGAGCGGCTGAGGGACCTGGGGGGTTCAGCTGGAGAACAGGAGCTGAGGGGACACAGGGACACAAAGAAACGGCCTCAAGTTGCACCAGGGGAGGTTGAGGTTGGATCTGGGGAACAATTTCTTCCCCAAAGGGCTGTGGGGCATTGGAACAGGCTGCCCAGGGCAGTGCTGGAGTCACCATCCCTGGAGGGGTTGGAAATACACACCGATGAGGTTCTTAGTGACATCGGTCAGTGCCAGGGGTGGGTGAACAGTTGGACTTGATGATCTTGAGGGTCTCTTCCAACCAAAATGATTCTATGATTGTAAGGTATGCAGAATCAATGGTCAGAAAGCAAGACTAGGAAGATTCCAGAAAGCGATTTGAAAAAAAACACCACACCCAGATACAGATTTGCGGACAAACGCATTGGCCAGAAGCAGAATTTCAACTCTGGAAAAGCCGCCTTTGAACTAAACTGAATATCTTGGCACAGCGTCGCTGCTCCCACGTGCGCCCATTTGTGACCTTTCCCCCAGTTGAACAACAGAGCCACGAAACATCCCCGGTTATATTAAGTAACACTAGGAGGAGAAATACAGACACAGGAATGCAGGCGAATGAAAACGCCTGTGCGTTAAGCAGCTTGTGAATGCTGTTTTCAGGTCTGGAATCCAGATTATTTTGTTGGGTTTATTTTCAGGTTGAGGGTTCTCTTCTTTTTCTCCTGTATCCGGATCCCAGGCTGCGCGATTTATACAAAAGAACTTTTCAAACTGGTCAAGGTCACACTCACAACCTGAATACAATGTTAAAACCTGGAGCAGGCAATTAATACACTTATTATCTGGGGGATAATTTAAGCAAGAATTGCAGCTAAAAGATAGGAATGAATGCAAAAAACATGGGTTTTGAAGCCACGAAAAGAGCAAAACAAAGTAACACCCTAAAAACGTGCTAAGCAGGCTGCTGCTGATCCCTTAAAACGTAGCACTGACACAGTAAATATTCCAAAACTATGAAAAGGCAGAATTTATTTCCTCAAAAGAACAAACAGCTGCTAATTTATACACCTAAAAGGCCACTTTTCAGGTTTTTAAGTGCAAAGGGAGCACCACAATCACTACAAATATGGATGTCAAGAGGTTTCTATATAGTCAGAGGTGTGAAAAGTAGCAAAGCTGGTGATGTGAGGAAGGTCTTGTACCCAGGTTGGGAACAACTGCTCGGAACCGGTCCCTTTTATATGTTATATCCATCATTGTTTTTCACTCTTTATTTAAGAGATGCCAGCAAATAATTCACTTTAATCCAACACAATTATCGAATGGTCCCTTTGAGACTTCATCAAATATTAACAACGTAAAGCAAAAGACCCGTAGCTGGTCACAAAGCTTTGCTGCGGCGCAAACTAAAACAACTTGTTCTCCTCCCTTTTGGCCACGGTGTCGCTTATTCACATTATTTGCTGAATAGCGCAAGGATGGAACTTTGCCCTTCAGCTTTCACAATAACATCTCTCTCTCTCACCCTGGTCGCTCACTAAATCTCTAAGGGAAAAAGCAGCACAACCTGTGTGGAGTTATAAATGAGCACCGAGCCTTTCCCATAAGGACTTTTAAAAATATTATTACTGCAGAGCCTTCCTATTTTTGCTTGATTGGAGAGACACCTCCAAATAAAGGACCCCATGGTCTTCAGTAGCTCTAAATCCCCATTAATTAGTACCATTCTACATTACCATGGCAAGACTTCCAAAGCCTCTGCAATTTTCCAAGGTGATAAAACATCGGATGAAAGCGGAATACACTGGAATAAGGAAACTTTTAGGGCTAGAAAGCAAAGGTCACTCTGAATCCTCACCAAACACTGAGTTCAAGGCTTCTTTTAATCAGGTTTTGTTAATCACCCGCTGCCAAAGTGGCTGTTATAACATTCCTTAATCCTCCAGCATTTCTTGGTATGACAATATTTCATCAGATCCTCTTTTAAAAGCCTAAAAAACAACTGGTAACCTCCCCCAAAAATTAACGGGCGAGAAGTGCATATGAAAAACATTATTGCAAGAGAGAAGATTATGAAATGGGCACAGAAAACTACCACCAAACAAGTTTGGGCAAAGCTGCTCTCTATTATCAGTTCAGCGGAGCAATATGGAATTACACTAATTACACCAAAGAGAATTACAGAATTAAATTACACTAGACAGGCTCTCAGCCCTGAAACCTCAAACCGTGATTATAAACGTTATTATTTAGGTACCACCCGCCAAACAGCAAAGCCCTGTCAAACAGATAAAAAGCACAATTTCATTACACTCCAGTTTTGCTTTTAAAGAATATTGGGGTGTATTCACCTCATTTTTAAGAGGCATAACATTTAAACTGCGTAAAGCAGAAAGCACTTCTTTCCACAAAATACTTGGCGCTGACACAGGCGGGGGGGTGGATGTGATAAAATAAAGTTATTAAGTGTCACTTCTAGTCACTGCACGCAAATAGGGACAGTTATTTGACACATATATGCGTATATATTAAAGCTAGGTAGATAAAATCTGGGTTTATTTCTACCACAAGTGGCTTAAGCGCTGCAGCAAGTCAAGCACCGCCGGTCACCTTTCCCTCAGACCCGCCCGCCATGACACGACCAGCCCGGGTCCCGCTGTCCCCTCAGTGCCCGGCGGCCACGCCACCCTCGCTGGGGAGCCCCACAACCCCCCCCCGGTACCGGGGAACCGCCGGGGAACCGCAAGGAACCCGCCGGGGCTGAGGAAACCTCACCCCTCAGAAGCGCCATGGCCGCCCCGCTTCTCTCCGCTCCCGCCGCGCCTGCGCCTGACCCGCCGCACATTCGTCACGCTGGGGGCGGAGTGAAACCAGCATTTTAAAAGATATTTTTAATATATTTCTCCCCCCCCATCCGCAGCTGAATGCCGCGGATGCGGTGAGGAAGGTTGTACCGGGAAAAGTTACCTCAGACCCTGAGGGCGCGTCCCTGTGAGCGGCTTTAATGGCGGTTTGGCGCCCTGAGGCGCTTCGCCCTGTTTCCAACCTTCATCCTGTTCAAAGTTGGACTTTCCTCGGGAGAATCCACAAAAAAACAGCCTTTTCAAAGGTGTTTTTGAAAAAAATACATGTTGAGGTGTATTTGGGTGTGTAAAACCTTTAGTGGATTCACTGAGACTGTCTGGCGGATGAGTGTATTTTTACTTTGCATACGAAGAAAAGTTGTCACGTCTTCATTCAGTTTAAGTTTCATCAATTTTGTATTGTTTTCCTGCAAACAATCCAATGTTTGAGTCAAAATAATCTTTCAGCAGCATTCCCTATATAATTGCAATGGTTTAATGAATCTATTCACACAGCAACAGGCAACTTTGTCTTTAAAAAAAGCAGATTTTATGCTATTTTTTTCCCCTCTCTGCCATTGATTTACCTGGCACTACATCCCCCTCATTCATTAACAAGAGTTCATAAGATCCCACCCTTAATTAGTTTCTAATTAGCTCACAATATTTCAGCACCTTCATTAAGTGATAACTCCTACGCCTTTTAAAGCCTTAAGTAAAAGCTTTGAGACCGTTCATTTGTGTTTGTAAAGTGCTTTGTAATTTTTAAATAGAAATGTTACCCACCTGTAGGATATCAAAGTGTATTTTTCACGCTTCCATTTTTGACCAAAAGTCACGATTTCTTCAAAAGTGTTTATTTCACATTTTTTGTATCCACAGCTGAATATTACAGTGACTATTACAAGCGTTTTCCTATAAACAGAAGTGTAGTTTACAGATTTGTTCCAAATGGAAAGATATTTTATAAGCAGTATTTCATCTACAGTATCTCCTGTATATCATTTAACTTCATTAAGAGCAGCTTTACCTTCTGCTTTTTAAGGTAATTAAGCTCCACATCCACCCCGAAAATCCCTAAACAAACAAACAGACATTGCGCTATAATAGCACATTTTTCTTATTTCAACATAATTCTAAAGCCTTTGTCCACTGGCTTTTATATTTTAAAGGAAATTATATATTCATTGGGGACTATGCACTCTGGATTGTTTTAGGATCTATATTGTTCGAACTTCTTTCAGGAAAATCAATTTATAACCGTAATAAACGTGAAACAATAAAGTTGGAGGAAAAAGCTTCATGCACTTTGTTTTCATTAGGTTATCGTATTTATATGCAAGGACGAAATGCTGATTTATCAGCTTAATACGCTCTGAAATACGCACTTTGCTCATTTATTGTTGCAAACTGGACCAAAACAACCTGTTGTTTCAAGTGCGTCTTTTCCACTTGGTTCTGCAAATGACACGAGGGGGAGTTCGTATCTTATTCATATTTTTGGTGTGATTTGAGTGGTTTAAGTTGAAATATCAGGCAAATGAGCCACTGTGCTCTAATTCTGAAACACACCCGTGTTTTCTAACTCATCCAAAGGCTTTTTAGATACTTTCACGATACTTGAAACTTCTGCAAAATCACCTTACAAAAAAGCCCAAATTCTGCTTTATTATTATAATTATTTTCAACTGTGATGCATTGGGGGGGGAAAAAGGGATAAAATAAAATTCAGAGCATTGCAAAAACATCCGTTTGCAAAAAGTCAGAAGAGGTAGGTCCAATAAATTAAACTATCGCAGAGGAGGTGATGGGAGAGGGCATAAATTATCATTATTGTATAGAAAGGCACTACTGTATATACCCAGTAGACGCAAATGCTTGACGATGATGGTTTAGAGGTAGCGCTGGTACTATACAAGCAATAAGTTTTAGTCTCTAATTAATTGGGTGATGATGAGAGGAAAATAACTTTTAAGTCTGGCCTTAGGCTGGGGCTAAACCATTCGAAACACGGGATTTACCCACCAATAGGTTTCTTCACAGCACTCCATTTCTTTAAAAATGTGCTTTTTTTGGCTCGTAATATACATATATAGTACATACAGGACTCTTACCGTTTGTATATACATAGATTACATACACCATGTTGAAATCAAAATGCTCTGTATCTCAAAAGGTGGCTGCAGCGTGGCGGGATTTTGTGTGTTTTTAAGCGATTTCCCATTTTAATCCTCTGAGGAGTTTGGTTTGTTTTAATTAATAAGTTAGATTAAAAAAGAAATTGGAACAGGATTGGAATTGGTTGTAGACAAAGAGTTCGTGTTGACTCCTCAATGGTTTCAATGACTACGTTGCAATTTTGGATTAAAGCATTTCATGTCTTCATTTGCTTCTCTTCTTCGTTTTTCTAAGCCCTGTATTTGCACGACTATGAAAATTTCAGATGGCTGTTGAACTAAATACAATTTTGCCATGGACTGCTAAGGCTGGGACTAACCCACCCAACAGAAACAGCAGCAATTATTAAACCGGGTTGGTTTTGCACGTCTTATCTACGCGTGCGATTCGGAACCTCAACGGCCGCTGCATCAAAGCTTTTGACTTTTAAAAGCCGAGGAAAAGCCAAGAGCAGAGATTAAGATGATGCTCGTCTATCCTAGAAGCAGGAGGCCTAAAGTTGTCCCTTGTCTCAAGATTATTTCACCAGGACTAAACCTTTGTGAGTCACTTGACAACGGAATTAAGGCCAAGCTGGATGTACATAGGGGAGCAACCGGATTTTTCAAATCTCAAATTTGCGATAAATTCCACGTCGCGGCATCCAAGCCCAGCTCGATAAATACGTATCGCACCTTCCGCAATCTACTTTCTAACTCGCTATCGTGATAGTTCGTAGCAACAAGAGGCAGAACTGAATAGCCCGTTATTAATACAGACAAAACCACCTCAGTATTAGACAAGTTACACGTCCCTCAAGGCAGCAAAAGTGTCTCAGATTTTGGGTTTAACTGCCATTTCTTCATCGACACCTGTGAAGATCAAAGTGAGTCGGCTCCCGCTCATCGTTCTTTTTTGTTAGTGGCTTTGGGGCTCTGAACTGTAGCAACATAAAATCAAGCAGTAAAAAATAAATCTACATGTCAAGTAGTATTATTCTGAGCTGCAAATTACCCCCCAAAAGAAAAAAGAATCACATATAGATCAGTCTCTTTTTTTTTTACTGTACAGTTTAACATCCATTTATTACTGTGGATCGGTGGTTCTTTTAAACCTGTTGTTTAAACAGCTCCTTAAATTCCTTTTAGTGATTTTTCTGCCTTGGCTGGAGGTCTCTGGGTAAGGAAGGCTGAGCTTAACTCCATGTTCTTCAGACTTTCTGGAGAAATTCCAAGTTGAGCGAAGCGGGGATGTGAATGGAGTCCATGGTTATGGAGGAGGGGTTGAAGGGGAACAAAACCGGGAACATGTGCTTGAAGTCCAAGAGCAGCTGCGGAGGGTCGTTTCGCTCCTGCAAGTGCGTCTGCGAGGTGCAGAAGAAGAAAAATGCATCAATCGTTGGCTTTTCTTTGCATTTCTCATCCTCAAAGGCTTGAGAAGCTACAAAATGTTTGGTTTTCATGTCTTTATTTCTCCCTGAGTTGCCTTGTGGCTCAGAAATAATTCAATTTCTCACCGGCTCCCCGCAGCCTCACTTCTGAGTCACGTTGCATTAGCTGAGCTGGGAACTTAATTGCTTATTGCACTTTGTAATTAACAGCCTCGTTATCCCTACAGCTGTGTGTTGCAAGAGCGCGAAATCCCGGACAACACGCAAAATTACAAAACGCCTGAGTTATGCTAACGAAATCTGTATTAACTCGTTACTGTCCCCCCCACTTTAAAGCCTCTAATTTACCTGGATGTCTCGTATGAAAGCTACAGTCACACGTTCTTCAAACTCATTCACGGGAGTGTAGAGATTAAGTATCTTTACAATCTGTTGAGAACAAAACAGCGTTACAGAGACTCAGAGGAGCCCAGAATTCAAAGCACCACTAATATTTTGTCTTGATACGACCAGAACAAGTTTCCCTTGACTCTCTTGAGAAGCAGAAGTAGCACAAGAACCATCCTGATGTTCCTTTGTCCGCTGGAAGGTGCGTGAAGCATCTACAGACCTGCCCAAATCACTTTTTGGGTCAATATGTGTAAATTGGGAATTAAATTGAACAAGGGATTTAACCAGGGACTTCAGGCAGCTGGCACATGGTGACGTGAGTGACCGGTACGGCTGACGTCACCTCTACAACAGTTCTGCTCCCCCACAACCGCTGGTCACCACGTTCAAGATGGAGAAAAGATGCCCAAGAATCACCAGAGATCAGTTCACACCTCTGGCTTCTCCCTCTTACGACATTATCAACTTAAGACCACGCAATCCAGCGGCAAAGAACATGAGTTTAGATCCTCTTGGAACAGAATCTCCAAGTTTAAGGTCAGATCCAGCCTAGAGGGGCCATTCTCAACCCCAGATCCCAATTTTGCTGGGCACCCTGCAGGCTTAGCCAGGTTAGACCTGGGAAGAGCAGCTGGGTTTAAAATCCCACGTGTCTGACTTATACCACGAATCCCTCAGCGCTGGGTTTAATCTTTGAACATGGAAATCTCCACCCCGCTCCCCACCTGCTGCGTGGTGAGCGACGTGCACAAGGAGCAAATGGCCTCGGCGTCTTCCGACGTTTTCTTTTTGAGCTGCAGCAGCTGCGCCGCTTGGATCAAGGGCTCCAAAGTCTGTGCCGCTCCGCTCTGCTGCAGGTTCTTCCCGTGCAGCCATTCCTCCAGCTGGCTGATGTTAAACCTGGGCGAGCAGCCAAGATAAGACGTGAGATGCAAGAGAAGAGAGAAGATCACCTCAAAAATACTCTGCGAGACTCAGGGTGTGTTGCAGCGCTGGTATATGGAGGACAAGTGCGATGGGAGCGGCTGAGGGACCAGGGGGACTGAGAGGAGACAGGGACACAAAGAAACGGCCTCAAGTTGCACCAGGGGAGGTTGAGGTTGGATCTTGGCAACAATTTCTTCCCCAAAGGGCTGTGGGGCATTGGAACAGGCTGCCCAGGGCAGTGCTGGAGTCACCATCCCTGGAGGGGTTGGAAACACAGAATCCCAGAGTGTCAGGGGTTGGAAGGGACCTGGAAAGCTCATCCAGTGCAATCCCCCCATGGAGCAGGAACACCCAGATGAGGTTCCACAGGAAGGTGTCCAGGCGGGTTGGAATGTCTGCACAGAAGGAGACTCCACAACCCCCTGGGCAGCCTGGGCCAGGCTCTGCCACCCTCACCAGGAACAAGTTTCTTCTCAAATTTAAGTGGAACCTCTTGTGTTCCAGTTTGAACCCATTACCCCTTGTCCTATCACTGGTTGTCACCCAGAAGAGCCTGGCTCCATCCTCCTGACACTCACCCTTTTAGATCTGTAAACATGAATGAGTCCCCCCTCAGTGTCCTCTTGTCCAGCTCCAGAGCCCCAGCTCCCTCAGCCTTTCCTCACACGGGAGATGCTCCACTCCCTTCAGCATCTTGGTGGCTGCGCTGGACTCTCTCCAGCAGTTCCCTGTCCTGCTGGAACTGAGGGGCCACAACTGGACACAAGATTCCAGGTGTGGTCTCCCCAGGGCAGAGCAGAGGGGCAGGAGAACCTCTCGGACCTACTGACCACCCCCTTCTAACCCACCCCAGGTCCCATTGGCTTCCTGGCCACAAGGGCCCAGTGCTGGCTCATGGTCACCCTGCTGTCCCCAGGACCCCCAGGTCCCTTTCCCCCACGCTGCTCTCTAACAGCTCATTCCCCAACTTACACTGGAACCTGGGGCTGTTCCTGCCCACATTCAAGACTCTACACTTGCCCTTGTTCTATTTCATTCCATTTTCCCGCCCAGCTCTCCAGCCTGTCCAGGTCTCTGATGGCAGCACAGCCTCTGCCGTGTCAGCCACTCCTCCCAGCTTGGTGTCACCAGCAAACAGAGATGAGGTTCTTAGTGACGTGGTTTAGTGTTGGGTTAAGGGTTGGACTCAATCTTTAGGCTCTCTTCCTAGCAAAATTATTCTATATGTATCTTTTGATGCAAGTTTGCCATACTCATGACAAGAGACAACCAGAGCGAAGCTGAATACTCAGCAACTCAAAGCAAAATTTATACTCTGTGTTGTCTTCAAAATAAATGAGCCACGTAGCAGCTGAAAAGCACGAGAGTTGTGCTTTTCTACAGCATTCAGAGGCATCCGAGTTTCAAAATTAAAATGAAGCTTTTAGATGCTTCAATCACCTTGGAAAACATCTTGGCAAAAAATGCTTTTGCCTGTTTCACTCTCAGGCTCAAGAGGAACACGCCAAGGATCCCAAACCTGATCCTACCTGAGCTGCATGCCCGTGCTCCACGAGCAAACGTCCTTCCTAAGCAGGAGATTATTCAGGGCGACCGCGTTGATCATGTAGAAGAGCTGCTTGAAAACCTGCTGCACGATCTCCGGGTCCAGCCCCTGGTCGCTCATGACGCCGTGGAACGTGTTCAGCTGGCGAATTAGCGCGTCCAAGCTGTAGCTGTCGCCGTCTTCCACGCTGGAGGAGCGATTCCTGTAGCCCATGGGTTTGACACCAGAAAGCCCCTGGATGCTTTCGTTTTCCAGCACCGCAGACACTGAAAAACGGGGATAAAATGAGCTAAAAACGCCTTTATCCACGTGTTACTACACAGAAATCACAGAAAGTGGGAACATCTCTGCTTTGAGTTGTAATCAATTCTCCCTCTATACCCACCACGGAGCCTGAAATTCTGCGCTTCAGGCGATTCGTTGGCTCAAAGGATTGAGAGAAATGAAAAACAGATTAAAAGGAATCAAATTCTTCCAGCCTGATTGATAAAAGAACAGGACAACTTGGCGCAAGGAGCAGGAGGTACACGCAGCGATGGAATCGGAACAACCCCAGGTTCCAGCGTAAGTTCAGAGAGTAAAGGGAAAGAGTCCCAAGATCAAGTGGAATCCAGGCTGGGAGCTCGAGGAAAATACATCAACTAAGAAACAGCAAAGCCTCTCCATTAGCTTAGCAAAACAAGGTCTTTATAAGCCTCTTTTTAATCCTCTTCTCCCTCATAATGTGCATTTTCACTCATAAATAGCTTAAGCATGAGGCTGGTGTGGAGGGGACGCGGTTGCTAAGGACCCACCAGCACCACCGCCCCAACAAAACAGAGATAATTTTCCATCACAAGGGGGAAAAAACCCTCATCTCTGTTACGTTTTATCATAGAGGGAAATAAAAAGTTGTCCTGAAGTTCAGGTCGCTGTCGCTGCCTAAAAAAGATGGTTTTTGTAACATAAGTTCTACCTCTCTACCAACTGCAGGCTTTTCCTTTGGGGGAAAAAATCACTGTACAAAGGTCTGAAAAACCCTCAGGATATATAATAACAGTCAAAAACAAGCGTGAAGGTACCGATCATGGGTTGGAGGACGCCCTGGGCCACCTTGATGAGCTGCTGGTAGATCTGGATGGAGAGGTGGCTCAGCACCTGGCGATACTCGGTCAGGTCAAAGTTCTTCAGACAGTGCTCGTTCTGCTTCGCCGTGTTCTGCGTCATAAACCCCTGAACGCCGGGAGATTAAAACAGCCCGTTTTGTTATTCCACCCATTTATCGCCCGGTAAAATCACTATATTTTTTATTAATATTATAGATATGCTATTATCCTATTTTCTTACCGCGTCTCCGCTGTACTGCTTCAAACAGTGCAGGAGGCGACACGTATTTGCCAGCCAGAACGACGTCATCTCAAAATCATCGCTGTGTTTCTGGAGGAGCAAAATTAAACCATCATTTTGAGCTCGAGATCAAGAAGATCCCTCTCCGTAGACGGGCAATATTAACTATTTGTTCCCCGCAAAGGTTATTTTTTTAAATCTAGAAAGGTAAGCACATTTTTGCTAAGATCAGGTTGGAAATTGGCTACGAAAGGCGAACTTTGACGCGGTTCGAACCACCTCCCGCCAAGACAAAAGGCAACGGCCACGCACCTTCAGCACTTTCTTGACGCCGTTGATGGTGGAGGTGAGCAAGGAGTGAACTTTCTGGTCGTCGTTGATATAATCCGCGTGGCGGATGCACATGTAGAGGATGTAGGCGGGAAGGCAGGGGACGGTCGCAGAAACGGCCTGAGGCTTGAGATCTAAAACATTTGGGTTGTTTTTTAAAAGAATCCTTTTAAAGTTCACCGACTTGCAGCAAAACAAGAGCTGGAGATGCACCCAAGCAAACCCCAAAGTCTTCTGGACGATGAGATTTTGGTTGCGCAACGTGGATCTTTGCAGCGCGGACACGGAGCCAAAGGCGCAACCGCAACCGGGCAAAGCGCAAGAGCCCGCGCTTGGTGACGTTGTCCCATTACGGATGCACAACTAGATCTTTACCGCGTAAACTCAAGCAGCGCGCAAATACTCTTAGCAAAGCTCCCTGAAGCTTTCGGGAATATCTCCCGCAGGTTATAAACCCCCCACTCTGCATTCGTGACGCAGTAAATCACTTTTTCCCTCAAGATACTGAACGGCAGCTGCGAGAATTTGCTGTTATATTTATATATTATCTTGAGTTCTCAAGTTTACAAACTCCTGGGGAAGAGAAAAAGGAGCCAAACGCAGAAGCAGAGCGAGTTCCTCACCTGTTATGAGGTTTCGGATGAGAAGCGGCTCGTCTTCTTTATAATATTCCAACATGCCCTGAAAATCTTTCTCCTTCCTCTGGACGGCAACTTGCATGTTACGCTCGTTCCGCCTCCTCTCGGCCGGTAACGTGGCTTGGGACGCTGTGAAAAGAGCGTGAAAGGTGATCAAAAATGATTCACATCCTCCACAGGCCTTCGAGCGGACACCAGGTCAAAGCATTAGATATTAAATTTCCAATCATATCGGCTTCAAACTGATTAAAACATCAAGAACCGTTGAGCCTCGCGCTTCCATCCAGATTTCATAAAATAGGATGGTTTTAAAGAGAAAACTCTGCAGATCTCTAAGGTGGAGAACCAGAAGCCCAATATCTACCAACAGCCAAGTCACCTTCCAAATCTTGGACCTTCTTCATGTAAATCTTTAGTTGCTTCTTGAGCTTCCTCTCGTTCTTCTCCAACTTCTCGAGCAATTCTTTGAGATCCTGCAAAACAGAAGCCGTGTTGGGATCAAAAAATAAAGAAATTAAACCCCAAAGCAACTCATTTGGGGTGAGTTTGAGGCTGGAGGCGCAGTCAATGCACCACTACTACATGGTGGGAGCATTTTGGGAGAAGAAGAGACGTGTTATTTCTGGATTGCTCAGCAAAACCACGGACATTGTGGATGTCACGCGCCTGATTCTTCTAGAAGTAACATACAGCAGGTAAATATTCACAACACATCACCCAAAACATCTCCCCCGCTCAGGCTACATTTTCAATATATTCTCTTACCAAATTTTCATTGGTGAGCCGTGTAATTTCTTGCTGGAGTCCAAACTCCACCTGGGCCTCCGGCGAGAGCTGCAGGCTCTGCAGAAAAGCCTGTTGCTGTTTCTCCAACTCTTCTCTCATGGCGTCCACCTCGTTTTTCAGAGCTTCCACCTCCTCTTCGTGCTCTCGTCTCTGCTCCTGGAGCTGCGCTTCCAGCAACCTGAGAAAGGGACGGTACCCATGGGTCCGTGATTTTGGTATCGTGGCGGTCGCCACTGTTTTGAGTTTAGATCCTTCAAAATCAACCAACCTGGGAGATGTTTCCCACAGAATCCCAGAATGTCAGGGATTGGAAGGGACCTGGAAAGCTCATCCAGTGCAATCCCCCCATGGAGCAGGAACACCCAGATGAGGTTCCACAGGAAGGTGTCCAGGCGGGTTGGAATGTCTGCACAGAAGGAGACTCCACAACCCCCCTGGGCAGCCTGGGCCAGGCTCTGCCACCCTCACCAGGAACAAGTTTCTTCTCAAATTTAAGTGGAACCTTTTGTGTTCCAGTTTGTACCCGTTGCCCCTTGTCCTGTTACTGGTTGTCACTGAGAAGAGCCTGGCTCCATCCTCCTGACACTCACCCTTTATAGATCTGTAAACATGAATGAGTCCGCCCTCAGTGTCCTCTTGTCCAGCTCCAGAGCCCCAGCTTCCTCAGCCTTTCCTCACCCGGGAGATGCTCCACTCCCTGCAGCATCTTGGTGGCTGCGCTGGACTCTCTCCAGCAGTTCCCTGTCCTGCTGGAACTGAGGGGCCACAACTGGACACAAGATCCCAGGTGTGGTCTCCCCAGGGCAGAGCAGAGGGGCAGGAGAACCTCTCGGACCTACTGACCACCCCCTTCTAACCCACCCCAGGTCCCATTGGCTTCCTGGCCACAAGGGCCCAGTGCTGGCTCATGGTCACCCTGCTGTCCCCAGGACCCCCAGGTCCCTTTCCCCTACGCTGCTCTCTAACAGCTCATTCCCCAACTTACACTGGAACCTGGGGCTGTTCCTGCCCACATTCAAGACTCTACACTTGCCCTTATTCTATTTCATTCCATTTTCCCTGCCCAGCTCTCCAGCCTGTCCAGGTCTCTGGATGGCAGCATCCAAGTCCCGCATCCAAATAATTGATGAATATATTGAACAGTCCCGGCCCCAGCACTGCCCCTGAGGCCCTGCACTGGATACAGGATCAACTGGACTCTGCCCATTGACCACGACTCTCTGGCTTCTTCCCTTCAGCCAGCTCACACTCCACCTCACTCCCCGCTCATCCAGCCCGCGCTCCCTCAGTTCAGCTGGGAGGATGCTGGGGGACACTGTGTCAAATGCCTCACTCCAGTCAAGGTAGACCACGTCCACCACTCTGCCATCATCCATCCGTCTTGTTATGTCCTCATAAAAGTCAATGAGGTTGGTCAAGCACGACTTCCCCCTGTTGCACCCATGTTGACTGCCCCTAATGACCCTCTTAGCCCTGATAGGCCTTGAGACTCACAAATTTGAGTTCCTTTACTCTTCCCCTTAGCAAAAAAGCAACACAGATCAACACCTGCGGGTTTTTCAAAAGCTCAACTTGATCGGGATTTGTTTCACTCGCCCCTTTCAAACATCGCTGCTGACTTGTGAAAAGATTTGTTTCCTCGTATTCCATGCCATACAAATACCAAAAACATGATACACAACTGACAGAAGTCGCCAAAAGCAGCTTTTCTCCCATTTTTTCGCTAATATTTTGTCCTGTCACCCTTGGTTGAAACACAGCTCCGTCATCAGTGACTACGGCCAACACTAGCAATGCCTAATTAGAATCAAGGCGGCTCGTTTGAAAATTAGAGGATCTTGATTCCTTTCGTTTGGCTGATCCCAAAGAGGACAACGGGCCTCAAAACCATAGGCCCCAAAGAGGACAACAGGCCCCAAAGAGGACAACAGGCCCCAAAGAGGACAACAGGCCCCAAAGAGGACAACAGGCCAAGAGCAAAGGAAGAGAAAGAAACCAAAGGAGAAGAGGAAACAGTAGGGGAGAAAGAAAGAGAGTGTTTTGACCTGGCAACTTGCTTTAAACCTTGATAAGCCAAGCCGAGCTCTCCATCTTCATTGAGATACCCCCAGTCCTCAGTCTTGCTAGAAATAAAGGGCAGAGAAAAGGAAACGAGAGGACAGAGAAAGACGAAAGGTCAGTTGCAGCAGAAGGGGAAAAGATGCAGAATCCTTATTAATTTTTTCTTCATTTATTTTATTAATTGATCAGCCAATCCAACCACCTGGCAAGTTACCATCATTCCAGAGATATTCCTATTTTTACCAGAAATCCGAGCTAATTAGATTAATTAATACGTGCCAAAAGAATTTCCGACAATACGGGGTAGACCTCAAACAAGCCTAAAATGAGTCAAATGGACTCACAAAACCTCATTTCTCCTTTATCCTAAATGTTTTTTCCATGTGAAGACACGGCCAGTCCTGCAAAAAACAACTAAAATACCCCCCGTTCTCTACAGAAATCGCTTGCAAGTTATCACCGAAATTCATTTAAAAGTCTAAACCTGATGTGCTTCGAGCTGCCTGGTTATTATTTCTAATATCGTTACCTGGGCTATATAACAGGGAAGCTGGTGGTGATTAATGAGTCATTAAGTAAATCACTAATCATCAATCTAAACATTGGTTGTGATCCAGGGATGAGCCTCCGGGTGCCCAGCACAGAGTAGAAGCTGAAATATGAAGTTTTAAACTATATCTGGACTCAAATATAAAATAGCTGCAAATTCAGAAAATCCAGCCCGTAGTACGGCAGGAATTTGGGGGACGTAGTGTTATTAAAAGCCATTAATCCACGACTTAATCTTTCGACTACCTTGCTGAATGCAAATTATTTCTTTGATTCAATTTTAGGTTGGTTTTTCTACCTTCTCTATATCTCGTCCCCTTGGGGACACGTTGTCCCGATGCCGAGCGCTCCTCACCCATCACACACCTACCTCTTCAATACCCAAGATCCAAAAGCTGATAACTCTCCAAGTTTCATTCACTTTTAGTCCAGAGCCCAATTTTGCCCAAACCCTCCTGCTGCTGGAGAAAGAAATTTAGGCCGCGCTTACCGGTTTGTCTCGCACATCCCCTGATAAGCTTCGATCGCGTCCTCCTGGTCGATGTGCTTGTCGCTGTTGGGCCAGCTTGCGTTGCTGGTGATGTTCTCCTAAAGCCGACAAGCAAAACGTAATAAAATGACACCCTGCACATCTCCCTCTTGCTTTTTAGAATTCCTAAGACCCAAAAAGTCGCGAGCGGCCTCAACGTGAGTTTCCTCGGGGCTAAAGAGCTTCTGGGAATTCGCATGCGTGAAATTGGGAGATGGAAAGAGGATGCGGAGAAGCTGGGAGATCAGGGTTGAAATACAAACCGCACCAAAACCTCCAGGAATGATAACACGATGAATTAAAAAACCCAAGGGAAACTTTTCAATACAAATGCAACCAGCTCGAAAGAAAAAAGCCCTCGGCTGCGATGGGGCCAGGCTGTAAAATATGTAAGAACATATTCCAGCTTCACCAGTGAGCAGAATCTGGTCCAAAAGATCTTTTTCCCCATCCTGTTTCTTTGCGGAATAATTCAGTCGTCACAAAAACATCACGGGGAACATCTTGGACGGCCACGCATCACGGGCTGTATCTTAACCAACCCTACAGAACCTCCTTGAACCATCTTGACGCCCGAAGGCCGAAGCAGAGATGGCATCACTCGGGCACATTTTCAGCGCCGGAAAAGGCAAAGAAACCACATTACCCGCTCAATTACCGTGTTTTTCCCCGTTTCTTTTTGCTGAGCCGCCTTCATAATCTGCGTCCTTAGGATGAGCACTTCTTCCTTCCGCACCTCCAGCTCTTCGTTGGCCGATTTCAGCTGGTTCAGCAAGAGGTTGTAACTCTCCTGGCCATCGTTGGCCGAGTTGTTGTGGGTTGCTCGCTCCGCAATAACCTTGCGCAGCTCATTTAATTCGTTTTTCAGCTTCTTGTTCTCCGACTCCAGCTCTTGCCTCTGGAAAACAAACGCAAAAGTACCACCGTAGAGAAGCCAAACACAGAATCACAGAACGTTAGGGACTGGAAGGGACCTCAAAAGATCATTGAGTCCAATCCCCCCAACAGAGCAGGAACACCCAGCTGAGGTTCCACAGGAAGGTGTCCAGGCGGGTTGGAATGTCTGCACAGAAGGAGACTCCACAACCCCCTGGGCAGCCTGGGCCAGGCTCTGCCACCCTCACTGAGAAGAAGTCTCTTCTCAGATTTAAGTGGAACCTCCTGTGTTCCAGTTTGAACCCATTACCCCTTGTTCTATCACTGGTTGTCACCCAGAAGAGCCTGGCTCCATCCTCCTGACACTCCCCCTTTATAGATCTGTAAACATGAATGAGTCCCCCCTCAGTGTCCTCTTGTCCAGCTCCAGAGCCCCAGCTCCCTCAGCCTTTCCTCACACGGGAGATGCTCCACTCCCTTCAGCATCTTGGTGGCTGCGCTGGACTCTCTCCAGCACTTCCCTGTCCTGCTGGAACTGAGGGGCCACAACTGGACACAAGATTCCAGGTGTGGTCTCCCCAGGGCAGAGCAGAGGGGCAGGAGAACCTCTCGGACCTACTGACCACCCCCTTCTAACCCACCCCAGGTCCCATTGGCTTCCTGGCCACAAGGGCCCAGTGCTGGCTCATGGTCACCCTGCTGGCCCCAGGACCCCCAGGTCCCTTTCCCCTACGCTGCTCTCTAACAGCTCATTCCCCAACTTACACTGGAACCTGGGGCTGTTCCTGCCCACATTCAAGACTCTACACTTGCCCTTGTTCTATTTCATTCCATTTTCCCGCCCAGCTCTCCAGCCTGTCCAGGTCTCTGATGGCAGCACAGCCTCTGCCGTGTCAGCCACTCCTCCCAGCTTGGTGTCACCAGCAAACTTGCTGACAGTCACTCTATTCCCTCGGCCAAATCCTTGATGAATATATTGAACAGTCCCAGCCCCAGCACTGCCCCTGAGGCCCTGCACTGGATACAGGCCCAGCTGGACTCTGCCCATTGACCACGACTCTCTGGCTTCTTCCCTTCAGCCAGCTCACACTCCACCTCACTCCCCGCTCATCCAGCCGCACTCCCTCAGTTCAGCTGGGAGGATGCTGGGGGACACTGTGTCAAATGCCTCACTCAAGTCAAGGTAGACCACGTTGGTTTCTTGTCCATCCCTTTCTCCTTCACAATTAAGAAATCACCGCAAGCCCCACAATGTTTACCTCGTCTTTAAATTCATTAAATGAGGTGGGAAGACGCTGAGTTACAGGACTCGTTAGGTGAGTGACGGCTGTGCGAACTCCCACTATGGCTGTTTGAAAAGACCCTCAAGATCAAGTCCAACCATTAGCACCTTTTCACCTTTGTTTCCTCTTATCTATGCACTATCTGCTTTTTTTTGGAAATCTAATAATTCCAAAAAGAGCTGGGGACAATTTATATAATTTACAGTGTGTAGCCAGCACAGCTGTGGAAACCTCGTTTCCGTAGGAAACGGGTGTTGATAATTATAAATCCTTCCAAATTAGCAATAGCCGGTTTTAGCACAGCAGAGGTGTGAGCGGAATAGATGAGCATCTGGACATCTTGCTGCAAAAACACCCTGGATTCCTTTCCGAATTTACCTTTAAATTATTTCTCTACTCCTTTCTCGGTGGATTTTATGGATTGATTTTATATCTAGAGATATCTGGTGGGTTAATGGTTGGACTTGATGAACTTGAGCGTCTCTCCCAACCAAAACGATTCAGTGATGAATCTACCAGAGCAGAACAGATGTTGACCCAAAGAGAAACATCTGTGAGCCCGGCCCAGGTGCTGATGGATCAAATTATAGGAGGTTTGGGGTTATTTCCACCTTTTTTTGGCTTTTGGATCCACGCCATAGGTGACGGCACCAAGCAGGAGGCTCCTCACTCACCTTCAGACTGTTGTACGCAAAATCCTCGTGGTCCGAAGTCACTTCAGGCTTCGTTTCGATGACCTGCGTGGATTCAAGAGATATTAATTCATATATAAAAGCAGCCAGGAAGCGGCGCACGACACGAGACAGTCGGCTCCACCGTAATAATGGTATTAATCACCGTTAAACAGAGTTCCGGCAACACGTAGAAGTGATTGCTAGAATTGCTTAGAAGACATCGGGCGACCAAGGGAAGCCATGAAATATTAGGATGGATGAAAAATCGGCTTTTACCTGGGATTTCTTGCTCTCTTGCTCCTTTTTCTCCAGTTGGTTTTGCAGCTTCTTCCTCTCCTGCTCGAGCTCCCTCACCCGTTTCTGGAGCTTTAGGAAAAGGGTCATGTCCATGGCTGCTTTGTCCATCCCGACCTCCTGGAGAGCGGAAAAAAATGATAAAAATTCTATGATTCGATGAAAAATAGGAGAAAAAGTCAAGTTTTATAACCCCACAGCATCAAATACTAATTGTTTAGAAACCTGGAATATTAGAGCACAGCCAATACCGATTCACTTGATTTCAACAAACGCTCTCAAAGCGGTTCAGAAATATTAAAGTGCCGTAAAAAGAGGCGCTGGGAGGAAAAATTGGATATTCGGAATAATTTCTTCCCCAAAGGGCTGTTGGGTATTGGAACGGTGGTGGAATCACCATCCCTGGAGGGGTTGAAAATACACAGAGATGAGGTTTAGTGTTAACGGTTGGACTCTATGATCCTGAGGGTCTTTTCCAAGCTAAATGATCAAAGATTCGATGAATTCTATGATTTCCCATGCGGTACCTCCACTTGCTGCACGACGTCCTCAGTGTCCCCGATCTCCGAGGTCGATATGGACGGATAATTGGAATCGGACTCCAAACTGCTCTGGTTGGACGGGTTTCTCCTGTGTCCCGGGGTTTGCTGCCAAGGAGCGACGCGGATATACAAGATATTCAGTGTTTAAAGAAGGATTCCTCCCAAAGTATCATTTCTGAGAGCAAATATGTGTTTATACACTAAGGTTAATTGTATAAAGGTTCAATTGTCACCTTACACTTCACTTTGTTACCTTCATAATCGTCATTTCATCCCGCAAGTTGTCGTATCTCTGTTCCAGCCTCGAATATTCTTTGACCAGGTTCTGATATCGAGATCTTTCTTCTTCCAGCTCTTTCTTCATCTGGATATTTTCCTCAACTGTATTTTGGGCAAATTCGTCTTTCAAATAAGGAAGAAAAAATTAAAAGACGTTACGATCTTCACCTCCAAAATTAACTTGTTGTAAAAACATGCGACAAGTACTAATTAATAAAATTAGCAGAGGCATTCCAATGCTGTAAGTATATAAATATATACATATTTACCTTCAGATTGACACAGAATCCTGCTGTTAAGCTCCTCTTTTTCCTGCTTCAGGAGCGCGTTTTCTTCTTCCAAGTCAGATATTCGCTATGAAAAAAAGACAATCTGCTGATTGTTTCGAGCAACTTACATAGTTAAGATGAATACAGTGAATATGAGCATTAATATTAAATAATTGTGGCTTTTTTAACTTGATATCATGAGATTATAGTCATTTAAATGCTTCACGCTACTGCAGAACATTTACTAGAGTGTGCAGCAGGGCCTTTGGAGTGTGTATACAGCAATTAACAGCAATTAATGGAAGATGTTGAGCAGCGAGCGCTCATGGTGGTTTCAGGCCTTATTTCATGTTCTACCGGAACCATTTGCTCATGAGATTTGGTTTCGGGCCTCCCTGAATCTTGTAAGAATTATGGTATTTAGGATTTTCCTACTAAAAGGCCTGGTGAGGATTTAACCTGAGTAGCCACAAGAATTCACAGCAGGAAACCAAACTCGTACCTCAGGTTATGGGAATGGGGGCAAAGTTTATTCAAAATGAACCTGAGGACCAAAGAAATTCAAGATAAAAGGTCTGGTTTTGCTGTTTGGAAAAAGAAAGATTCATTCTGAAGTCTCTTTCTGCCACTAGAACAGTTTGTTGTGCAATGGTGGGAGTGTTGGATCAACTCAAGAGATCCAGAAAGCTCAGGAGTGTGACTTTTGACACGTGGTGATGGTTTTAAACTGAAAGATTGGAGATTTACATTAGAAATAAGGAAGAAATTGTTGGCCCTGAGGGTGGTGAGAGCCTGGAACACGTTGCCCAGAGAGGTGGTGGCTGAACCATCCCTGGAGACATCCCAGGCCAGGCTGGACGGGGCTCTGAGCAACCGGAGCTGGTGAAGATGTCCCTGCTCATGGCAGGGGGGGCACTGGGGGAGCTTTGGGCCCCTCACCTCAGGGCTCAAAATGGCGGCACCAGAATCACCCCAGGGCTCAAAATGGCGGCACCAGAATCACCTCAGGGCTCAAAATGGCGGCACCAGAATCACCTCAGGGCTCAAAATGGCGGCACCAGGGGCACCAGAATCACCTCAGGGCTCCAAATGGCGGCCAGAGGGGTGGCGGGATCACCTCCCAAGAAAGGCCTTGAGGTGCTGGAGTGAGTGGAGAGAAGGGAACGGAGCTGGGGAAGGGGCTGGAGCACAAGTGTGATGGGAGCGGCTGAGGGACCTGGGGGGTTCAGCTGGAGAACAGGAGCTGAGGGGACACAGGGACACAAAGAAACGGCCTCAAGTTGCGCCAGGGGAGGTTGAGGTTGGATCCGGGGAACAATTTCTTCCCCAAAGGGCTGTGGGGCATTGGAACAGGCTGCCCAGGGCAGTGCTGGAGTCACCATCCCTGGAGGGGTTGGAAATACACACCGCTGAGGTTCTCAGGGACATGGGGCAGTGCCAGGGGTGGGTTAACAATTGGACTCCATCTTGAGGGTCTTTTCCAACCAAAATGATTCTATGATTGCAAAGAGCGCCTACAAAACATGAGCTACAACAAATCCGCACCTTCCTCAGCAAACCCTTCTCCTTGGCGTAGGTGTCCTCCACCACCTTCCTCTCCCCGTGGGCTTTTTGGAGCTCCAGCCGCAGCTGCTCCATCTCCTCCTGCAGGCTCACGAGCTGGTTGTCGTCACCGCGCTGGTTCCTCTCATATTGCACCAGCTCCTTCTTCAGTTTTTCCACCTCGGACGAGTGTGTTGACGTGAGCAGAGAGAGCTGCTCGCTCAGAAGTTTGTATTCCTTGTTCTGCAGCCCCAAAAGAGAAGAAAATATATCAATACGTGCAAAAAGCGTCAAAATCCTCAAGCAGGGTGGCTAACAAACTTCCGATAATGAGCAAATGAGCGTCCTGATAACCTGCAAATAAAACCTTTGGCTGTTTCTCAGAGCTTTGCTCACCAGATTCGCACCAGCTCCTGAGAAAGGAATCACTGTGGTTCATAAATCTCCGCTGTTTTCCCCACCTATAAAGGGGAATCCACAATCTCTGCTCATTTTCCACCACGTGCTTTTGTGTCCCGAGGTTAATATATATATGATTTTAGACGCCAGCAAACTGAGATTTCAACGTTATATAAATGCACCGAAATGTTTTATCTTCTTGTGCAAAAAATCCCTCCCCTGATTTAGAAACTGAATTAATAGGCCGCGTTACGGGTGCTGGAGCAAATACCAGGTCTGAATGTTTTCAGAGAAGGATCTTTTCTCCCTCAGGGGCACAGGGAGTATTTGCATCTCTATTCATGCATGAGCTGAAGCAGCAGAAATAGAAACATTTTCTTCCACAGCGAGGCAAAAAATGATCCGAGTGCTGCTCTCCGCTCACCTGCCATTTATTTTTTCCTTCCCAAGTTAATTGGCATTGTTAAAAGGTCACGTTTATAGATCGGGTCCTACTCAGCGTTTATACTCATCCCTCAAATCCTTGGAAGCAACACGGTGGTAACTTGTAGGTGGGAAAACCCTCCTACATCAAACGATTATTCTGTAGCTCGTTAGTGAGGAAGATCTTCAGACACCGAGGTGGAGACCCAAGATGATCTGCACTTCCGTGGTGCTGTCGCGCCCTTACGAGTGTTTGGTCACCAGTAGAAGGTTGATCTTGTCATGATGTTTGGAAATCACGGTGGTGGCAAATCCTTCCCAGGAAGGACAAGAGCAAAGAGGCAAAGCAGAACCACACCAAGTTGGAGACCCTAGATGCAAATGCATCTATCGTGGTGATGATCAACCCTTACAAGTGTCTGGCTAACAGGAGAAGGTTCCCACCACCACGACATCCTTCCAAACATCATGAGAAGATCAAATTCTTCCCATGAAGGACAAGAGGCAAAGCGGAAACACATGAAGGTGGAGCCCCAAGATCCAAGTGCATCTACCATGGTGATGACCCACCCTTACAAGTGTTTGGCCACCAGCAGAAGGCTTCCACCACCATGACATCCTTCTAAATGTCATGAGAAGATTAAATCCTTCCCCGAAAGGACAACAGAAGAGAGGCAAAGCAGGAGAAGAACCATACCAAGGTGGAGCCCAAGATCTACATGCATCTACCATGGTGGTGTCCCACCCTTACAAGTGTTTGGCCAACAGGAGAGGGCTGCCACCACCACGACATCCTTCCAAACATCATGAGATCAAATCCTTCCAAGAAAGGACAAGAGAAAAGAGGCAAAGCAGAAACACACGAAGGTGGAGCCCCAAGATCCACGTGCATCTACCATGGTGGTGTCAAACCCTTACAAGTGCTTGGACAGCAGTAGAAGGCTCCCCCAACCACAACATTCTTCCAAACATCATGAGATCAAATCCTTCCAAGGAAGGACAAGAGAAAAGAGGCAACACAGAAACACATGAAGGTGGAGCCCCAAGATCCAAGTGCATCTACCATGGTGATGACCCATCCTTACAAGTGTTTGGCCACCAGCAGAAGGCTTCCACCACCATGACATCCTTCTAAATGTCATGAGAAGATTAAATCCTTCCCCGAAAGGACAACAGAAGAGAGGCAAAGCAGGAGCAGAACCACACCAAGCTGGAGCCCCAAGATCTACATGCATCTACCATGGTGGTGTCCCACCCTTACAAGTGTTTGGCCAACAGGAGAGGGCTGCCACCACCACGACATCCTTCCAAACATCATGAGATCAAATCCTTCCCATGACGGACAAGAGAAAAGAGGCAAAGCAGAAACACACGAAGGTGGAGCCCCAAGATCCACGTGCATCTACCATGGTGGTGTCAAACCCTTACAAGTGCTTGGACAGCAGTAGAAGGCTCCCCCAACCACGACATCCTTCCAAACATCATGAGATCTAAATCCTTCCAAGGAAGGACAAGAGAAAAGAGGCAAAGCAGAAACACACGAAGGTGGAGCCCCAAGATCCAAGTGCATCTACCATGGTGATGACCCATCCTTACGAGTGTTTGGCCAGCAGCAGAAGGCTCCCACCATGACATCCTTCCAAACGTCATGAGAAGATCAAATCCTTCCCAGGAAGGACAATGGAAGAGAGGCAAAGCAGAAGAAAACAACACCAAGGTGGAGCCCCAAGATCCAAATGCATCTACCATGGTGGTGTCCCACCCTTACAAGTGTTTGGCCACCCTTAGATGGTTGCCACCACCACGACATCCTTCCAAACATCATGAGATCAAATCCTTCCCAGAAAGGGCAACAGAAGAAAGACGAAGCAGAAGCAGGACCCCAACTTGTCCCAGCGCAAGACATACCTGCTCATCGATCTTCCTTTGAAGCTGGACCACCTTGTTCTCCATCCCGATGTTGAGTTTCTTCAGGTGTTGCGCTGAGCGGGCCTCGATCTTCAGCGCCTTCAGCTCCTGCCTGGCCTTCATACGCCGGTAGTAGCACTGCAGAACGATGGTGGCGCCTCTGACCCGGCGGAAGCGAGTCCGGGCCAACCAGCCACGGGCGTACTTCTGGAGGATCGTGGCTTTGTGTTCCGCTAGGATCTATACAGAAAAAACGGGCAGAAATGCGACAATTAAGGGAGAAAAGTCACCCACAAAGGGAGCCGTAGCCCTGGTTTTGCTGCAACGTTGCGTCAACGCTTCTAATAGTGTCTTTAAGAGGTCGTCTCCAAGTAGGAGAGTCCTGGTAGGTGATGGATGGAGATGGAGGTTGGTATTTTACATCCTTTTATAGATGGGAAGAGGCACCTCAAACCCCATTCCTGGCTGGTGAGGACTCGATGGGGACATTTGCGCTCAAGTGGGACTTTATGGACCCCCTCAAAATAGAACAAAGATCCACAAGATCCATCGGTAGCAAAATAAAACCGCCATTAACACCAACACTTAGTAATTAACTTGCTGCCCCTTCAGCTTCAGATATAACTCACCAGACCAGGTTTTACATTGATTTCTTTCTGTGTTCCGCCCCCGCAACGTGAATAAATTATACGGCAGGTAAATAACAGATCACAAGACGCTTTGCTGTTATTATTTTGGGATGGAAAAGGCACCGTATCAGCTTCTCTTCCAAATCTCTTCTTTCACCCTCAGGTTTTCTTTGCACCCGCAAATTTTAGTTGGGAATAAAGGGGTTGTGTGAAGTCGGGATGCGATTGGATCCCTGAGCTCTAGTGGGTCACCACGTAACTTTGATTGCCCTCAGGACGGGCTCATCGTGCCTCTGACTTCTTTAATTACCCCATGACCATCCAATTAAGCATAAATTTAGCTGACTACCAAAGTAAGGCCGGACCTGAAGAGCAGACACAAGATTCCCCAAAGCTGTTCTTGCTTTTTTGACCACTCACCGTATCACCTACTGTCACAAACCTTTATTTCATTGCTTTCAACTCTTGGTTTAGCACACAAAGAACTAATTCAGGATGGATTTATAGCGATAAATGACTCGACACCTTCCACAACAAACCCTACGGCTCTTCCCACCTGCAGCACGGCTCAATAAATCACTTTGCCAATGAGTATTTTGCCGAGTCTGGGTTAGATCAAGCGACATTTCCAGCTTACCACGATGCCTTAAGGCATCTGAATGACTCATTTCATCGAGCTGCCCCTGCCAAGATCATTTTTGCTCGCACGGCTTTAAATGGCAACGTCTCCCCATCACCGCGTGCTCTCCGGAAACACCAGTCGGCTTCGGCAAACGTCAAAACGGCCACAATAAAGACATTCCCGGGTTCTTTTGACGCCAAGACACCCCGTGGAGACGTACCCTGCGATAAATCCTCCTGACAAACATGCCCCGAGTGAAGGCCTGGATGGTGACGGTCGCGTTGCGGACGCTTCGGAAAGCTCGGAGGACGCGCAGCATTCGGAACTGCTTCTGGAAGACGACGGCCGCTCTCGTCCTCCTCAGGTGCTCGGCAAGTCTAAAAAGCACAGGAAAAAAGGTTCAAAAACCCCTAAAATCATCATGTTTTTTAAAAAAAAATCATATTAAGTTTTAAACTGGACCTTTTGTCCAAAAGTAGCTTGATGGTACTGAAGAAAGACCATCCCAGCAGTACGGCTAAGAAAAGTGCAGCCGGTAGCATGGCTTCGTTAGAATGACGAGAACACGTACGCAACGCTTTGTTATTCCTAAACGGCATTAAAAACAAATATTTTCCAGCTTTTCCCCTTGGTTTGAACTCTTCACTTTAGGTACTGGAGCCAATCAACGTCCCGCGTTGGCTCCGTCACTTCCCCAACTATATATCGAGCGACTCGGTGACAACGGCAGCAAATGGATTTGCCATTTAAAGCGGCGTGCGCTGGTTTGGCAACGCTCGCGGTTGACGGCGAGGAAACAAAGAGGGATGCGGGCAACCCGGTGCCATGTCACTCCCGTTCTCCGACTGACGTCGCGTTCAATTTGCTGTTCCGCAGGTTAATGAACGCCCGTAAAAGCGCTATTTAATTGGATAATGAGCTTGTTTTGCTGCATTTATGATCCGTTTATTGCTCTCAGCATGAGGGATTATATAGATATTTGATCCACTTCTTTATTATGTGAAAAGTGTATCAAAAGCCATATTGGATTGGCTTATATATTCTCTTCGTCAAGGCCAACGATTTCTTATTAGGACCCATTGAGCCAGAGCTTATTAAAGAGGAAGTTTGAAGTGATTTTTCTGATTACAAAGGATACAGTAAATCAATGTTGAGAGCTCCCCTTGGATACCACGGAGGCACAAACCTGCGCTCTGCAGAAAAGGAGCACATAGCGACTAGCAAAGCCGATCCAAGCGCCTTTTGCCAGTAAAACAGTGGTTATGTGAAGCATTTTCACCTAAATTTATATATACTTTAGGCATTTGATTGCAGCCTAACTGCCTACGCTCTAACCCTGAACCTAAGAATTAAATCCATGGAGATATAGAATCAGTTTGAGACAAAGAACTTTGTTCTCTTGCCCCCGAATAAAAGGCTGGGGAGAGGGGCTGGGAAATAAGTCTTGACTTGAGCACCATAGTGCACAAAACAGGTCTTGTTGCTATGAAACCCCCGAGTTTAGGCAGAGATGAGGTTCTTAGGGACGTGGTTTAGAGTTGGACTTGGCAGCATTGGGCGAATGGTTGGACTTGATGACCTCCAAGGTCTTTTCCTGGACTCGACGACCTCCAAGGTCTTTTCCAACCAAAATGATCTTACAATATGAAGTTTAAGGCCTACGAGACGGAATAGATGGGGAACAGGACCCACCTCCGTGCCCGGTGCCCCCGCGCGTAGCGTTGGAGGACGACGGCGGCTCGGCGAAGCCTTTTGTACTTGAGCCTCTGCAGCCAACCCCGAACCGTCTTCTGAATCATGATTGTGGCAGCTCTGAACTTATCTGCCCGTAGTTTCTCCAGATATGCCACTTGGCCTGCACGGAAAAAGATCTTGGTACGTCCAAACTGGAACTTGTCTGGATCCTTTTCAAAAGCATAAAGGAAACTACATTTAATTAAGGCGAACATTATTTCGGTTCGTTTCAGTCTATGCTGCTCAGTAGCTACAGATCAAAACCCCGCTTTGGATCAAGTTTATCAGCTCACGTTAATTGCGTGATGAGGATATTATTAGACTCCAAATCTGAGCTTCTATATACCATACTACAAATGGCTCCGCAGCCGAGACAAACGCTCGGTATGTAAGGAGTAAAAAACCCAATTGAGTAAATAACCCAATTCCTCAAAATCCTACGAGGAAAACAAGGATCAAAAATTAAAGCCCGGCTTAAGATGATGTGCAAGTTCTGGGCTCCGCAATAGACAAGAAGAAACATTTGCGTGCACACTTGTAACTTAAAAATAATGCATACAATTCTATAGTTTTGGTAAGAGGTGCGACAATGCTTATTCGCTTATACATAAGGGGGAAAAGTGCTTTTTCTACGTATTAGTGGCCATTAAAAGTCTCCCATACATCACGATACGGAAATTATTGTGTTTTTCTCATTTGTGCAATGAGATATTTAATGATGGGGTGAAAGAACTGACTTTGATTAAGGTACATGGTGTTGTACACAGCACCCAAAGCTTGACCTCTCAAATACACTCCAACCAAAACGCAGGAGGGGTTGGGGGGATGAGTTTTTTTGGATATAACCCATTTTTCATGTATAATCAGTGATAAAAACCCCCGGACTCCACCAGTATTAAAACAGCACGTTCAGCAATCGAGAGATTCCACATCACGTTTGTTCTCGTTATCTCATTTGGGAAATAAAGTGTAATAAGCATCTGAACGAGCAGCGGGCGAAGCAGCGATTTGATTTGTATCAAAGCCACGAGCTTTTGCGCTTTCAAAAAGCGGCGCCAAAGGTTTGGTCCCGGCTCACCTGAATGAGATCTTCCAACAGGGTCTGGCAAATCTGCTTCTTGTCATTCTTGGAGAGGTCCCTCTTCTTCATCAGAACGCGATACCTATTGAAAAAGTCGTGGTAGGACCACCTGAAAGTGAAGCATACAGAGGATTAACCTGCGCGCTGGGTGGTATTTCTTTAAAATAAAGCGTTTGGAGTCATCGATGAGGTGGGTATATCAGCAATATAACGCTTATTTTGAAACGTGCAAGTTTTGCATCGCTTCAAGTAATAGTGAATTTTAATCCCTATCTACACAAGTTTGTCGTGGGGCCGGACAGTCAACGCTACTCCCACCCTTAAATGATCAAAAATATCAGATTATCACTAATAAAAATAAGATACGTGCTATGCGGAGCTCTCTCTGGGGTGAGGTACAGCACTGCAAACGGGCTGGAGGGAAGAAGCCAGAGAGTCGTGGTCAATGGGCAGAGTCCAGTTGATCCTGTATCCAGTACAGGGCCTCAGGGGCAGTGCTGGGGCCGGGACTGTTCAATATATTCATCAAGGATTTGGCCGAGGGAATAGAGTGACTGTCAGCAAGTTTGCTGGTGACACCAAGCTGGGAGGAGTGGCTGACACGCCAGAGGCTGTGCTGCCATCAGAGACCTGGACAGGCTGGAGAGCTGGGCGGGAAAATGGAATGAAATAGAACAAGGGCAAGTGTAGAGTCTTGAATGTGGGCAGGAACAGCCCCAGGTTCAGTGTAAGTTGGGGAATGAGCTGTTAGAGAGCAGCGTAGGGGAAAGGGACCTGGGGGTCCTGGGGCCAGCAGGGTGACCATGAGCCAGCACTGGGCCCTTGTGGCCAGGAAGCCAATGGGACCTGGGGTGGGTTAGAAGGGGGTGGTCAGTAGGTCCGAGAGGTTCTCCTGCCCCTCTGCTCTGCCCTGGGGAGACCACACCTGGAATCTTGTGTCCAGTTGTGGCCCCTCAGTTCCAGCAGGACAGGGAACTGCTGGAGAGAGTCCAGCGCAGCCACCAAGATGCTGGAGGGAGTGGAGCATCTCCCGTGTGAGGAAAGGCTGAGGGAGCTGGGGCTCTGGAGCTGGACAAGAGGACACTGAGGGGGGACTCATTCATGTTTACAGATCTATAAAGGGTGAGTGTCAGGAGGATGGAGCCAGGCTCTTCTTGGTGACAACCAACAGTAGGACAAGGGGTAATGGGTACAAACTGGAACACAAAAGGTTCCACTTAAATTTGAGAAGAAACTTGTTTGGGGTGAGGGTGGCAGAGCCTGGCCCAGGCTGCCCAGGGGGTTGTGGAGTCTCCTTCTGTGCAGACATTCCAACCCGCCTGGACACCTTCCTGTGGAACCTCATCTGGGTGTTCCTGCTCCATGGGGGGATTGCACTGGATGAGCTTTCCAGGGCCCTTCCAACCCCTGACGTTCTTGATTCTGTGAAAAGCGAACGCAAAGATCACACAAAACGACAGGTTCGTGTTATGTCGGGCTTAAGCTTAAACTTGCTTTCTCAACGCCTCCATTTTCATATTACGTTTCCCATCTTGCGCTTTGATCCTTTCCCTTTGCGCAGAGAAAACCCGTTTCCATTTGAAGCACGTTTGAGGCTTCACACGGCTCTAAATCAAAAGCGACAGAACGACGGAGCCTGCGGCGCTTGGGACCTCCCGCCTGGTTCGGGTCTTATTTAAGCCAGGGATTGCTTGGAGAGGAGAAAAGAGAAGGTGAGAACATTCCCAGAGTCCGTTTAGGGGTTGATATTAATTAACCGCAGCTTTTTAGAGGAAGAAATTATCCCATGGGCTCCTCCGGCAAAGAGCGGATGGCGATGAGACAACGTGTAAGCAAGAGCTGGGTGGAAAACCCCCAAATCCATCATTTTCCTGGGGAGAACCCCCAGATGAAGAGCCAGATACCTGCAGAAATGCCTTCAAAATCAATCATAAATCACCGCATTAACGATCTTTCTTCCCAGCCCGTTGCTCTCGCTTTACAGGGTGATTTTTCCGCTCGTTTCCATTCCAGCCCATCTTTAACGGCACGACATCGTTTCGCCGCGGCCGCTCACTGTGATTTAATAGGAGGTGACAGCCCTGAGATCACAACCACTTGGATTATCGTCCCCGGAATATCAAGATAAAAGCTCTGCAAGGATGGGTCTCAGCTGGTTCATCAGGAGTTTCACCGGTTTCATTTAATTAGCTGCGTCGGGGGGGGTTTGGAGATGCCGTTACAAGATCCCCCAAGAGAAAGGAACAATTAAAGATGATACCTCAGTTCAACTTGTTGATGGGTATTAAATGAAATTGGAAAGCTGAGATCAAGCACAACCCACTTCAAGCATGGAAATTTTAGTCTGAAATCAGTGCAGGTCACTAAAAGCAATAAAAGGAATGGAAGGACAAAGAAAACCAACTTGAATCTGTGGCAAAACCCCTTCTTAGGCTTGAGCCTAAGATGCTCAAGAGCTTGGCGACTTGGTCAACCCCCCAATTTCTTTGTCAACTACAAGAATTAGATGGAGGGAAGAAGCCATAAGACATCCCGGAAATTAAACCTTCTATTTGTGGTTTAAAACCCAAGATTTGGAGGCTTTACACAAAACTCCAAGTGGTATCAACCCCTGAAAGGATCAATATTTTAAGCAGTAAAGAGATGGACTATATGGATCTTTCTATAGCGGCCAAAGTCTGTTTGGGGGGCAGGTGTATGAATATTTAAGCCAAGATTTGGCGTGAAATTCTTTAACGGAGATCTGTGCTAATTAATTTGCTACAGACTCATCGTTACGTGGCCAGTTTCTACAGAGACGAATGGTTTTATAACATCCTCCGTGCTTTATAACGGAGACATCAATGATCAATTTACTATCTACACATTTCAGATGGTCCATTCATCGCAGTCACTTATACACATGCTAATAAATCTATTTCTTAATTGCTGCATAACGTTTCAAATTAAATGATCTATTTTCAATTTACTCACGCAGAGGACCATGGAAATGAGAAAATAAAGGCAGATGGAGCCAGCGCTTCAACTCACAGCGGGAATATATCTTGTCATACATAGAGCACTAAAAAAATGTATTAAAACTTCATATTTTTCTTATGGCAATGGTAAAATAATTATCGAAGCCTTAAAACATTTAATTCTTCAAGCCATAAAGTGATGATGATGAAAAAAGGTGAAAGACCAACCAAATGTGGCTTTATCCAGAGAGCGCTTGGGACAGCACGTTGGAAAATAGATGTAAATCCTAAGTTATCTTCACACAAGTGAAGATAAACTCCCAAAGATCAAGTTTTCTGGTACTATTTTAAGTGGTTTAAATGTATAGGGTTTAAATTTCAAGCAACGACCATCCTTTTTGGGGAAAAAAGGAGCTCGTCACATCGCTTTTTGAGATCTTTCAGGATGGAACGCTCTTCATGGCAGTCGATTATTTGCTGTAAATAGATCTTGGTGGGTCTCCGGTGGTTTCTTCCCTCCGTTCCCCCTCCCCAAATCCTAATTATACATCGACCCATGGGCTAGTTTTTAATTTCCCCCCCTGCCTTAGAGATCAATTATCACAGAATCACAGAAACCCAGAATGACAGGGGTTGGAAGGGCCCTGGAAAGCTCATCCAGTGCAATCCCCCCATGGAGCAGGAACACCCAGATGAGGTTCCACAGGAAGGTGTCCAGGCGGGTTGGAATGTCTGCACAGAAGGAGACTCCACAACCCCCCTGGGCAGCCTGGGCCAGGCTCTGCCACCCTCACTGAGAAGAAGTCTCTTCTCAAATTGAATTGGAACCTCTTGTGTTCCAGTTTGTACCCATTACCCCTTGTCCTACTGTTGGTTGTCACTGAGAAGAGCCTGGCTCCATCCTCCTGACACTCCCCCTTTATAGATCTGTAAACATGAATGAGTCCCCCCTCAGTGTCCTCTTGTCCAGCTCCAGAGCCCCAGCTCCCTCAGCCTTTCCTCACCCGGGAGATGCTCCACTCCCTGCAGCATCTTGGTGGCTGCGCTGGACTCTCTCCAGCAGTTCCCTGTCCTGCTGGAACTGAGGGGCCACAACTGGACACAAGATTCCAGGTGTGGTCTCCCCAGGGCAGAGCAGAGGGGCAGGAGAACCTCTCGGACCTACTGACCACCCCCTTCTAACCCACCCCAGGTACCATTGGCTTCCTGGCCACAAGGGCCCAGTGCTGGCTCATGGTCACCCTGCTGGCCCCAGGACCCCCAGGTCCCTTTCCCCTACGCTGCTCTCTAACAGCTCATTCCCCAACTTACACTGAACCTGGGGCTGTTCCTGCCCACATTCAAGACTCTACACTTGCCCTTGTTCTATTTCATTCCATTTTCCCGCCCAGCTCTCCAGCCTGTCCAGGTCTCTGATGGCAGCACAGCCTCTGCCGTGTCAGCCACTCCTCCCAGCTTGGTGTCACCAGCAAACTTGCTGACAGTCACTCTATTCCCTCGGCCAAATCCTTGATGAATATATTTGTCTTGGTTTTCTCCAAGGCTCTTTGCAGCTTTGGGGGAGATAAGAGGAACCGATAAGCAGCACATTTCTGCCCAAAAAACCCCAAAGCTCATGGTGTTCAGCATCACAACTCTTCACCGAGTGTATTTATAACCCCCTTTGCTCCTACAAAAAGCCTGATGGCCGTGCTGACGTTAACACAAAGCTGCTTGGCGCTAAAACGCACTCAACACATTTTTCCAATTATTTGCCCTTGTCATCTTCAGGGCTTATTTATAGATTGTTTTCTGGCCTTAAAACACCTCTTTGGAATTTTGTATCGCGATTAGCCACGCCGCCCACAACCTTTCCTGTTTTAAGATGGAAGAGGAAGCCTCATACGCTTTGCACGTGCGGCGCTAAAGCCCACGATAATTCCCAACCTTTATTTTCCTTCTCCGCAAGCGTAATGAATTTTTTGGGGCTGAAATGACTATTGTAGCAGGTGTTAGAAGCCAAATAACAACAGAAAGCGAACCATACAGCACAACCGTACAGCACAACCGTACAACACGGTACCTGGAGGGGAAGCCAGCGGCGCTGATGCGGATGGTCTCCAGTACTCCACAAGCTCTCAGCTGCTGAACCGCTCTCTTGGGATCGAACCTGCGATTAGATTTAAGACAGAGATTAACACAGCGAGGAGCAACCCACATCATCACCTAAAGCATCCACGAGAACATAGATGTTGGCGTCCTGGCATGATCCCACTTTTGGATCAATTTCTCTTTGCCCAGAGCACAAGTAGCAGCATCTCCCGTCACTTTTACCTCCTTCCATCCCAACACCGAACGCACAAAGAGGTCCCAGCTCTCCAGCATGAGACATTGGACAATGGACAAGGTTGCTGGATGAAGCTCGGACTCAAAAGATGTTGATGTCCATCAAGGTTGACGTCCATAGATCCTAGGAGTCCACTAACGTTGACGTCCGTAGATCTTTAAGTCCACTAACATTGACATCCGTAGATCTTTAAGTCCACTAACGTTGACGTCCGTAGATCTTTCAGTCCACTAACGTTGATGCCTGTAGATCTTTAAGTCCACTAACACTGGCGTCTGTAGATCCTGAAGTCCGTCAATGCTGATGTCCATAGATCTTGAAGTCCGTTAACACTGGCGTCCGTAGATCCTGAAGTCCATTAACATTGGCGCCCGTAGATCCTGAAGTCCATCAGCATTTATGTCTGTAGATCCTGAAGTCTGTTAACATTGGCGTCCGTAGATCCTGAAGTCCATCAGCGTTGATGTCTGTAGATCCTGAAGTCTGTTAACATTGGCGTCCGTAGATCCTGAAGTCCATCAACGTTGATGTCCGTAGATCACAGAATCATAAAATCATTCCAGTCGGAAGAGACCCTCAGGATCATCGAGTCCAACCATAACCTAACTCTAGCACTAAACCACGTCACTAAGAACCTCGTCTAAACGCCTTTTCAACCCCTCCAGGGATGGTGACTCCAGCACTGCCCTGGGCAGCCTGTTCCAATGCCCCACAGCCCTTTGGGGAAGAAATTGTTCCCCAGATCCAACCTCAACCTCCCCTGGTGCAACTTGAGGCCGTTTCCTCTTGTCCTGTCACTTGCTACTTGGGGGAAGAGACCAACAGAATTTGGAAGGAAAATTGCCAAAGGTATAAGCAGAAGTCGGGCATTCCTCTCTCTTTGAAGTCTTCTCCATCAGGGATCAAGCTCAGACGCAGCAAATTTAATGGTGTGGTGCCAACGTTTCCTCCAGGCTAGAAGTTCTGACGTTCCTCACCTTCTAAAGAAAAAGTCCTTACATTTGCACCAAGATGAAAAGCAGGAATGAGAGTAATTCAGGGAGCAAGAAACCTTGGAAAGTCTCTAGTCCAACATCCTACGCCTACATCATTCCTGTGCCTATTTTGGTTTCCCAAAATCCGGAGTTTTTAACAACTCTGACGATGGGAAGCGTCACTCAGACTGTGACACAAGCACAATTATCCTCCTGGTATGTGCTACCCAGAAGTACAAATGAGTTCGTTTAGCTAATTACTGCACCTTGACAAGCAGGTGTGCGTATGGTTAGCAAACGATATTCACTGAGACTTGAGCATCACGTGAAGAATTGAATTGTCATGTTAAAGGCATATGAAGAGCTAAGCATTTTTGAACTTAAAAGGAACAAAATTGGATAAAAATACCTTGTCTAAGAGGCTAAACAAGGGTAACACCTACAATTCAAAGCCTACGATACGCCTCTAAACTAGAGAAAGATCCAAATTGGCTTTTTCCTTCAGCCATTCGCTCACCTGGAAACCTGGAAAGTTGATACAAGTCACGTCTTTACTTTTCCCACATTTATTTTGGAAGCACCAAGACATTTTGGGTTTTCATTTCCTTCTCTGCTACTTTTCACTGTGCTATCAACCATTTAAATCAAAGCAACTCTAAGATGAAACTGCACAAAGTAAGGATGCTCAGTATTAGCAGAGAATCTATGAATTACTATGACCTGCGTTAATCTTCATTTCACGGACACAAAAACCACATTATTAAACCCAAGAGAAGCAACTCCAGCAAACTATGAGGAACCTTCTGGTTACGGAAACGGCATCACAATGTCTTGGAGCAAGAGGAAAAGTCCAAAGCACGCTCTGGCTGTAATGCTGAACACGTTTAGTCGGCCGAAATCCCACTTACTTAAACGGGAGCTTCTCGTCGTTGGGCTTGATGCAGCGCACGTAGTGCGGGGTGGTGGCGTTCAGAGTCTCCATGAGCAAATGCAACGAGTTGCGGAACTGAAAGACAAAAGGAGAGATGGAGGTGATGGGTCAACGCACCCCAAGTTGGCAGGAAGGGCAAGAAGCCACCTGCGGTGTCAGCCCAGCACATCAATCACCAAATCGTTTTGGTTGGAAAAGCCCCTCAAGATCATGGAGTCCAACCATTAACCCATCCCATGTCCCTGAGAACCTCGTCTGTGTGTATTTTCAACCCCTCCAGGGATGGTGGGGTTCCCAAAAATCCAACCTCAACCTCTTCTGGTGCAACTTGAGGCCGTTTCCTCTCATCCTATCGCTTGTTACTTGCGGGAGCAATTCAGAGAAGACACTGGTGGGTTCAGGGCTTCCAGGTCAATAAGGTACAAGAGCAATAAGCGTTTGCTCAGGGCTTTCATCAGTTGAGGCTTGAAACGCAACGGCCAAACTGTTCCCATCCTCAACAAAGGTCATGGGAGGGTCTCCTTCACTTTTACCCCCCAACCTGTGCTTCAAGCTGAAGAAACGAGATCTGAACTGTAAAAACATCTGGATTTCCCTGTCCCATTCCGCTCATATCGTACGTTACCTGGTGTCCCACTGTTTTCTTGTGCTCCTTGTTGGCAGCTTTGATGGCGGGTCTGGCAGAACGGACGCTGATTTTGGTTGTTCCCTTTGCCACAGAAGCGGTGGGTGCAGCGTCCTTCTCATCTTGGAATAACTCAGCGACCATTTGATACTGAAACCAAAACCCAACACCTGAGCAGCTCTTTGTTTAGCCAACCCACCCAAGTCACGTTGCTCTGGTGGCTTTTTCCCCCCCATTTTAAAGCAGAAAGGGTCAAAAAGGCAATAAAGCGAAAGCAAGAAGCATTGCCTACGTAACCACATCAGCAGGACCATTCGCCGTTGTGTTTTCTAGTTCATCAAACCTTGAAAAAACGGGACCACGTAGCAGCCCTGGATCTATTTTATGGATAAGAGAGAAGGACAGATTCCTCCTGCCCAACCAGCAAAGTCAAAACCACTGATGCATTAATCGTAATAATCAACAGCACACCCGTACGCTTTCAATCAGCGTTCAAATTGCTTCTCTTGATTCAAACAACATCAACTCCCAAGTTTTTGCTCATCTAGGTCACAAACGCACATTTTGGTGTCACCTATGGAGCCACCACAAGACCTAACGGCCGATTCCAAGGATTCCCCAACAAGCTCTCGAGCAGCAAGTTGTTTTTACAATATTTGGGAGAGAAAATGTACATGGCGCAAAATCGGGTAATACAGGAGCAAGAGCGATCGCCAATATGTGTTGATTTGTTAAGATTATGGATTGGAAATGGTGTAAAATAGCTCTAAGAGCAGCTGGAATGTTTCTAAGCTCATGCCAGATTTCCAGTGGTTTATATTCTTTATTTTAAGTCGATTATCTCCCGATTCGCTGGGTTTACCTTGCTGGCTTTGAGGATGTTGATCTGTTCCTCATACACCGTGTCCCTGTTTTTTTCCAGGAATCCCTCGCTTTGATATTCCACCTGGGACAAAGCAAATGAAGAAGCTCAGATTAAGTCCAACCACACAGGGACAAGGGGTTTTGGTCCATCGCTCCCCATCATCACCTGAGACACCAAAGTGGGGGGAAGAAGCGGAACGACTAGTGAGGTGGAGTGTGAGCTGGCTGAAGGGAAGAAGCCAGAGAGTCGTGGTCAATGGGCAGAGTCCAGTTGATCCTGTATCCAGTGCAGGGCCTCAGGGGCAGTGCTGGGGCCGGGACTGTTCAATATATTCATCAAGGATTTGGCCAAGGGAATAGAGTGACTGTCAGCAAGTTTGCTGGTGACACCAAGCTGGGAGGAGTGGCTGACACGGCAGAGGCTGTGCTGCCATCAGAGACCTGGACAGGCTGGAGAGCTGGGCGGGAAAATGGAATGAAATAGAACAAGGGCAAGTGTAGAGTCTTGAATGTGGGCAGGAACAGCCCCAGGTTCCAGTGTAAGTTGGGGAATGAGCTGTTAGAGAGCAGCGTAGGGGAAAGGGACCTGGGGGTCCTGGGGCCAGCAGGGTGACCATGAGCCAGCACTGGGCCCTTGTGGCCAGGAAGCCAATGGGACCTGGGGTGGGTTAGAAGGGGGTGGTCAGTAGGTCCGAGAGGTTCTCCTGCCCCTCTGCTCTGCCCTGGGGAGACCACACCTGGAATCTTGTGTCCAGTTGTGGCCCCTCAGTTCCAGCAGGACAGGGAACTGCTGCAGAGAGTCCAGCGCAGCCACCAAGATGCTGCAGGGAGTGGAGCATCTCCCGTGTGAGGAAAGGCTGAGGGAGCTGGGGCTCTGGAGCTGGACAAGAGGACACTGAGGGGGGACTCATTCATGGGGATCAATATGGAAAGGGGGAGTGTCAGGAGGATGGAGCCAGGCTCTTCTGGGTGACAACCAGTGATAGGACAAGGGGCAATGGGTTCAAACTGGAACACGAGAGGTTCCACTTAAATTTGAGAAGAAACATCTTCCTGGTGAGGGTGGCAGAGCCTGGCCCAGGCTGCCCAGGGGGTTGTGGAGTCTCCTTCTGTGCAGACATTCCAACCCGCCTGGACACCTTCCTGTGGAACCTCATCTGGGTGTTCCTGCTCCATGGGGGGATTGCACTGGATGAGCTTTCCAGGTCCCTTCCAATCCCTGACATTCTGGGATTCTGTGAGTTTGGAGGCTGAAGTTGTCCAAGCTGATCTAGATCTGATTGTCCAACCAAGATGACGGTCAACCAGCCATCCCTACCACCAAAAAGCGCCTCGTGGGGCTATAAATTAATTTCTCATCGTGTTTCTTTGGTTTTCTTACCTTGTCGGCGAAGTGGAGGACGATGAAGGACGTGTTGGACATGCGGGGTTTCTGGAAGTGTTGGCAGGCGCCGTGCCGGTCATAGAGCTTCTGCGCCCAATTCTGGTCGGTGCCTTTGGGAACCTGGACGGGGAGAAAACAGAGCGAAAATAAAGTCATGGCCGGCTATACAGAGAGATTTTGGAGCCCTTGGGGGATTTCTTGGAGTTCAGGCTACAGGAATATTTGCAAAATAAATTCCAGCTCCTCCAATTCTAGTTCTAAATAACTGTAAACTTCTTAAATTAATGCAATATAGCGTCACGGAGATGCAGAAAGACAAGCGGGATGGCAAACAGGTCTGCGAGGAGTGGACGTGAACGTTCTTGGCACTTGACAGAAGGATTAATCAACCAGAAAGGTTAATGAGCATCTTCTAAATAGGGTTAAAAAATGTATTTGGCACATAAAAGGACTTTTCCAACCAAAACGGTTCCGTGATTCTAGAATTTCTCTTGCAAAAGTATCAACCCCAAGTGGCTCCTCCTCTTCAGAGCTCTTCATGTCTTCCCTCCAACCTCAAGGTCTTCTGTCCGCTCCACCAAAGTCATTCCCACCATGATAAGACCAACCACACCCTCAGGCCACCCCAGACATCCAAATCGTCTTCCACTCGCCCTCCCAACTTCCAACAACCCGATTTTCAGAGGACAAGCACCCTCCTCATTGCCCATCTCTCCCGATGGATTCTCCATTGGTCTTGTTCTCCTCAAGGGCTCTGCTCTTAGCCCAAAGTACTTCCCACCAACACTGTTGGCCCCGCGGTGACTCCGTCCCCTCTTCTTCAGGCTCATCGGTTTGTGCTAGAGCACGTCAACGTCGCGCCCATCGTGGTGACCTTGGTTTCTGGCCATGGGACACCAACTCTTGCTGTTCCTCTGGCATCTTTTTACGTCCAAGCAAAACAAAGAGGTTCTAAAAGCTCCAGAGCTGGGCGGGTGACGCTCCAGTGCGGGAAATGGGGAAGAGTCACTTGGAGGACTCCGAAGGACATAAGGTCACAATCCTATGGAGATGACGAGTCCTACTGGGCAGACCAGGGACATAACTGGGGGTTGGACAAAATCACCTCCACAAGCTCCCTCCAACCTTAAAAATTCTACAATAGCTTCCAACTCGTGGGACCTCAAAGCTGTTTAAAAACCCCCAAACTCAACCAAATCCTAAAGTCATCTTTTTCTTTCAGAGTTAGGGGTTTTATCGCTTGCTTTCATGAGACAGGTTTAGTCCTTAAAACTCCAATCTCAACTCAAGACTCTATTTTATTGCCAATTCCCATTTCAATCCCGTCCAGCCCCCTTCTCTGAACAGCGGCAAGACTCAAGATCCGTGACCTTCGTTAGCCGAACGGCTTTGACATTTACCCAACCACCCCCTCCTCAACCTCACATTAAAGATTAAAAATATAAAACTCCATACTGCGAAGCGAGAACATTAGCGCCAAACCCTCTGCATTTGCGCTAATGTTTCATTATGTTACCAGGACCCCCCTCGATGCCGTTTCAGTCCCGGAATATATTTATTTTCCGCCGTTGTGCGTGCTAACGAGACAACTCGCAATTATCCCATTGTGGTCGCGCGGCTGGTTCTCCCCAAGAGGCCGAACACTGCTGCCAGTGACGCGGGGATGAAGGTTTTCATCCATAAACCGGTGCTTTTAGTTGACAGGTTTTGCCCAAATGTTCATAAAGCTGGAGAACGCTTGCAGGTTATTATAAAAGAGCCGATTACAGGGCTTGTAATAAGGGCCTGTGATTAATGACGGCGTTCCCTACTGACAGGTAAATACGCAGACAATTGGCGTTTGATGTGGGGGGGATAGATCTTGTGTTCCATTTCTTTTGGTCAAAAAGAAGTATGGATGAAAAAAGGAGTAGCAGGCAGATCTACGGCAAAGTTGCTGTTTCCTTATGGTCTTCATGACCCCCAAGGAGATGGTTTGAGCCTGAAGAACTTAGCGGAGACTAAATGAAACAGTGCTGAATATCAAGCTGATAGTCTAGTCTGACCTCCTGAGACAGCACTGCCTAAGACGCTATTTGAATGTCATCAAATCAAGTTTAATTCGTTATCATTTTGAAGGAGTCTTCTCGAGATCGGATTTGAAAAGGGCAAAGTGTCCGTATCCCAGGGAGGGCTGAGCTGGTGGGACGTGTGGGTTGGGTCAGTCTGGTTGTGCCCTGTCACTTGGAGGAGAGCAGCCGCTTGACAGGTGGCAGATGTCCCCGACAAGGACAGGTCAGCCTGAAAGCCCAACAGGGACAGTGCTCTGAGAAAAGGATTCCAAACCTTTCCCTCTGATCACTGAATTGTAGAATCATTTTGGTTGGAAAAGACCCTCAAGATCATTGAGTCCAACCATTAACCCACCCCTGGCACTGACCGATGTCACTAAGAACCTCATCTGTGTGTATTTTCAACCCCTCCAGGGATGGTGACTCCAGCACTGCCCTGGGCAGCCTGTTCCAATGCCCCACAGCCCTTTGGGGAAGAAATTGTTCCCCACATCCAACCTCAACCTCCCCGGCGCAACTTGAGGCCGTTTCTTTGTGTCCCTGTGTCCCCTCAGCTCCTGTTCTCCAGCTGAACCCCCCAGGTCCCTCAGCCGCTCCCATCACACTTGTGCTCCAGCCCCTTCCCCAGCTCCGTTCCCTTCTCTCAACTCGCTCCAGCACCTCAAGGCCTTTCTTGGGAGGTGATCCCGCCACCCCTCTGGCCACCATTTTGAGCCCCGAGGTGATTCTGGTGCCCCCAGTGCTGCCATTTTGAGCCCTGAGGTGATTCTGGTGCCACCATTTTGAGCCCTGAGGTGATTCTGTTGCCCCCAGGGCCACCATTTTGAGCCCTGAGGTGACTCTGGTGCCGCCATTTTGAGCCCTGAGGTGACTCTGGTGCCCCCAGGGCCGCCATTTTGAGCCCTGAGGTGATTCTGGTGCCGCCATTTTGAGCCCTGAGGTGACTCTGGTGCCGCCATTTTGAGCCGTGAGGTGACTCTGGTGCCCCCAGGGCTGCCATTTTGGGGAGGAACTCCAGCTCCTGGATAAGATTGAAGGAATCAAAAGTCGCAAGCAACGACCATCCCTATGTGCACCCGGGCCAGAAACGCGAGCTCTGGTGACACCGGGTAGCCAAGCTGGTAGCAAATATCTACCAAGGAGGTTCTGAAAGGTCCTGAAGCAAATAAAACACCGACAGACGCACATGAAAGGAGATAGTTACCCTCCTGCAAGCTACCACAGGTTAAAACCCGTTCTTTAAACTCGTCTAAAACCAAAACATCTTTGTGAAAAGGCTTTTTACCTTGCACTCTTCATCCAGCAGGTCCAAGATCCCAAGTTTTGCCTCTATAAGGTCTATGCAGGGCTGGTTATCGTAGAAATCAATGAGAGTCCAAGGGATTCCCTCCTTCATGTACTCTTCTTGTTCCAGCTTAAACACGTGCTGAGAGGGGAAAGAACAGATGAGTTATCGACCGGCACCTGAACCTGACGTGCCCCCGTTCACACCGGAGCTGAATATTCCCTGGGCGCATCCAGAACGTTCCCTCGGCACATCCCGAAGCTGTAAGAAGCTTTTGGTGCCCTCACGTGCAAGCACAATCTGCCTTCCAGTGAGGAAAATAAGAAGCATCACACTAAGAAACCAAGCAGGAGAGAAATAAAAATAGAAGGTTTTATGACTTTCAACCAGAAAATGACTGAAGCTGTCACTCCGTTTAAGCTGGAGCCAAATATTGAAGTGGACATGATATTTATATCTCTAAGGCTGGGAAAACTGCCCTCTGTCTCTCCTTTATTAGTGTTTTGCTAATTAAAGTAGTGACCTGCAGCAAGCTGACGAGTCGGGAGGTTCACAAAGAGCACCCATCAGTCCACAAAGGATATCAACATCATCTTTCTATTGTAGATTCTTATTAAAAACTTGAATAAAAATCATCTTTGCACAGCTTATATATCTCAGACCTCTGTCCAAGTGGATAAATTGTATCTATTTCAGAGCTACTCTAAGCGTATTAAAAAATGCTTCTTCAAAGATGGCTTTTGAAAACCTCTTCAAACGTCACCTCAGAGTTTGAATTTCTAAGCTTCGGAAGCGCTAGCTGGACATCCTAAGCGAGATACGAATAGCGCAAATACGATCCATAATTCGCTTTTCGTTTTAGCAGCATTAGATAGACCCCAAACGTTCGCGTCGAGGCGTTTGATCTGGTTTCAAACTACCCCGCGGTACTTGGCTGTTTCCAAGCTGACCTTACCGAGTTAAACTGCTGCTGGAGCTTTTCGTTGGCGTAGTTGATGCAAAACTGCTCGAAGCTGTTCACTTCAAACGTTTCAAACCTGCAAAGCAAGGAATAAATCAGCATTAAGCTCCATCGCCAAGAAGAAATCTACTTTTAGCACCACAGTGATGGGGAACACCGGTGATTCAACTGTTTCTTTGCATTTTTTCCATCCCAAATCTACACTTTATTCCTCATTCCACAAAATGTCTCCCTAAGACGCCGGGGATTCAAAATGTCCCTTCTACGCACGGTTGAGATATTCGGTGTGACTGCAGCTTCCTGCCCATCAGGTGGAAGCGCCAAGATAAGAAATGTAACAGCCTCTCTCAGGGAAAAAAATATTATGAAATATTAAATCCAAATAGATTCGCCGCGAAGGTGATGGAGAAACAGGAGCTGCCCCGAAAGACCCGATGTGGTATTTTTAACGCGGAATAAAAAAAGGTATTAAATTCATTATAGCTTCTGTATTTTATCCCTGATAGCACAGGAGGAGGTGGCAGAACAGTATAAAGTATTAAACACATGAAACTTGTTGGTTTTACCCCAAAATGAGTATTTCTAGCACTTTCTGAGGACCAGCTGGCTGTTCTCCACACGATGCAGCTGTTCCTCAGGTATCACCAAGCGTTCACCATAAAAATAACTCAGCCCTCGGGAGAAGGAAAATGGAAAAAAGGGGAAAAAGAGGCACTTTTGTGCTTTTATCCATCCCTGAAAAAACCGAGCATCAGCTCTCTTATCCCTCCCCATGTCAGAAATTGAGCTTTGTGATCTTCAACACAACTGTTGAGTATTGAAACTGGGAGGAGTGGCTGACACGCCAGAGGCTGTGCTGCCATCAGAGACCTGGACAGGCTGGAGAGCTGGGCGGGAAAATGGAATGAAATAGAACAAGGGCAAGTGTAGAGTCTTGAATGTGGGCAGGAACAGCCCCAGGTTCCAGTGTCAGTTGGGGAATGAGCTGTTAGAGAGCAGCGTAGGGGAAAGGGACCTGGGGGTCCTGGGGCCAGCAGGGTGACCATGAGCCAGCACTGGGCCCTTGTGGCCAGGAAGCCAATGGGACCTGGGGTGGGTTAGAAGGGGGTGGTCAGTAGGTCCGAGAGGTTCTCCTGCCCCTCTGCTCTGCCCTGGGGAGACCACACCTGGAATCTTGTGTCCAGTTGTGGCCCCTCAGTTCCAGCAGGACAGGGAACTGCTGGAGAGAGTCCAGCGCAGCCACCAAGATGCTGCAGGGAGTGGAGCATCTCCCGTGTGAGGAAAGGCTGAGGGAGCTGGGGCTCTGGAGCTGGACAAGAGGACACTGAGGGGGGACTCAGTCATGTTTACAGATATATAAAGGGTGAGTGTCAGGAGGATGGAGCCAGGCTCTTCTGGGTGACAACCAGAGATAGGACAAGGGGTAATGGGCGCAAACTGGAACACAAAAGGTTCCACTTAAATATGAGAAGAAACTTCTTCCCGGTGATGGTGCCAGAGCCTGGCCCAGGCTGCCCAGGGGGGTTGTGGAGTCTCCTTCTGTGCAGACATTCCAACCCGCCTGGACACCTTCCTGTGGAACCTCAGCTGGGTGTTCCTGCTCCATGGGGGGATTGCACTGGATGAGCTTTCCAGGGCCCTTCCAACCCCTGACATTCTGGATTCTGTGAAACTAGTTCAGCCAAGAGATATCACATTGAGAGCAAGGGGAACTGTGATCTACATATCAACGACAAGCTAACGAGCCACAGCTCAGGCCGGCTGACCGATGGGAGATGGAGGATGTGCTGGAGGGCACAGAGCCCCATCTCCTGATATGCCCAGCTCGGCAAACAAAGGGGAAAAGCTGAGACCCTTTGACATGGCCCAGGACTTGTCGATCTTTCACAATCACCACTTTCCGCCCCCCCAGACTTTCCCCTACTCTGGGAGCTATAAAAAGCTCACCCAAAAGAGCAGGGGTAGGGAATACCAGCCTACCAGTCTCACCAAAGGGAACACCAGCTCGGCCTCACCAAGGGAACCCAGCACCCTGAGGACCCTCCCTCTGAACCAGCCATCCTGACCCCGGCACCCTCGCCATGGGACCAAGAGGCCACACGTCATCGCACAAGTCCTGTCATCCACACCGCGGGGCCATAACAGACTGGATCCCTCACTCTTTCCTTTCTCTCTGCTCTTTCCTTCTCTCTTCTCCCATTTCTTTGTCTCTCCTTCCATATATATAGACTACTCTCTTTCTCCACCACTCTGGCTTTCCCTTTTGAACATATAAGGATAACACCATCTTTAAGCTCCGCTCATCGTCAGCTCTCCGCAACTAAAGGGACGTGATTTCCTTGGCAATAATTCCTGCAGGTTCATCACGGGAGCAACGGGGCAAGAAAAGACTTAATTAAAACAGAGACGGAAAACACGACGAGAGGAAAAGATACGGGAGGGGAAACTCTTTTTCCACTCGGGAGCCACCAGATGTGATTTACGAACCCTCAGCCGGGGGCTGAGCAGCCACACAACATCAACTCCAAGGAAGATTTCACCAAGTCGTTAATTAAACAACTCCACCAGCGCAATTTGTTAATTGATGGAGCGCAAACCGACGGCTGGTTTGCTCTATTGGTTTCAGCGCCTATATCCTGGTGCAAGAATTAAATATATTCACGTAATCGCATCAACCCGGCTCGGGGACAGCTCTGACGAGCCGATATTGCGGGACGAACGCTGCGCTTTGGCTTTGCTCCCGTTCCCCGTTCTGCCGCACGACTGGTATCTCCTACATCTACCGATGCTAAAATATTTAAAGTTCATAAATAAGTCCAGCATACAGCCGGTCACTTGGGTGTTCACACTTCACACGGCAAGCAGAGGGAAAAATCGTCCCCGTTGATTTCAGGGACGCCGCATGAATCCGCTATTCGGATGGGTATTGCTGCTAAAGCAAATGATGCGCTTTTAATTAATACAGAAAGGTTTTTAATACTTTGCTCTCTCACCCCAAAACCAGCAGAGGAATAAGGACGAAAGGTTGGGAATTAGGAGATAAACCTAATTCTGTCTGCAGAAATCCCACCCACGGGGACACCCTCTGCAAATCTACTTCTTGCCATGGGATCTGCAGGTCTCTATGGAGAAAATAACCCCAAATATCGTACCCCGGGGTGACACCGGCGCTGTAAAAGCATCGGCGGGACGCGACGCACAGGAGACGCGCGGCTAAGGAAGGTTTTTCTTCCACACTAACAGGTTTTCAAGCTTAATCTTTCATGAGCGTTATCCTCAAGTCTCCTTTGATTCTGATTTTGGAAAGACCGCGGTTGGTTTTGTAACTCGGAGGTCCAGCTTTCTGCATTGAGAACCTCAGGGCCATGGGTGAGGGTCTCAAGACCATGGGTGAGGGTCTCAGGACCATGGTTGAGGTTCTGAGGACCATGGGTGAGGGTCCCAGGACCATGGGTGAGGTTCTGAGGACCATGAGTAAGGGTCTGAGGACCACGTTTGAGGGACTTGGGGCCACGGGCAAGGTTCTGAGGACGATGGTTGAGGGTCCTAGGGCCATGGGTGAGGCTCCTAGGACCATGGGTGAGGGTCTGAGGACCACGTTTGAGGGTCTTGGGGCCATGGGCAAGGTTCTGAGGACGATAGTTGAGGGTCTCAGGGCCATGGGTGAGGGTATGAGGAGCATGGCTGAGGTTCTGAGGACCACGTTTGAGGGTCTTGGGGCCACAGGCAAGGTTCTGAGGACGATAGTTGAGGGTCCTAGGGCCACGGGTGAGGGTCCTAGGACCATGGGTGAGGGTCTTGGGGCCACGGGCAAGGTTCTGAGGACGATGGTTGAGGGTCCTAGGGCCATGGGTGAGGGTCTCAGGACCACGTTTGAGGGTCTTGGGGCCACGGGCAAGGTTCTGAGGATGATAGTTGAGGGTCCTAGGGCCATGGGTGAGGGTTCTAGGACCATGGGTGAGGTTCTGAGCACCACGTTTGAGGGGCCACAGGCAAGGTTCTGAGGACCACGTTTGAGGGTCTTGGGGCCACAGGCAAGGTTCTGAGGACGATGGTTGAGGGTCCTAGGGCCATGGGTGAGGGTCTCAGGACCATGTTTGAGGGTCTTGGGGCCACGGGCAAGGTTCTGAGGATGATAGTTGAGGGTCCTAGGGCCATGGGTGAGGGTTCTAGGACCATGGCTGAGGTTCTGAGCACCACGTTTGAGGGGCCACAGGCAAGGTTCTGAGGACGATAGTTGAGGGTCCTAGGGCCATGGGTGAGGGTCTCAGGACCATGGCTGAGGGTCTGAGGACCACGTTTGAGGGTCTCGGGGCCACGGGCAAAGTTCTGAGGATGATGGCTGAGGGTCTCAGGGCCATGGCTGAGGGTCTGAGGACCATGGGTGAGGTTCTGAGGACCATGGGTGAGGTTCTGAGGATGATGCCTGAGAGTCTCAGGGCCACGGCTGAGGGTCTGAGGACCACATTTGAGGGTGAGATAAATCAGGAAGGCCTAATTAACCAGAGCTAAAAGCAGAAAATCGCGCCTACCCGTAGATATCGAGCACGCCGATGAAGGAGTGCTGCTTGACGGTGGTGTGTAGGGCCTTGTTGATGTGCTGCACGATCCAGTTGAAGAGCTGAGCGTAGATGTGCTTGGCCAAGGCGTCGCGGGCGTTGAGCACCTGCTGCACGGACATGTTCTTCACGTAGGTCTCGGCCGTGGTGACGAGCTTGCGATGGCAAAGCCAGTGCTGCATCTGGCCATGCTCCAGGCCCAGCAAAGCGCAAAAGTTGGCCAAGTGCTCGTCCTCGCTCTGGAGGGGGAACGAGAGGTCAAATCAGCAGGTTGGCAACACTGCAGAAGTGGAGTTTTAACAGCGAATCGTCAAATCAGTGCATGGAATTAGTATTTAATGATTATTTAGGGAAATAATGCGTAAGGACGGAGACGCGATGAGGGCTCGTCCAGTTGCGTTGGTCTTCGTGGACGCGGAGGACACGGCTCACGCGGAGCTCTACGTGGTGGGACAACCTGTGGTTTTTCTCTGCTCTTAAGTGAGTCTTAAATGCTTTTAAATGAGGTCTTAAACCTCATCAAAAACCAGATTTCCACAGTGATTGTCTCCACTTTACTCCTCCTTGAGCTGCAACCGCACGCTCCTTCCGAGCAACCTTAATTAACCCTCAATTAAAGCTCCGGGTACGCCGTTCCACCGGCCTTTTACAAACCGACCCCATTTTGAATAGTGAAGTTGCAAAACGCGCATTAACGGAAGGGTTTGTGTTTTGCAGAATCAATTAAATGAAATCTGAACTTCCTTTTCTCCAGTGCGTTACAGAACTCAACAGATCACTGGAAGATTTAAAGATGATTTAGGATGAAATTATGATGTGTTTGGAAAAATAGAAAAGAAAACGAGGAGGGAAAGGGTTTTCTACCAAAGGATCTGCTCGATATATCCATATATGAGCATGCAAAGCTCTTGCTGCCGACCTACCGAGACGCTACAGGCATCGCCGTCCCGTTCCCCTTGGATTTCCAAGTTGCCGAGGTGAAGAATGGCAGCGATGATCCGGAAAATGGTCGTCTGGTGAGACTCCTTCACACCTATGGGAACAATCGACAGCTGATTGTGGCACCGGAAAACAAACGGTGGGTTTTGGTTTATTCAAAAAACGCTGGTTTGGTTTCCTTCCTGTCGAGAATTAGCAGACCGCTCCCAATCAATTCGTCGTTAAGTCATCGCTCAAATGTGACGGCAACGGGAGCTCCTCATGTTCTTTCTTTACCCCTAATGGTTGTATCAAAGGCGTTTTATCATGTGTGGGTTTCACACTATAGAGAAAACGCTGCACAAAGTTTTCTTGCCATATCTTGCATTTTTTCATCCCTGTTGGGTTTCTGGGCCTGTTTTATGTTCAGTTCTAGTGTCCTAATTATCCACCCAAGGTCTGAGACAGCACCTGCTGGGTTTTGAATTATCAGGAGCTTCTCTTTCTCTTTCTCTCGCTCGCTCTCTCGGGACTTTTCTGTTATCAGCACAGTGAGAAACGTTTCAAGGTTACTAAAAGGAGCAACACTCTGGTACTTGGCATTCTTACTTGGAGTTAAGCCTGCCTAGGGTGGGGATTTGCAGATAAATCTGACTTCTCGTTACACATAATAAGGCAGGAGAGTGTAGGAGTAATTTCACCAGGCCCTGAACACAAGCAGAGTTGGGGGAGGCAGAGAAAGGGACCAAAGTGACACCTCGTGTGGCAAAGGGATGGGGACAAGGTCCCCTGGGGGCTACAGTCCCGTGGGCAATTTGGAGCAACAAGAGGCATCATATATTTTCTGAGTAATTAAGAGATATAAGTCGCACAAGCTGGACAGGAGGAGGGTGAAGACAAGACCCTCGGCTCAGGAATCAGCTGCTCGGTACAATCCTGCGATGGTCCGAGAAGTGACATCACCCTCAACCTGAATACAGACTGAACTGTACAGTGAGAGCCTGGAAATAGGGTAAGAAATAGCAAGTGGAAGCTGCAGAGCAGCTTTGACTCCAGAACGATTTATTTGGGTTTCTCTGAATTGAAATTTGGTGTCCTCCATTTCACAGAATCCCAGAATGTCAGGGGTTGGAAGGGACCTGGAAAGCTCATCCAGTGCAATCCCCCCATGGAGCAGGAACACCCAGATGAGGTTCCACAGGAAGGTGTCCAGGCGGGTTGGAATGTCTGCACAGAAGGAGACTCCACAACCCCCTGGGCAGCCTGGGCCAGGCTCTGCCACCCTCACCCCAAACAAGTTTCTTCTCAAATTTAAGTGGAACCTCCTGTGTTCCAGTTTGCACCCATTATCTCTTGTCCTGTCACTGGCTGTCACCCAGAAGAGCCTGGCTCCATCCTCCTGACACTCACCCTTTATAGATCTGTAAACATGAATGAGTCCCCCCTCAGTGTCCTCTTGTCCAGCTCCAGAGCCCCAGCTCCCTCAGCCTTTCCTCACACGGGAGATGCTCCACTCCCTTCAGCATCTTGGTGGCTGCGCTGGACTCTCTCCAGCAGTTCCCTGTCCTGCTGGAACTGAGGGGCCACAACTGGACACAAGATTCCAGGTGTGGTCTCCCCAGGGCAGAGCAGAGGGGCAGGAGAACCTCTCGGACCTACTGACCACCCCCTTCTAACCCACCCCAGGTCCCATTGGCTTCCTGGCCACAAGGGCCCAGTGCTGGCTCATGGTCACCCTGCTGGCCCCAGGACCCCCAGCTCCCTTTCCCCTACGCTGCTCTCTAACAGCTCATTCCCCAACTTACACTGGAACCTGGGGCTGTTCCTGCCCACATTCAAGACTCTACACTTGCCCTTGTTCTATTTCATTCCATTTTCCCGCCCAGCTCTCCAGCCTGTCCAGGTCTCTGATGGCAGCACAGCCTCTGGCGTGTCAGCCACTCCTCCCAGCTTGGTGTCACCAGCAAACTTGCTGACAGTCACTCTATTCCCTCGGCCAAATCCTTGATGAATATATTGAACAGTCCCGGCCCCAGCACTGCCCCTGAGGCCCTGCACTGGATACAGGATCAACTGGACTCTGCCCATTGACCACGACTCTCTGGCTTCTTCCCTTCAGCCAGCTCACACTCCACCTCACTCCCCGCTCATCCAGCCGCACTCCCTCAGTTCAGCTGGGAGGATGCTGGGGGACACTGTGTCAGATGCCTCACTCAAGTCCAAGCAGACCACATCCACCACTCTGCCACCATCCATCCACCTCGTTACGTCTTCACAAAAGGTTGGTCCACAAGAAAAACTTCTACCGCTACTAAAGAACAAGGTAAAGCCAACTAGCTCAGCAGGAAGGTGGGTTTTTAGCACTTAGTATTACAGGATAGCTGCAGAATTCAGCCAAAAATCACTTGCAAGAGGCTTTTCCAAGCGCTTACCAAGCAGGGTGAAGGCGTGCCTGGTTTTCTCCAAGTCGTCGGCGTCGTCCACGCCGTCGATGGACGTGTCGCCTCCCTGAGACGTGTAGAAAAAGTCTTCGGCGCACGCTGGGAGAGGAGAACGAGAAGAAATACATCAGCGACAAACAGCAGATTTGAAGAGCGAGGGGCGTTTGAAACGCAGATGCAACAAGGAGAGACCGCGGGATTTAGAACCGCAATCCCCTTGTTCATAAACCAAGGCTTAATTTGAGGCCAGTCTACCGTGTGTTCCTGCTGGTAACCTTTAAAATCACTGCAATCTGCGCTTAGTTTTCGACTCGTTGTCACCAGAAGGTCCCCACCCCTTCCCAGCCCTCCCGTGGGTTTTTGCATTAGATGTAATTTCAGGTTGTAAGAAAAACATTGAATTCTTTTTGGCACAAAAAGCGCCGGGACGCGGAGGTTTCGGTAACTCGGGAACAAGGGGCGGAAAATGCTGATGACCGTCCCGGTTTCCCCAGCACAATAGAAATTCACCCAGCTAATGATGGAACATGTGGTGTTAATGATTTTAATGACCACAACCCCCTTTGATTCGCGGTGAAAAAAGAGTAACAATAATTATTTGTGTGTGCAAGACACAAAGGAAAAGCAACAGCTCTTGCTTTTGATGTGGAAAAATATAATAAAATAGAATGCTGCTCTCTGCCTCATAAAAAGTGGGGTTTTATAGCAAGATACTCTTAGTTTTGGACAAAAACAGGTAGAAAAGGTTGATTGGTACAGCTCACAGGAGTTAAATTTGAGGTTTGACTACTCATCTCAATATATGGGCTGATAAGTCTGGTGCGAAATCAGTCATTAAAAATCCCTTGAAATAAAGAAATGCTAAAGAATTGTGCACGTCTGCACTCACGGAAAACCCCCCCGACCTATTAATTCCCTGCACCAAAGTCAAACATCTCGAATTTCGGAGCAAATCACTTTTCGGCGTCGTTGCGTTTTGTGGATACGCGAGGGAGGTAGAACCACGTACTTAGGCCGAGGTCTTTGAACTCCGGAAGACTCGCTGAGGCGCAAAGCTGGTAGAAGATGTGGTAGTTGCGCTCGTCCTCTGCCTGCGGGGGGAAAACAGTAAATTCAGGGGTGAGAAGAGGTTATGGCTGTGCTCCCATCCTGACCACCCGCGTGGTCAATGGGCAGAGTCCAGTTGATCCTGTATCCAGTGCAGGGCCTCAGGGGCAGTGCTGGGGCCGGGACTGTTCATTATATTCATCAAGGATTTGGCCGAGGGAATAGAGTGACTGTCAGCAAGTTTGCTGGTGACACCAAGCTGGGAGGAGTGGCTGACACGCCAGAGGCTGTGCTGCCATCAGAGACCTGGACAGGCTGGAGAGTTGGGCGGGAAAATGGAATGAAATAGAACAAGGGCAAGTGTAGAGTCTTGAATGTGGGCAGGAACAGCCCCAGGTTCCAGTGTCAGTTGGGGAATGAGCTGTTAGAGAGCAGCGTAGGGGAAAGGGACCTGGGGGTCCTGGGGCCAGCAGGGTGACCATGAGCCAGCACTGGGCCCTTGTGGCCAGGAAGCCAATGGGACCTGGGGTGGGTTAGAAGGGGGTGGTCAGTAGGTCAGAGAGGTTCTCCTGCCCCTCTGCTCTGCCCTGGGGAGACCACACCTGGAATCTTGTGTCCAGTTGTGGCCCCTCAGTTCCAGCAGGACAGGGAACTGCTGGAGAGAGTCCAGCGCAGCCACCAAGATGCTGAAGGGAGTGGAGCATCTCCCGTGTGAGGAAAGACTGAGGGAGCTGGGGCTCTGGAGCTGGACAAGAGGACACTGAGGGGGGACTCAGTCATGTTTACAGATCTATAAAGGGGGAGTGTCAGGAGGATGGAGCCAGGCTCTTCTGGGTGACAACCAGTGATAGGACAAGGGGCAATGGGTGCAAACTGGAACACAAGAGGTTCCACTTAAATTTGAGAAGAAACTTCTTCCTGGTGAGGGTGGCAGAGCCTGGCCCAGGCTGCCCAGGGGGGTTGTGGAGTCTCCTTCTCTGCAGACATTCCAACCCGCCTGGACACCTTCCTGTGGAACCTCATCTGGGTGTTCCTGCTCCATGGGGGGATTGCACTGGATGAGCTTTCCAGGTCCCTTCCAACCCCTGACATTCTGGGATTCTGTGATTCCCATCATCGCAGCCTCCTCAGTGCCACCAAGAAGGTGGGGACCTTGTGGTACATGGGAAAAAGGAGGTGCCACCCTTGCCCTAATCCACGGAAATCAATACCACAGGATCCAAAAGACAGACCAACTCACCTGGAAAACAACCCGGGATTTTTCCAGCAGATACGTCCTCATGTTGGCACCGATGATGTGGTATCTTTTATCGAAGCCGATCTGAATGTATTTCCCAAAGCGGCTGCTGTTGTCGTTCCTGGTTGTTTTGGCGTTTCCAATTGCCTGCGTAAAAACAAGATGAAAGGTTGATGTTTCATTTCTTCGTCAAGCAGACGAAGTTCAAGCTGTTTTAGTCACTTCTGGGGACACACAGTGACCGCAACAAGAAGGACACGTGGGTTTTACCTCCATAATTGGGCTCGACGCAAGGACTTTGGCTTCGATGTTGGTGTCGCTGGCAGAGCCGCCCACGGTTGCGAAGAAGCGCATGGCGTATTTGGCAGAAACCGTCTTCCCCGCACCCGATTCCCCGCTGACGATGATGGATTGGTTCTTCTCATCCCTGTGGCGGCAGAGAAAAGAAGCTTATTAACCTCGTTAATTTGCTTGTTAATAGTCTGTTTGCATCACGCAACCATCTTCCATCTTCACGCGGCTGCGTCTCTCTCGTCTTCTCACCACCCGGGTGCCGGATTTATTCTGGATTTTACCAAACTAATCATTATTTTGGTTCGAAACGACCCTCAAGATCATTGAGTCCAATGGTGAATAATGCACAATTGTGCTTAACGTTAATTAAAATCTAAAGGATGGTCTGACCGTCCATCCACCTTATAACGTCACAATATGCTGCTTGACATTCATCTAAAGAACTATTAACAATCATTGGCTGAATTTCAGCTCTAATATTATATATTTAACCTCCCTCCAATGCCTTCACTCAAGCATTTTAGCTATTGCTTAATGAAGCACGGGCAATTAGGTGCAAAACTCACTCAAGTAGCCTTATTGCTGAGCTATTAGAACATAAATACCCAGGAAGGTTCCTCTGAGCTCCACATACATGAAAAACTATTGAAATTGTGAAATCAAGCACCATAAAATTAGGAACAGCAGAATTCGTTTGATTCCCTGGGGAATTATAGAAGTATTTTCATACATCTGGTTAAAACTTTGACAAAAATAACACAAAGGAAAAATATAATGGATTTAAAGGACACAACTGCTCCTGCCAAGACTCTGGCCAAACCAACCTGTACTCAGGCTTTGTTTAAAAGATGGATCTTTATGCACGTTTTGTACAATATTAACACACGATCTCCCCGCATCTGCACGTTTCTTTGTGTCCCTGTGTCCCCTCAGCTCCTGTTCTCCAGCTGAACCCCCCAGGTCCCTCAGCCGCTCCCATCACACTTGTGCTCCAGCCCCTTCCCCAGCTCCGTTCCCTTCTCTCCACTCGCTCCAGCACCTCAAGGCCTTTCTTGGGAGGTGATCCCGCCACCCCTCTGGCCGCCATTTTGAGACATGAGGTGATTCTGGTGCCGCCATTTCGAGCCCTGAGGTGATTCTGTTGCCCCTGGAGCCGCCACTTCGAGCCCTGAGGTGATTCTGGTGCCCCTGGTGCCGCCATTTTGAGCCCTGAGGTGATTCTGGTGCCGCCATTTTGAGCCCTGAGGTGATTCTGGGGCCGCCATTTTGAGCCCTGAGGTGATTCTGGGGCCGCCATTTCGAGCCCTGAGGTGACTCTGGTGCCCCTGGTACCACCATTTTGAGCCCTGAGGTGATTCTGGTGCCACCATTTTGAGCCCTGAGGTGAGGGGCTCAAAGCTGCTCCCAGGATTCGAGGTTTGGCCTCCCCAGTGCCGCTCGGGGGTGTTAAAGCTGTTTTTGTAGCACGACCCACCAGACACATGAACCCAACAGAGAAAAACCAATTCTAGCTCCAAAGAAACTAAGACTACGCACCAAAACCCCAAGTATGTTAAATAAACCCTTAGCAGCAGTTCCCAGGACGGGCGACACCAGTGATTTAGCATCATTTATCTATTAAATAGGGGAGAAGTTTCACCTCTGCAGTGATCATCTTCATGGACAACCAAGATGAGCCACAGCCTGGAAAATTAATATAATGACCCAAACTACAACCTCCGTCCATCAGAGATACTTAGAAAAGCACCAAGGTGCAGAAATCCAAACCAGAACCAAGTCCAGGAGGGCCAATGGCAGCCCCAAAAGTTTAAAAGGCGCAAAGTTTAAAGGACGCGGAGATGAGGATTTTAGGGATGTGGTTTAGCGATAGTGTTGGGTTAATGGTTGGACTCGATGATCATAAAGGTCTTTTCCAACCAAAATTATTCTATGATTCCATGAAAGCTGAGGGTTGCAAATAACGGTGGCATCTGGATATAATTTATAGACTGTAAATTCTGAGTGTTTTCCTTCATTTTGCTATTTCAATGTGTTTTTTTCAAGCAGTAATACCTGTTTCTAAGCTTCTCCAGGGTTGCTCCAGCTCTAATCCCGGATCTGACACTAATTCTCCACGTCGCGGAGCGAGTCGATGAGTCTCCCTGCATTTCCACCACGAAAATCATATTTAACCTACTTCTTTGGGGATGCTCAGAGGATTAGTGTCCATAAAGCAAGCTGAAGATTAAAAATGCTTTAAGTATTGTAGTTTGAATTTAGCCTGACCGTAACTAAAAGACCCATAAAGCCTCGATGCACAATAGGCTCTAATACAATTGTGGAGGTTAAAAATGAGCGTAGCTATTACACCACGGTGTTAGCGATACACAAAACGGCAATAATTTAATTACCATCAGTGCCAAAGTCAGCAGCAACATATTGACGGCTTTTCCAGTGCTATTATTTATCCGCAATATCCCATTCCGGCAACATCAAAAGCTGGTGTAACGTCACCCAAATGTTGCGGGGGGGACGTTAGATCACACACGGCCCATCCCGGGTCTTACGTGAGATGATGCATCGGGGTGACAAACCCCCCGGGGTTCACCCTGCGCAGCTTCGGAGACGATTTGCTGACACACACCTGGGTTTTAGCAAAGAGCCAGAGGGAAAATATGGGTTTGAGTCGCTCAATTGCTGCGAAAAAGCATAAAAGTACCAGTTCTGCCCCAAACGGGAAAGGATGAGCACGCGGTGTGATGCTCGAAGAGCAGGTAACGTGCAAATTAACCTTATTTCTGCAGCTACCTCATTAATATGAATATCCATCTGATGCGTCTAATGTTGAGATCAAATACCACGGCGCAAATTCAAACGTCTTCGCGGAGGTCACGGCGCTTTTACGCGACACTCCAGCAAACCAGTTACTCCTACAAGAGCGGTGGGAGTCCCACTGCTCCCAGCTCATTAAATTACTTCCCCCACCTGATGGTTTTGTGCCGTCGCCTGGAAAAGCCCCTTCAACAAGCAAAGAAAACCCTGCGTACACAAAGTTCCTACAAAATGCTGAGCTGTCTCCAATCTTTCCACCAGATCCCAAGGGCCGGCGGGAAGGACGAGCTTCTCCCGGGATTTATGCTCTAGGGAAGAACACAAAGTCCTCGGCCGCGCTAAAATGAGGTCAGCGATTCTTTTGAGTGCTGGTTTTAACGAGAGCAAAACACGCGCCCGGCCAATTTTAGCGGTTCTCTGGTACCCTGATGCTCTTTTTGGCGCTGGGATCGCACACCCGAGCGTCGCCGGCTCCCACCCAAGCGGATGTAGAGCTCGGCGGCCCTGAAAATGGAGATGGCATCCTCCCAAAAAAGATCGCCCAGGGTAAGGATCACAGTGGTTTTCTGCTCCACACGCTTGCAACCCCAGGAGTTGAGCTCTGCAGGCACCAGGAGGACAAGGTTGTTGTTCTTCCACCCCATGGCAGGCCCAGGAAGAGGGTAAAAGAATCATATAATTGTTATGTTTGGAAAAAGACCCTCAAGATCAAGTCCAACCATTAACCCACCCCTGGCACGGACCGATGTCACTAAGAACCTCATCTGTGTGTATTTCCAACCCCTCCAGGGATGGTGACTCCAGCACTGCCCTGGGCAGCCTGTTCCAATGCCCCACAGCCCTTTGGGCAAGAAATTGTTCCCCACATCCAACCTCAACCTCCCCTGGCGCAACTTGAGGCCGTTTCTTTGTGTCCCTGTGTCCCCTCAGCTCCTGTTCTCCAGCTGAACCCCCCAGGTCCCTCAGCCGCTCCCATCACACTTGTGCTCCAGCCCCTTCCCCAGCTCCGTTCCCTTCTCTCCACTCGCTCCAGCACCTCAAGGCCTTTCTTGGGAGGTGATCCCGCCACCCCTCTGGCCACCATTTTGAGCCCTGAGGTGATTCTGGTGCCCCCAGGGCCGCCATTTTGAGCTCTGAGGTGATTCTGGTGCCGCCATTTTGAGCCCTGAGGTGATTCTGGTGCCCCCAGGGCAGCCATTTTGAGCCCTGAGGTGATTCTGGTGCCCCTGGTGCCGCCTTTTTGAGCCCTGAGGTGATTCTGGTGCCTCTGGTACCACCATTTTGAGCCCTAAGGTGATTCTGGTGCCCCCAGGGCCACCATTTTGAGCCCTGAGGTGATTCTGGTGCCGCCATTTTGAGCCCTGAGGTGAATGGCCCAAAACTGCCCCCACGATTCGAGGTTTGGCCTCCCCAGCGCTGAGGTCCTTCACCACCTCAACCATCATCAGCCACCGGTGCTTTTAAAACTCCTGCGCTACCATCTAATTAATTACGGTTGATATACATAAGGAAAACCCCAGATTTTCAGAAAGCACTAGGACCAAATTCTCCACCTCGAGGTCTCAGGAAATTCAGTGAGGACACGGGACAACAAGCAGCAGCTGGGAGGTGGACAAGGGCTTTGTGCTCCCATGTAATTACGATGCTCGTCAACACCATCCTGAATGTTTAATTATATTTGGCGTTAAAGCTTTCACCCCTCCTATTACGACTCCGGTGACACGACAACTTTGTGGACATCACAAAGCATCGCCCTGAAGGATGTGCAAGCGAATATAAACCGCAGCATTTCACCCACTTCTTAGGAGGGTTTTAAAGTCCTGGCTTGTGTGCAGAATGAACCTAACGGGTACAAAATCAAGAGATGGAGCCAAAGATAGAAAAGCCGCACAAAAATATTCCCTATTTGAGCACTTCAGCTGTGATTTTTCTAACAGGAGGTCGCAAAGTTACATCCAAATTTTGATCGTCTCCACAGAAGTGGCAGCAACTGCTGTGATGTTTTTATGGAGAGAAATCAAGTTGCGAGGGGAATATTTTGGTAGAACTCTGGGCTCCTGCCCAAAGCGATGACACGGGAGGGAATCGGAGCCACCGCCGCGACTGGGACACACAAGGGAGCTTTTGTTCCGCAGAGAAAACCGAGAAGCAAAGCAGAATTTGTGCTGGATCTGCGGGGCAGCCTGGGTGTTCTCACAGAATGCCAGAGTGTCAGGGGTTGGAAGGGCCCTGGAAAGCTCATCCAGTGCAATCCCCCCATGGAGCAGGAACACCCAGATGAGGTTCCACAGGAAGGTGTCCAGGCGGGTTGGAATGTCTGCACAGAAGGAGACTCCACAACCCCCCTGGGCAGCCTGGGCCAGGCTCTGCCACCCTCACCAGGAACAAGTTTCTTCTCAAATTTAAGTGGAACCTCTTGTGTTCCAGTTTGAACCCATTACCCCTTGTCCTACCACTGGTTGTCACTGAGAAGAGCCTGGCTCCATCCTCCTGACACTCACCCTTTATAGATCTGGAAACATGAATGAGTCCCCCCTCAGTGTCCTCTTGTCCAGCTCCAGAACCCCAGCTCCCTCAGCCTTTCCTCACCCGGGAGATGCTCCACTCCCTGCAGCATCTTGGTGGCTGCGCTGGACTCTCTCCAGCAGTTCCCTGTCCTGCTGGAACTGAGGGGCCACAACTGGACACAAGATTCCAGGTGTGGTCTCCCCAGGGCAGAGCAGAGGGGCAGGAGAACCTCTCGGACCTACTGACCACCCCCTTCTAACCCACCCCAGGTCCCATTGGCTTCCTGGCCACAAGGGCCCAGTGCTGGCTCATGGTCACCCTGCTGGCCCCAGGACCCCCAGGTCCCTTTCCCCTACGCTGCTCTCTAACAGCTCATTCCCCAACTTACACTGGAACCTGGGGCTGTTCCTGCCCACATTCAAGACTCTACACTTGCCCTTGTTCTATTTCATTCCATTTTCCCGCCCAGCTCTCCAGCCTGTCCAGGTCTCTGATGGCAGCACAGCCTCTGGCGTGTCAGCCACTCCTCCCAGCTTGGTGTCACCAGCAAACTTGCTGACAGTCACTCTATTCCCTCGGCCAAATCCTTGATGAATATATTGAACAATCCCGGCCCCAGCACTGCCCCTGAGGCCCTGCACTGGATACAGGCCTCAACTGGACTCTGCCCATTGACCACGAAGCTTTAACTGGGATTTCAGGGGTACAAACGCTTCCTGCAGCACCCAAAGATGTAAAAAGCACCAGCGCCCATCATAGAATCAAATACTAGGTTGGAAGGGCCCACAAGCATCACCTGCTCTGACCTTTTTTTGGCAAAAAGACGGAAATTTTCATCCTTCCAATTAATTACTGTTGGCTTGTAATGATCAGAATTCCTAATTTGATCTTTTTCCTTAGTTTTGCGTTCATGGAATTATACAAATTTAATCTTAAAACTAACACTGTGTCTGAATTAAGGTACGACCCTCGATGTTCAAACACTTTCTTGTCAACTAAAATTAACCTAAGATTGAAGACTAATTAAATCGATTCATTCACCACAATATTGCGAGTTCAAGCCTACTTGCAATGGAATTAGAATGACTATTTTTTTCTGTATATAAGCCTCTATATGCATAAACACACTTATATAGATAAATAAAGAAAGAAAAGGCAAGAGGTTCACCAGAGATTGTTTCCCTGCTCTCAATACCATTGTAAATTTGACCTTCTGAGATTGCAGGTTGGAGTTTTATTCCCCATCTATACAATGTACCAGACACAATATAATAATTTTAAAGCAAAACAAGTGATGGTTTTGCGCCGGTTCCACACTGGTCAGGAACTCTGGCTCATCTTGGATTAGAAACGCATCTTAAATCGCCACTTCCAACCAAAACGGGGCAGAAAATGGGTTGAAACCCTTGGTAAACGGTTCAGCACTTATTTTTGCCATTAAAAGCCGGGGCTGGACAAATAACCAGTTTATCCACAAGCAAATCTAAACACACTGTGGGAGTCCAGACAACTATAATCAAATGATTCCCAGTGCAACAATTTGAAGCTTCCGCTCAAATTCTCTTTTGTAAGAACAAAATCTGTCCTTGGCGACACAAGAAACACAAATGAAAACTCACACCACGTTCACCTGGTGAAAACTTCAATTTGAAGGACCTATAAATATCTCCAAATATCTACCGGTCACGTCCTAACTCAAAAATCATAGAACAACTGAGTTCAGCCTGCTTATCTCCCTAAATTATCTGAAATGCGGTTTCCTTGGAGCTATTAAACATGACATTTGCAGAGCGGTTTGAATTTCTGCCAGGAAACTCATCCAAGCGGCAACAGAAAGATCCCCCGTCTGAATGGCGGTTGCGCCAAACCCGTTGAGTTTGTGAGGGCCGCGGAGATCCCCGTCAGCCCAGCCTGTCGGTCTCACCAGCCGACACCGCGGAATTAATTAGAAATAGTTGACCTTAAAGTGATTTCACGGAATCACAGAATCGACTGGGTTGGAAAAGACCTCAGAGATCATCCAGTCCAACCCTTGGTCCAACTCCAGCCCATTGACTAGATCATGGCACTAAGTGCCATGGCCAATCTCAGTTTAAAAACCTCCAGGGCCGGTGAGTCCAGCACCTCCCTGGGCAGCCATTCCAATGCCTGACCACTCTCTCTGCACAGAATTGCTTTCTAATCTCCAGCCTCAATTTAAGTTGAAGCCCTGTTGTCCTATTGCTGACTGCCTGAGAGAAGAGACCAAGCCCCACCTGGCTAGAACTGCCCTTCAGGTAGTTCTAGAGAGTGCTGAGCTCAGCTCTAAGCCTCCTCTTCTCCAGACTAAACAAGCCCAGCTCCCTCAGCCTCTCCCCATAGGGCTTGTGTTCCAGTCCCTTCCCCAGTCTTGTTGCTCTTCTCTGGCCCCGCTCCAGCACTTCAATCTCTTTCCTGAGCTGAGGGGCCCAGCACTGAACACAATACTCCAGGGGTGGCCTCCCCAATGCAGAGCACAGGGGAAGGATCACTGCCCTTGTCCTGCTGCCCACGCTGGTTTGGATCCAGGACGGGATCCCATTGGCCTTCTTGGCCACCTGGGCACACTGGTGGCTCCTGTTGAGCTTCCTGTCCATGAGTCCCCCCAGGTCCCTTTCTGCCTGGCTGCTCTCCAGCCACTCTGTGCCCAGCCTGGAGCGCTGCAGGGGGTTGTTGTGGCCAAAGGGCAGCACCCGCCACTTGGCCTTGGTGAACTTCAGCCCATTGCAATGGGCCCATTGTTCCAGTCTCTCCAGATCCCTCTGCAGAGCCCTCCTGCCTTCCAGCAGCTCCACACTCCCTCCCAACCTGGTGTCAGCAGCAAATTTGCTGATGATGGTCTCAATCCCCTCATCTAAATCATCAATGAAGATGTTCAACAGGAGTGGACCCCAACCCTGCCCCCTGGGGACACCACTAGTGACCGGCCGCCAGCTGGATGCAGCCCCATTCCCCAGCACTCTCTGGGCCCGGCCCTCCAGCCAGTTCTTCACCCAGCAGAGAGTGCACTTGCCCAAGCCATGGGCTCCCAGCTTTTGCAGGAGTAGATTATGGGAGACAGTGGCAAAGGCTTTGCTGAAGTCCAGATAGACCATGTCCACAGCTTTCAGCGTGAAGCAGTTCTGCATCGTACAAGAGGCTCAAGTTTTGTACCTCCCGCCAGCGCCCACGGGTGAAGACGAGCACCAAGACGGGGAGACGCGGCACCGTGAAAACGCACCAGAACGCCGTGTCTTGTCAGCTACGAAAATTAAGACGTTTCGTCCTCTGTTCCGCAATTTCGCTACCGTGGCGCGCTGGTAACATTGAGTTTTTGGCTCACCTGGCCATCTGCTTGTAGGCCTCCTCGGCCACGGCGAAGATGTGCGGGTCCATATCGCCCACGTTTTGGCCACTGTACGCGTAGATGACATCTTGTTCGTAGATGGGCAGCTGCTCGTAGGGATTGATGGCAACGAGCACGATACCTTCGGAAAGAGAAATAGATACATTACAAAGTAAGCACAGAGTTAGACTTGCGGCTTTTCAGGGCTTGTGTTGGTTGTTTTGAGTGATTTTTGAAATAAAATGCTTGGAGAAAAACAATATAAGAAGGGATTGGGGAAAGATTCTTAATTCTTATCTCAGCATCTCATTCAAAGTGATGTGCTTTGATATATAAGCTCCCGTACAGCTACACAGGAGGTGAATGGAACAGGTGAGAAAGTAAATATATAATAATCTCCATTATGTAAAGCCAGGCTTTGCAAGGGGAGTGAGAAGAAGAGCTAAACAGCCATCACTTCAGAAAAGCAATTCCTGCGCGATCAAAGCCCTGCCAGGCCCAAACAAATATCCCGGCTTTTCCCCTGACTTTCATTCTTGAGTAAAAGCTCATAACAAAGAACGTACTCAAATCAAAATGAAATGTATAAATCACAGGGAAGAAATGCCAGAGCTTGAATTAAAGCTTTCAAGCGTCTTTCCTTGGAACGCTGAGCGAGGCCAGGAGCTGACGTGCACCCCGCAAAACACAAACGCCCACAAGGTTCCACCTCCAAAAACCTTCAGGTTTTGCAGGTTTAAACTGTTATTGCTCCGGAGAACTGGTTTGGAAAGGTGCCTGGTGGAAAAGGATCTGGGGGGTTGGCTGAATTGGGCACCGGAATCACCTCAGGGCTCAAAATGGCGGCACCAGAATCACTTCAGGGCTCAAAATGGTGGTACCAGGGGCAACAGAATCACCTCAGGGCTCCAAATGGCAGCACCAGGGGCACCAAAATCACCTCAGAGCTCAAAATGGCAGCCCTGGGGGCACCAGAATCACCTCAGGGTTTAAAATGGTGGCGCTGGCAGCACCAGAATCACCTCGGGCTCAAAATGGCGGCACAAGGGGCACCAGAATCACCTCAGGGTTTAAAATGGCGGCACCAGGGACACACAAATCACCTCAGGGCTCAAAATAGTAGTACCAGGGGTAACAGAATCACCTCAGGGCTCAAAATGGTGGTACCAGGGGTACCAGAATCACCTCAGGGCTCAAAATGGCAGCACCAGGGGCACCAGAATCACCTCAGAGCTCAAAATGGCAGCACCAGGGGCACCAAAATCACCTCAGGGCTCAAAATGGCGGCACCAGGGGCACCAGAATCACCTCAGAGCTCAAAATGGTGGCCAGAGGGGTGGCGGGATCACCTCACACCAAGAAAGGCCTTGAGGTGCTGGAGCGAGTTGAGAGAAGGGTTGAAAATACACACAGATGAGGCAACCTCACTGATTTTGGACAAAAATCAAGTTTGCATGAAACTGCAAGCCCACACGCAGCTGCAAAAGGCTGCGAGTTGTGTCAACAGTCAAACATTATGGATAATTACAAATTCAAAGGAAAATTGCCACTATTACCAGCCACTGAGGGCACTTATTTCAAGGATGCTACTCTAAAGAGTCATCTCCTCCTGCCAAGCTTTTCCTCAACAACCCAAATTGCGACACTTAATCATCGCCGTACGCGCCAGCCTTAACCTGCCACAAAAATACGCGTTTCACCAAAATCTTCCAACTCATCACTTTGAGAAGCCAGCAAGGTCTTCTTGAGTGCCAGCCAGAGGGTTCAACATTCAATACTCTCCAAGGTCACTGAATAAAAATGGCTGAATTGCCTTTTTTTGGTTGTTTTGTTTTAGGTTGCAATCTATTCATAGATAACCCACTGTTTCGAATGGTTTTGGCGAGCCACCCTCCCTGGGAATGACAAACCCAAGCTCATTCCTTCTCTTTTGAATATAAGAAGACCCCCAAATTAATCAAGAAAAGGAAGCAATAAGTCTTTTTGCAGCCTTTCAGGAGAAAAACCTGCTATGGACGGGTTGGATCGCACCTTTCTGGCACGCTGCTGTTCTCCGGTGTTTTGCTAGGTCCTACTTTTTCCCTCTCCAGACTGCCAAGCACATCCAAAGTTGGCCTCAAACTCATCATTTAGAGAGCAGTGTAGGGGAAAGGGACCTGGGGGTCCTGGGGCCAGCAGGGTGACCATGAGCCAGCACTGGGCCCTTGTGGCCAGGAAGCCAATGGGACCTGGGCTGGGTTAGAAGGGGGTGGTCAGTAGGTCCGAGAGGTTCTCCTGCCCCTCTGCTCTGCCCTGGGGAGACCACACCTGGAATCTTGTGTCCAGTTGTGGCCCCTCAGTTCCAGCAGGACAGGGAACTGCTGGAGAGAGTCCAGCGCAGCCACCAAGATGCTGCAGGGAGTGGAGCATCTCCCGTGTGAGGAAAGGCTGAGGGAGCTGGGGCTCTGGAGCTGGACAAGAGGACACTGAGGGGGGACTCATTCATGTTTACAGATCTATAAAGGGGGAGTGTCAGGAGGATGGAGCCAGGCTCTTCTCGGTGACAACCAGTGATAGGACAAGGGGCAATGGGTTCAAACTGGAACACAGGAGGTTCCACTTAAATTTGAGAAGAAACTTCTTCCTGGTGAGGGTGGCAGAGCCTGGCCCAGGCTGCCCAGGGGGTTGTGGAGTCTCCTTCTCTGCAGACATTCCAACCCGCCTGGACACCTTCCTGTGGAACCTCATCTGGGTGTTCCTGCTCCATGGGGGGATTGCACTGGATGAGCTTTCCAGGGCCCTTCCAACCCCTGACATTCTCGGATTCTGTGATTCATCTGTTGAGAGGTTGCCACCAAGATTTACATCCATGGACAACAAGCTTGGAGGTTCTCAGTGCACTAACCCTCAAAAGCCACGTCTAGTTTGGCAATCTAAAGCTTGTTGGCTCACTCTGGTGTCTCCCACCCGCCTCAAATTCACACTTTCCACATGCCACAGCCCCTGGTTTGTGGTTGGGAGCGGTTTCTAGGTGGACACGGCTCACCGGGAGCTCAACACATGGCCTGGACACTCACCGCAGTACGTGTAGATGTGGTTGGACTCCAGGAACCTGACTTTGAGGTTGTGGAGGACGGCGGGTTCGTGGAGGTAGCTCAGAGCCGTCAGGTCATTCTCTCCCACCAGGATATCGGGATTGCGCAGGAAAGGCAGCTCGTTTCCTTGGAGATCAATGGGATATTCGTAGAGCTGAGGAGAGACACATGGGGAACAAGAGTTTGTGCTCAGTCTCACGTCTTAACGGCAAATAGAGCGGGGATCTCTTGTGATATTTCAAAATGGGCTTTTCATTCAGGAGTACGGCCAGAAACCATAAAAATAAAAACCCAAAGCATTTCAAGCACAAGGACAAAAGAGAAGCACTAAACAGTCAGGTAATGCATGTTGGCTGTCAGGAATAAAAGGCTTTCAACAGCTTCAAAACCCCCGAAGATACGAACGCTCGGTATCTCCGTCTGATGTACATGATTTTTTTCCCCTTCGCTAAAGCTTTTCAGCCCAACACAACCTGGGTCCGCGTGGGGTTTAATATGAAAAAGCAGCAAACTGGGGTCTCTGGGAGCACCCACAATAAGTAGCAGCTTCTTGTACAACTCCTGAGCATCACGTTTGCATCGTATTATTAAAGATACATTCAAAGATTGATATGACTGAGAGATGCGGGATGGTGAATCCAACAGGTCCAACCATGGAGCTACTGAGTGGGGACCCACCCAGAAGCACAGGATGGTGATTCATGGTCCTACAAGAACAAATCTGGTGCTTCCATGGGACAATGAGGTGGCATCTGGGCATCTTCTCACCATCCATCCTCATTCCCCAACTTATACTGGAACCTGGGGCTGTTCCTGCCCACATTCAAGACTCTACACTTGCCCTTGTTCTATTTCTGGTATCACAGACTAATTTTGCCAGGGGATGAAAAGATATGAGAGGGGTCAAGGGCTTTTCTCACAACCTAATTTTAAACGAAAGCGTCAGGGCAGGGAAACACTGAAGCGTTAAGGCAATAAAACACATTTAAAAATATTTCCTAAAAAATATGAGACGGTTCAGACTTCTTCACACGTTAATTTGAAGCTTGAAATTCATGAGAAGAATAACGACGTGCAAAAGCTTACAGTTTCATCTTCGAGTTTCAGATGGAGGCTTTTATCTCCCTCTTTGTAATCCTTGATGATTTCTGCTGATCTCCAAACTTCGTCGGGGTCAGGAATCCAAACCCGGGTGTACTGGAAAGAGGAAAAAAACAAAATTAAGAATTAAACGCAAGGAAACATCTAGAAATTAAATCAGAAAGAGATTTTTTGGCCGCTGTCTTAAAACCGAACCCGCGGCGCACGATGGGCAAATAATACTTGGAGAGACCAAAGAGCTGAAGGAGCAGTGGCCGCACCGACTGGCGCTTTGGGGAAAAGGTTTTTACACCGAGTGCCTGGAATTGTATCGAGAGCTGCTCAATGGCAGCGGGAACCTGGAGATGTTAACGGAGCTCCAGTAACGTATTGGGGGAAGAGGGAGAAGGGAGGGGAGGAAGAGGGAGAAGGGAGGGGAGGAAGAGGGAGAAGGGGGGGAGGAAGAAAGAGAGAGATCAAACCCGCTCTAGAAACGCCCAAAATAGTCGGGGATCGGGATGTACCCGGCGGCTTCAAAACCAAGATGTTGAACCACGGACCTGCCTGGACAGATGGACGCCGAGAGGGACACGTTGACCCCAAAGAGACCCAAGTATAACGGACCTTGTGGTGATGAACTTTGGGGCCGTCTTGGTGATTCTTCATCGCCCATGACCAGGTGAGATGGTGGAAGCACTGGTGGAGGTCCCAGCTTTCAACGTCCACCACCCAGCCATGGGCTTAGAAGCTGGTGGTCAAAGACTTGATGTCCCACCAACCACAAGAGTAAAGAATTTGAAGAATTTAAGTGGATTCTCCTTGTGCGTCCACAAGAAGACGTCGATGTTTGAAAGGTCTCGGGAACCCCTGGTTGAGACACCTTGAACGTGACCTCTGCTCTTCCCATCCTGCTAAATACGGGTGGTTTTGCTCCACAAACCTGCACCCAACGCTTCCCTCGCACCCATAAATCCCAAGTATGTCACACCACACGGCGCCAAAACCAAAGCTCTTTGTCGTTCTTAGATCTTCACAAGCTGAGCTTTAATTAAAACCCACCAAGGACTGAAGGTGGCCCACGGTGGGGACCACCAGGCTCCCATCTGCTTCCGACTTCCGCAACCTGTTCCCTTCGAAGCAGCTGCGCGTGATGTACGTTTGCCAATTAAATTAATCGCGATGAGAGCCAGAAAGTCACCAAAACCACCTCATAAAATCATAAAATAGTTTGGGTTAAAGGGACCTTCCAAAGTCATCTCAGCCAACCCCTAAGAGAGCATCTCCATGAACATCTCCTTCCATAAATAATTACGCTAGAGGTGAGATTAAGTTTATACCCCACGTTCTGGCTTAATTAGCGTGAACAACATCTTGAGTTTCTGGAGGAGCTTGTTATGAAGGGAAAGGACAGGTGGGTCTATCTCAGTTTAGTCCGGGCTGTTTGATGGTTGTGGCACTTTGGGACAAGCTGGAAGTCCGCAAATCCGTCTTGATTATTGTTTGTTTTAATCCCCCAAGTTATTTCAGGAATGGCGACACTCATGGGTTTGGTTTTTTGGGAATTCTTTTTCCACGGGCATCTTGCCAACAGGGTGAAGACAACAATAGAATATCTCACTGCCAAGGTTCTTCCACGCAGGTTGAGAAGAACTTAGGAAAGGACTTTAAGAGAAACCACGCGCGCCTTAGAATATCAATTACTCGAAGCTCTTGACGAGGACAAAAATACATATTAAAGAGGAAACAGCACGAGCTTCAGTCCTGGCTTCCCCAAGACTATTTACAAACAGAATCACAGGATGTCAGGGGTTGGAAGGGACCTGGAAAGCTCATCCAGTGCAATCCCCCCGTGGAGCAGGAACACCCAGATGAGGTTCCACAGGAAGGTGTCCAGGCGGGTTGGAATGTCTGCACAGAAGGAGACTCCACAACCCCCTGGGCAGCCTGGGCCAGGCTCTGCCACCCTCACCCCAAACAAGTTTCTTCTCAAATTTAAGTGGAACCTTTTGTGTTCCAGTTTGCACCCATTACCCCTTGTCCTGTCACTGGTTGTCACCAGAAGAGCCTGGCTCCATCCTCCTGACACTCCCCCTTTATAGATCTGTAAATATGAATGAGGTCCCCCCTCAGTGTCCTCTTGTCCAGCTCCAGAGCCCCAGCTCCCTCAGCCTTTCCTCACCCGGGAGATGCTCCACTCCCTGCAGCATCTTGGTGGCTGCGCTGGACTCTCTCCAGCAGTTCCCTGTCCTGCTGGAACTGAGGGGCCACAACTGGACACAAGATTCCAGGTGTGGTCTCCCCAGGGCAGAGCAGAGGGGCAGGAGAACCTCTCGGACCTACTGACCACCCCCTTCTAACCCACCCCAGGTCCCATTGGCTTCCTGGCCACAAGGGCCCAGTGCTGGCTCATGGTCACCCTGCTGTCCCCAGGACCCCCAGGTCCCTTTCCCCTACGCTGCTCTCTAACAGCTCATTCCCCAACTTACACTGGAACCTGGGGCTGTTCCTGCCCACATTCAAGACTCTACACTTGCCCTTGTTCTATTTCATTCCATTTTCCCGCCCAGCTCTCCAGCCTGTCCAGGTCTCTGATGGCAGCACAGCCTCTGGCGTGTCAGCCACTCCTCCCAGCTTGGTGTCACCAGCAAACTTGCTGACAGTCACTCTATCAGTCCAATAATCCCCCTTCAGCTCTCGCTAAAATTCAAGTTTCACCAAACTTGCTTTGCGGCAAACCCGTTCTCAGAGCTGGGACGAGCCGCTCGGGTGGTGGTGTCGCTACACAAAGGCATCGGTTTGAAGTTTCTCTGGGGCACCTGCAGCTTTAAAAATCAATTCTGCCCCACTTGGCAGTGACTCAGGAGAAAAATCTGCTTTGGCCGTGACGCAGCAGCGGGACAGAAAAAACTCCGTTAAGGGACTTGTGGATCATTAACTTCTTTATTATTATTTACCATCTTGAACGCCGGGACAGATGGCAAAGCGTAATCAGCCCTTTTCCAAGATTTCCATCCCGGGAGGGATTTCTCCTTTATCAGAGAGACAATCAAAGCGTAGATTGAGGTCGGAGCTCCCCCGCTGACCCCACATCCCGCTTTAATCCGGCTCCTCCGATCGCTGCCGGGTACCAAAAAAACCCTCGCGAGGGTTGGGAGGGGACGGCAGAGGTCCCAGCATCACCCCACTTCTTCCTCACCTTCAAAAACGACCGATAAATCAACGTTTTAACACACAACAAGCGACACGCGCTACCCCAATATCCCGCTTGAGGGGTAGGGCAATAAATATTGTGGGTTTACTTGTTAAAACGGGCGAAAAAAATCCCATTCTGCAGCTCAAAATGTTTGTTTGCTGCGAGTATTAAATGCAAAGGGAAAGACAGTGGCACGCAAAGCGCCTCTAATTACTCAACGTGAGAACGAGTGATTTATGTGTTTCCCAGAGCTGATAAAAACATATAAACGCAAACAGAGGAGCGTAATCTGCACCGGGCCGCATATTCCCCGTCCTCCTCACGGCATCGGTGCCGAGACACGTGGATTTTCCAGCATTTATCCACCGGCTCGTTAGCAGCGTTGCTAATGAACTGGGGTTTAAAAAGCTTCCGTTTATCAGCGTGCCAACCTCATCTCTCCATCAGCAGAGTTAAAACCGGTACTAAGCAAAGCGGGGCTGATGGTGAGCCCGACACCAAGTGTCCCCCTAATATTTCTGCTTTAATTAAGTATTTCCAGGACTAATCAATAGCCTTAAACATAAACAGCCAACTCGTGCCTTCCCATCCTCTCCCCATCGTGATTTCTCAGCGGTGCTCGTTAGCGCAGGCTTAATGAAGAGCGACAGGTTCAGCGCCAAGGTCTCGGGAGCGCAGGCAGCGTCGCTCTGACCGCAGTGACAGCCCGAAATGCAAAATCCCTCTTACAATAAATCATGAGATGCTGCAAAACTGGGTAGAGCCGCAGGTGCTTCAGGATGGCAAATAAATCAACTATTTGGTCTTCATTTGGGGGTAAAAACGGTCGCTCTCAGGCTGACCAGTTGCTCCACAAGACCTTCTACAAGACGCTGACCAGTCGCTCCACAAGGCGCTCTACATGATGCTCTAGAAGATGTTCACCAGTTGCTCTACAAGATGCTCAATCGCTCTACAAGATGTAGAGCAACTCATGAGCAAGATGCTCTACAAGACATTCACCATTTACTCCACAAGACGCACACCATTTGCTCTAAAAGATACTCTAGAAGACACTTACCAGTTGCTCTACAAGATGCTCACCAGCTGCTCTACAAGGAGCTCTACAAGATATTCAGCGGTTATTCTACAAGATGCTCTAGAAGACACTCACCAATTGCTCTACAAGATGCAGAGCAACTCATGAGCAAGATGCTCTACAAGACGTTCACCATTTGCTCCACAAGACGCACACCGTTGCTCTAAAAGATACTCTAGAAGACGTTCACCAGTTGCTCTACAAGATGCTCACCAGCTACTCTACAAGATGCTCACCAGTTGCTCTACAAGGTCCTCTACAACTTTACAGTTGCTCTAGAAGGTGCTCTACAAGATGCCCACCAGTTGCTCTAGAAGGTGCTCTGCAACTCTTCAGTTGCTCTAGAAGGTGCTCGACAAGATACTCACCAGTTGCTCTAGAAGATGCTCTAGAAGACGTTCACCAGTTGCTCTAGACGACACTCACCAGCTGCTCTACAAGATGCTCTAGAAGACCTTCACCAGTTGCTCTACAAAACACTCACCAGCTGCTCTACAAGATGCTCTACAAGACCTTCACCAGTTGCTCTACAAGACACTCACCAGCTGCTCTACAAGACGCTCTAGAAGACGCTCACCAGTTGTTCTACAAGATCCCCACCAGTTGCTCTACAAAATGCTCTACAAGACGCTCACCCGTTGCTCTACAAGGTGCTCTGCAACTCATCAGTTGCTCTAGAAGGTGCTCTACAAGATGTTCACCAGTTGCTCTACAAGACACTCACCAGCTGCTCTACAAGATGCTCTACAAGATGTTCACCAGTTGCTCTAAAGGATGCTCTAGAAGATGCTCACCAGGTGCTCTAAAAGATGCTCTAGAAGATGCTCACCAGCTGTTCTAGAAGATGCTCTAGAAGATGCTCACCAGCTGCTCTACAACTCACCAGTCGCTCTACAAGACGCTCACCAGTCGCTCTACAAGACGCTCTAGAAGACACTCACCAGTTCTACAAGACGCTCACCAGCTGCTCTACAAGACGCTCACCAGTCGCTCTACAAGACGCTCTAGAAGACACTCACCAGTTCTACAAGACGCTCACCAGCTGCTCTACAAGACGCTCTAGAAGACACTCACCAGTTCTACAAGACGCTCACCAGCTGCTCTACAAGACGCTCACCAGTCGCTCTACAAGACGCTCTAGAAGACACTCACCAGTTCTACAAGACGCTCACCAGCTGCTCTACAAGACGCTCTAGAAGACACTCACCAGTTCTACAAGACGCTCACCAGCTGCTCTACAAGACACTCTAGAAGACACTCACCAGTTCTACAAGATGCTCACCAGTTGCTCTACAAGACGCTCTAGAAGACACTCACCAGTTCTACAAGACGCTCACCAGCTGCTCTACAAGACGCTCACCAGTTGCTCTAGAACGTGCTCTGCAACTCTTCAGTTGCTCTAGAAGGTGCTCTACAAGATACTCACCAGTTGCTCTAGAAGATGCTCTAGAAGACCTTCACCAGTTGCTCTACAAAACACTCACCAGCTGCTCTACAAGATGCTCTACAAGACCTTCACCAGTCGCTCTACAAGACACTCACCAGCTGCTCTACAACTCACCAGTCGCTCTACAAGACACTCTAGAAGACGCTCACCAGTTGTTCTACAAGATGCCCACCAGTTGCTCTACAAGATGCTCACCCGTTACTCTACAAGGTGCTCTGCAACTCATCAGTTGCTCTAGAAGGTGCTCTACAGGATGTTCACCAGTTGCTCTACAAGACACTCACCAGCTGCTCTACAAGATGCTCTAGAAGATGTTCACCAGCTGCTCTAAAAGATGCTCTAGAAGATGCTCACCAGCTGCTCTAGAAGATGCTCACCAGCTGCTCTACAACTCACCAGTTGCTCTACAAGACGCTCACCAGTTGCTCTACAAGACGCTCACCAGTCGCTCTACAAGACGCTCTAGAAGACACTCACCAGTTCTACAAGACGCTCACCAGTCGCTCTACAAGACGCTCTAGAAGACACTCACCAGTTCTACAAGACGCTCACCAGTTGCTCTAGAAGACGTTCACCAGTTGCTCTAGAAGATGCTCCAGCAGCCATGGGATGCTCAAAGCCTCACTCCAGCATCACCCACCCGACCCAGCTCCTCTGCTGCTCATTAACTCTTCTAAGCCATCAATTAAAAAATTGCCACACCGCACAGAATCCAGAAACAATCCTTCACACGGTGTCTAAGTGGAATCAAGACGAGACCCCGTCTACCACAGTCCAAACTCAGCCACGCAGTCAAGATTCCTATTCCAATAAAGGTTACTGGGTTTTTACACACCTCGTTTTTTGCTTTTTTTAATTAAAAACCCCGTCAAGCGTCTCCACGGTGTGACTTTCACCAAACAGCCTGTCATATTGCAAAAGTTAAATCCTTCCAGGCTACTTCCCGCAGGTCCCTGTTGATCAGCATTAATTACCCTTCTCGCGCTTACTTCTCAATTAATCAAAACCTTGAGTGGCGTTGTGGTGTAATCTCGTCTTCCCGGTCCCGTTTTCTACCTGAACTCCAAATAAGCACCTTGATGAACATCGACTGGATCTAAAAGCGCTTAATATACACCATATACATTGATTATTAATAAAGTAATTAAAGAATGGCCTTTGGGTTTTAATTATGGAGCTAAAAATGTCCTTTCACCCCAGGTTTTCACAGTTCTCCATCTATAACGTAGCCTCACGATGCTTTAGGGGAATGCATCAGTGTGTTCCCTCCCCAGTGCTGTGACCACCCTCCATTAATTAATTTTATATTAAAATAATCCTATGAGAATTATTTAATTGCAGAGCCACCTCTCCACCAGCCTGAATTTTCAACCCAATTAGAAAGTAATTGGCTTAATCAACCTGTATAGTTATCCCTCACCTTTCCAGAACTCACACGCTTCATTCAAAGCGGTTTTTGACTATTTATGGGGTATTTCTTCGGCATTTTCGAAGCACAGGGACGCACTGGAAAGGCCCCTGGGCCACCTTTGCATCTTTTTCATTGCTAAGCAACTGAAGGAAAGCAAATAGATTACAGAGGATTTAAGTACGCAACGTTTTACAGGTTATAATTAAAAATCCCAGCGATAAGGTTTATTAGCAAGGAGACATTAGACGCCGGAGAACGGCACCAGCGGTCAAGAGCAAAGCTGGAATAAATAGGTTTAATTAGAATATTTGAAGCGGTTTCCTTCTTAATATATAAAATGGGAACTATATCGCAGATACATAGTCAGCTACATTTTCCTTCTTATTTTCTTATAACTTGGCTTTCCAGATCTTCCAGCACTAATATCCTGCAGCCTCTTATTTACATAGCTGGCAAAGCAGCCCCTAAATCCCATATGCAATTTCCTCCAAGAAATATAGGGGACACGAAAACTTAAATGAGAAAGGATGGAAGAGAAACTACCCCCGGTAAGCCCTGAATTTTGAATTGCAGGAGATTTGGGACGCGATGCTGTGTCGTGTTCTACACAAAGGGGACATAGCGTGTCCAAAATATGGAGAGAAGTGAAAGATTTGCTGGATATTCCTTGTCCCAAGTTCTCAACATAAATGTGGATGTTCAACGGTTGAGTCACAAATGGCCACACCAATAGAAATAAAACTTCAATTAATGGCAATTTTTAACTTATCGCCCCAAATTAAGCCAGTTTTTTAGACATATTGTAAAACCACAGGCATCTCTTGACTGTAGAAACACCCCGCGACCCCATCGCTCAACCTACCGAGAAGCAAATTCCTGTTCGTTATGAATAACCATTGAGGATTGAACTGAAATCCATGATCTGAACTTCAATTATTCTCCATACGTGTCAAAATCACCTGGAGATTCGCAGATTTAAGTCTCAAACCACCGTAATTATTGGAATATAATTCCTGCCAATGAAACACAGCAAACTTGGGAGGTTTAAGGTATAAAAGAACCTCAAACCAACTAATGCAATAGTCATACCCGTTTCTGTTCCTCAACAACGGACGGCGGGGAGTCCTTATCAGAGCATTATTCAAGCTGCTGCCGGAGCACAACCTCCCTATTCCAGCTGCAGTGGAGATAAGACCCACTTGGTGTGGAGATAAGACCCACTTGGTGTAAACAGAACGTTCAGAAAGGCTTTAGTAAGAGCATGAGAGGGGAATGGATCCTATCAGAGCATCGGCGAGGTGGATTCAGCAGCAGAAATGCAAATATTTGCTTTTCCTTCTTCTCTCCTTTGTCCTCCTCATGTTGGATTTGCAAAACGGGGTCACCTCCAAATGCAAAGCTAAAGGATGTACCCGGTGTTAACGCTGCACAGCAAAACCAGCCCAGCCCAACGCCCCAGGGACCTGCTGGTCACCTCCTATTGCTTTTCGGTGATGCTTTCAATCATTTCTATGTTCTATACATCGCACTCGATGATCACAGAATCCCAGAATGTCAGGGGTTGGAAGGAACCTGGAAAGCTCATCCAGTGCAATCCCCCCATGGAGCAGGAACACCCAGATGAGGTTCCACAGGAAGGTGTCCAGGCGGGTTGGAATGTCTGCACAGAAGGAGACTCCACAACCTCCCTGGGCAGCCTGGGCCAGGCTCTGCCACCCTCACCAGGAACAAGTTTCTTCTCAAATTTAAGTGGAACCTTTTGTGTTCCAGTTTGAACCCATTACCCCTTGTCCTACTGTTGGTTGTCACCGAGAAGAGCCTGGCTCCATCCTCCTGACACTCCCCCTTTATAGATCTGTAAACATGACTGAGTCCCCCCTCAGTGTCCTCTTGTCCAGCTCCAGAGCCCCAGCTCCCTCAGCCTTTCCTCACACGGGAGATGCTCCACTCCCTGCAGCATCTTGGTGGCTGCGCTGGACTCTCTCCAGCAGTTCCCTGTCCTGCTGGAACTGAGGGGCCACAACTGGACACAAGATTCCAGGTGTGGTCTCCCCAGGGCAGAGCAGAGGGGCAGGAGAACCTCTCGGACCTACTGACCACCCCCTTCTAACCCACCCCAGGTCCCATTGGCTTCCTGGCCACAAGGGCCCAGTGCTGGCTCATGGTCACCCTGCTGGCCCCAGGACCCCCAGGTCCCTTTCCCCTACGCTGCTCTCTAACAGCTCATTCCCCAACTTACACTGAACCTGGGGCTGTTCCTGCCCACATTCAAGACTCTACACTTGCCCTTGTTCTATTTCATTCCATTTTCCCGCCCAGCTCTCCAGCCTGTCCAGGTCTCTGATGGCAGCACAGCCTCTGGCGTGTCAGCCACTCCTCCCAGCTTGGTGTCACCAGCAAACTTGCTGACAGTCACTCTATTCCCTCGGCCAAATCCTTGATGAATATATTGAACAGTCCCGGCCCCAGCACTGCCCCTGAGGCCCTGCACTGGATACAGGATCAACTGGACTCTGCCCCACTGAGGGTCCCTAACGCGTTTCGGAGAAGCCACCTCAACAGAAACCCAAAGCCTTGCAGGGACGGCACCGACGGCCACAGCGACGCACAAGGAGGGGACAACGTGGCCGTCACCGACCGAGCCCGTTTCGGCTGCCAGCACTGACGTCCCAGTAAGAAACCCCGAGGGACTGGTTTTCACAACAGCTCTTTTCATAGAAAAGCAGCTTAACCTGTTTCAAGGGTCTTTTAATCTGCGCTCGGAGGTTTGCCATCCGTCTGCCGCCACCAAAGCGCCGTGAAAAGGTTGGGTTTTGCTTCCATCTCCCTTTAGGATTTGCTCACATGGGAGAAAACCCTCACCTTATTTTGCACCGACACTGGGGAAAATAAAATTGCAAGATATCACAAGATATAAAACAGAGGCTCTGGTAGCTGGACAGACCGCTGCACTTCAATTTGATTATCGCTCCTAACGGGTGCTTTATCGCTACAGTAATTAACCCCAGCGGCGTGAGCTCATCTGCAGAATATCAAATGTAAGAGACATCCCCAGCAAAATCCCCCCCACTGTGGGAAGTTCTGTAATGCAAGTCATGAACAGACTCATTGAGATTCCCCGTGTCGCTCCACCCCACAAATATTTAAGGCTGGTTTACTTACAATTTTGAAAGCAGAAATAAATTATGTACGAAACATAAAAGACACAGGTGAGTGATATTTACAGGGTTGAAACAGGTAAAGCAGACGCAGCCAGAGCCTTTTCCATCTCTTGGGATGTTTCAAAAGTTATTCGGCTTCCAAACGATGAGTTCAGATCCAGCTCCTTCTGCCCTCGGCCGCCGTATTTTGCTCTGTCTTGACTTGCTAAATTACACAGGTTTTGCGTGAGCCAAAACTTCCAAAACGGCCTCTTATTCCCAGAATAATCCCCTATTTGAAGTTTTTAGCCTGACTGCAGGACGGGTTTGTCCAGATCCAAGGTATTTTTTAGCTCTTCCCAACCTCCCGTAAGGCAGAAAAAGCTTCTGTCCCATCGCCGTAAGTCGCAATATACACCAAAAATTAGCTACGATATGAAATTAAGACACAAGTGTTGTTGCCACACATCGCAAAGATTACAAAGCTATTTTTAAGAAGGGGTTACAAGAAGTTTCAAGGCGATAAAGTGGGGTTTTCGCTCAGCTCACGCGGCCGCAATGATAAAAACTCGCGCCAAGAAACGGCCGCAACGAGTCGCTCGACGGAACTTGTAGCGCTGAAAATCACCACTCGAGGAACACTCTCTTTTGTTGGCTTTGAAGAAAAGGTTTATAGACGATATATTTAAGCATCAGGTTTGGCTTCTTCGAGTTTTGCAACATTGTAGTGCTACAGTTCTGTGATTTCTGTTGCTGTTTTGGCCAGAAAAAGCCAAAAATGGAGGAACAGGGATGATTTAGATGAGGGGATTGAGACCATCATCAGCAAATTTGCTGCTGACACCAAGTCGGGAGGGAGTGTGGAGCTGCTGGAAGGCAGGAGGGCTCTGCAGAGGGATCTGGAGAGACTGCAAAAATGGGCCCATTGCAATGGGCTGAAGTTCACCAAGGCCAAGTGGCGGGTGCTGCCCTTTGGCCACAACAACCCCCTGCAGCGCTCCAGGCTGGGCACAGAGTGGCTGGAGAGCAGCCAGGCAGAAAGGGACCTGGGGGGACTCATGGACAGGAAGCTCAACAGGAGCCACCAGTGTGCCCAGGTGGCCAAGAAGGCCAATGGGATCCTGTCCTGGATCCAAACCAGCGTGGGCAGCAGGACAAGGGCCGTGATCCTTCCCCTGTGCTCTGCATTGGGGAGGCCACCCCTGGAGTATTGTGTTCAGTGCTGGGCCCCTCAGCTCAGGAAAGAGATTGAAGTGCTGGAGCGGGGCCAGAGAAGAGCAACAAGACTGGGGAAGGGACTGGAACACAAGCCCTATGGGGAGAGGCTGAGGGAGCTGGGCTTGTTTAGTCTGGAGAAGAGGAGGCTTAGAGCTGAGCTCAGCACTCTCTAGAACCACCTGAAGGGCAGTTCTAGCCAGGGGGGGATTGGGCTCTTCTCCCAGGCAGTCAGCAATAGGACAAGGGGGCTTCAACTTAAATTGAGGCTGGAGATGAGAAAGCAATTCTGTGCAGAGAGAGTGGTCAGGCATTGGAATGGCTGCCCAGGGAGGTGCTGGACTCACCGGCCCTGGAGGTTTTTAAACTGAGATTGGCCATGGCACTTAGTGCCATGATCTAGTCAATGGGCTGGAGTTGGACCAAGGCTTGGACTGGATGATCTCGGAGGGCTTTTCCAACCCAGTCCATTCTGTGTGATTCTGTGAACTGCATGTAAGGCTTGTGATACAAAGAAAACATAGAAATCAGAAAAAGAAAGAAAACAACCATCCTGAACCTGGGAGAAGGTCAGCACAGTAATATAAAAAACAAAAATTACAAATACTTATTATTTCTATTTCTATTTTCCCTCCCTCACCACGTAGCGCAACCTCTATTGTCTGAAAAGCGTTGATTTGAAAGTGGGTCATGTCTCCCGGCATTACTAAACCTTCCCAAATTTCCCCCGATTAGTCAAAGGCGATATCCCCTCTGCCATGTGAGTGATTGAGGTCGCATGTAATGCCATTTTTCCCCTGAATGAGCCACATCAAAGAGGGTTGTGAGCCGGATAAAACAGTCACCAACAGATTGTGCTCAAAATATTACGGAGGAAGAACGACATTATTTCCTTGGAAGGCTTTTTAGAAACATTCAGTCTTTAGGATTGAAGGTGGAGTGACAAGAAAACGCCTTCAGAGTTGATAAAAGGATGAAATTTCAACTTACGAGCTGCGTGATCTGATGGTTAAAAACTATTGTGAGCGCTACCGGCCACAACACAAAAAACCATCGTGTTGGAGATTAGTGAAAGGCCAAATTTGGGAATGAGATGATATTTAAGTAGAGTCATTGGAGGCTGAAAAGAAAAAGGAGAAAACACACTTTGCTATTTACAAATATATTTAAAATGGAGATATAACACTGAAAGCTCCGAGATGATTTATATGCAAAAGGCTCGATATCAGGAAATTATAGAATCAGTCTGAGAGTGGATCTGAGCTTCGTTTTTGCAGGAAAAAGAGTTGGAGATCCCAAGTATTTAGCAGTTCGGTGATTAGATGAGATCCGGGCAAAGTTTAGCAAGTACCAGCAGTTTGCGTTGTGCTGATTTACTCCACGTGACTCTCGAGCGCTGAAACTTTGTACCGAGCAAAGAACGCCAGGAGACGGCAGCTTTTTCACTCCAAAACCAATTAAAAATAAATAAGAAATACTATTTTGGGTGGGTTTTGTGCATGATGTTGGACTTTGGGATGCAAACGCTGGTGTGGAAGCACTTGGGGAGGAGAATCCCGGTCGCCGTTCGGACAGTGAGAAATTCCACCTCGTCACCCCAGAATGAAGCGGCAGGTGCTCAAAGTCAAATCCAAGCAAGTTTTGCGCCTAAAAATGATTTTGACCCACCTCGGCGGTCAAGCAAATGGGTATTTCGGCACCATACGGCATCACGGGGACGGTCGCCGCGCTCGGGGAGGGGTTTCCCGAAAATAAGAGGGTGCGAGCGTGGCCGTCGCTCCCCGAACCAGCCAAAATAGCAGCAAAAGATGAAGATTCGTTCCGACAGCCTCGGCTCCGAGTTTATTTTGGCACGGCGAGAGCACACGGGGCTTTAAAGCATCTCCCAGAGAGGGAGGGGAAACCCACAACCAGTTACACCCAAAAGCACCAGCCCTTTATTCAGTATTTTCTAGAATTCAGATTTGAATGCTTAAGACGTTTGGGTTTTTCTTTTTCAAGCAGATCAAGAGATTTAAACCCTGGTGTTTTTAGGCTCTACAGAGCAAGCCAAGTCCTTCCTATCTCTCTTGCTGAGGTCTTTATAACGCCCAGGGCCATAAAACACACGCGGCAGGAGAGGCAAGAATCCCTCCCCCAGAGTGAGATGTTCACTCTCTGTGCAGACGTCACCTCCAGAAGAGTTTTCTAGTGGTGTTAAAGGGCTTTTTTTTTGGCCAAAACATGTATCCAGGTCTCCATCCCCACCAGGAAATGAAGCATCCGTGGTTGAGACCCTCACCATCCCCAAGGCGCTCAGTGGGTACCGCACCTCCGCCCCGGCTGGACGTCGCACTCACCGTCCAAAAACCAGCGATATCAGAACTCAAAGTAATTAAGAAGCATAAATCCACGAGGGAGTTACTCAGCTTAATTAGATTGAAAATTATAGCTTACATCAGGCCAGGATTTTTGCATTGGCTTGAGGGATGCTTACGCCAAGTTTCTGCTCACTTGGGGCACAGCACCAAGGACCAACTTCACAATAGACACAGGGATCAGATATACTTATTATTTTTGTTCTAAAAAGCCATTTTTAACACTCATTTGCTAAGACACATGTCAGCAGCACCAGCTGCCTGCTCATGTCCAGCCTTATGGGGCTTTCACAAAAAACCGGACCTTCCCATCACCCTCCTCCAAGATTTTTAAAAGCCACCTTTAAATCTATTAAGGGTCATTTTTAATTTGAAGAGCAGCGACTCGGCAGGATGCAGCCCCGAGATGTAACGTGTCATTTTGATAAGTAGCGGCTGTGACTCACCCGCAACACATCCTGCTCGCAACAGCACTGGGAATGGTGGTTGACGTGTCCTACAGGCGCCTCGCGGCTCAACAGGACCATCGGTGACTCATGGGAAGGGGGAAGGTTTGGATAAGCTGGGTTTAAGAGCTGGCTTAACACCTCTGTGGAGCCACAGAGGGAAACGCGACCCTTCATGGAGCCCATTAGGGCTTCCCGTGAGAGGGGAAGAGAACGTGAACCAAAAGGGTTGGTCAACCTCAAGCATGAAGACGACTTGTTCTCAAGGAAAAGCTAAGCTGGAAGGAGCTGGCAAACAAAAGGATGGACCAACAGAACGTCCAAAGGGCAGGATGGACAGGTGGACACAGCTCACGTTTGTTGGGGAGCCACCAAACACCTGGAGCACACCCGGACAACACAAAACCACCCCACTGGTACCACCACCAACGCCCATGGAGCGTGGACCAAAGGAGGAGGTGATGGCCACGCATTAAAGGCGAGAAGAAAATCAATAGATTTTAAAATATCTAATGGGATTTGGTTAAAAGCGGTGAAGGACGGTGGCACAGCGGGTCAGGAACACACATTGCTGGAGGAGCTGAACCATTATCTCACCACCCTGCACCAAGACATGGGTTTGGGGCCATACCCAGCAATTAAGGGCTTATCTTACTTAGAGGAAGGATTTATAGACATATGTTGCTTATAGTTCTCCATTCCCATGACTCACAAGTATCAGAGAGCTGGAGGAGACCGGGTATGGACAAATCGAGGACAAAAGCTGGAGAAAGCGTCACATTTCCAGGCTGAAAGCTCTTCCCTGAAGGGACGTTCCTCTCCAAACCCTCTGGATACCACAGGAAAGGGCAACAAGCAGAACTACCAAATCTTTACCAGCCTCGTTAGTAAAACTAATGAGTTTACCGGCACGTTAAAGAGCAGTCAAGCGAAACCCATCACCCACCGGGCCCCGATCGCTTGTCACCATCTCTGGCCAAGTCTCTGCTCATTTCTGAAGGCCCAAAGCTCAACCCAAGCCCACAAAACGTGTCTTGCATTGAGCCGGAGGCATTTGAGGGCAAACTGCTTTACACAACCAACTCACGCCACAAAAAGCTCACGTGAAACTGTTCTTTCGGTTTTGCTAAATAGCAAATTCCTCGCCAAAGCTGCAATAAAAGCATTTTCCTGACCTGAATTATAGTTGGTGCTGATATTCCTTTAAGCGCCATGAAATGTTTGCAGAACGGGTCAAAGAGCAGATAATAACAATACAAAAAAACCCAAGTCAGGGCTTCACCTACACTACCTGCTATTTATTACGCCCACGACTGACTCAGAAGGTCCAAAGTCCAGTTTTATGCTCAAGTTACGTTATTTCTGTGCTTTCCTGCCCAGAAAACCATCACATTAAGGGTATTCTACTCTTTTTGGCCAGAACTACAAACTAATTGGTGTGTAAATTAGAGCAACAACTCATCCCTGCAGCCCTCAGGTTTCCATCCTGCAGCATGGGAGTTAACCCAGCAAATTGGGCTTGTGTGCATTGGGATGTCCCCCAAATTCACATCCTTAAAATACTATCGGGGTGCTAATTCTTTAAAATAATTTATAGAAGGCAAGTTGATCCCAAGCAGCACAAGGGTACAAAGCAGGAATCAAGTTAATTAAACCTTGCAAGCGGGAGATCCATCCGTACGCTGCCAGGAGAGCGCAAAACCAAATCCCCCCCTCATTTATTCCCCCAAAATGTTTCTATTAATACACAATACACAGAAAATCTCTCTCGTTCGCAGCTGCTCCTCAAGCCCAAACCAGCACACAACCCACTAAGGTTGAATCCTCCCTGAGCCCTAAAGCATAAACCATTTTCAGGAAGGTTTTAAGCCAGAAGGTTTTCTGCCAATTCATGGGCTCAATCAGTGTGTGATCACACTGGGCATATTTATTCGCTTCTGAAAAGTTGCTCCCCAGGGTCATTCATTCCAGCTACTTTATTTAATACAACTTGAAGTGAAAAGCGGGAAGTTTTCTATACCCAACACAAGCCATTAGAAGAGGATTTTAATGCATTAAGTTCTAGCATCTATTAAAAAATACTTGGCAAATAGCAGTCGCTTGGCAGAACGAGAGGGAAAAACGTATTAAAAGAGAAATAAATACCCTGGTTTCTTCTACAGAGTTTGCAAACCTTCTGAAGAAAGTAACTTGAGCTGCAAAACACCCCAGGAGCAGAAAGGCACAGCTTATTCACCACCCTGGCAGAACTATTTTGCATTAGGTTCAGTGGCTACGCTTAAACGAACAATTAACATATTTTAAGAAGTACCTTTAAGAGAGCAGAACATCCAGCAGCAAAAGCAATTAGATTTGTTTTCCTAAGATGAAGAGCTTCGCCGTACAAGAACAAAAGCCGGCGCGCCAACGCGTCTAATCTGCAGTTTGATGCTGCAAATCAAACCGTTACCGGAGGTGGCATCTCCCAGGAGCGACGTCGTCCCTCTGTCCTGCCCAGATTGTCCCCGTTATCTCCTTACAGAGCTGCTGGCATCTGCAGGGGCTTACGGGGATCACGCCGCGGTCACCTCGGCTCAAGTCTGGTTGTGTCAGCAACAGGTTTCTTTGGAGGGCTCTGGCTGGAGAGGAACGAACTTCGCACACAAAGAGCTGCCTTTGCTAAATAGGGTTGGAGAAACCCCCCTGCCCAGTTGCCACCAGTTTGGATGGGCACGTCCCACCAGAGCCACACACCAGTGGGAACCCCGGGGACGTGACAGGAGCAGGACGAGCCCCAGAAAGAGAAGGGGGGGGAAGAGAGAGATGTCGAAGTCACCAGGTGCTGCACAAAGAACATTATAATAGTCTCCCGTAACTATTTGCTCAAGTGGAGTCCTGCGTGCTTGAAGGTTGATGCAGTTTTGGAACTACTCACATGCTCATAATTAGGCACAGCTGTTAATTATCTCATTTGATGGGGGTTATTAAACACCAGTCATCGCTGCTCTTAAAGGGGAATGGATAAGACATCCCATGGAGAGGGTCTCCAGCTGCTGGTGTTCCCAGGACATGTTCTTCTCCAGTTTAAGTGCTCCTCAGACTAGCACCAAGTCTAACACAGCCAAGCCAGCAGCAAGGCTTAACAAGCATAAGCTTAAGCACCAAGAAAATACTCCACGTCTTACAAGGTCCCAGGAGATCTTCTGTGAACATCAAGTAGAAGTTATGGGCTCTCTACACAACCTGTAGTAGCTCTCTACACAACCTGTAGTAGCTCCTCATCACAGCCCAGCTGGTTGGAGAGGTGGGAGGACCTGACAAGTCCCACTCAGCTGCTCCAAACTTCTCCCCAACAGTTTATCTCCTCCTGGTTGAACCAGGAATGACTCCAAGGGACGTACCGTTGTGGCTGCGCTAATGCAACGCCGCACATCAGATCAATAAGCTTTTAGCAAGACAGTTCTATTGATTCCAGCAAAGCGGATCATCCGCCTCCCCCCAAAAAGCCTCATCCCCACGCTGCCCACAAGGTTACATCCAGGAGACCCCACCTCTGCGCTTGGAAAGTCACCTCCTGAACATCTCCCTCCGCTTCACCTTGGGGACCTTCACCAGCAACCGGCACCGTCAGGTTCAGCATCCAAATGTTGCTGAGATTTTTTTAAGTTTTCCATTTTCTTTTCTTATACACTCAAAGTCACAGGAAACATTTTTTAGGCTTCAAAGCCCAGAGCCAGCGCTGAGTCTCCACACAGCAGCCAACCCAGCAGGATAGTCCTAAATCTCACTGCAAGGCCAATGCTCAGCCCCACAAATGACCCACATAGGTTCAAAGCATCATCTGTGGCCCCGCCGCACCAGCCGTGGCCCCAAAATGTCCCCGCAAGACAGACGGACACCAGCAGAAGGGTCAGCGCTGAAACACCAGCTCTCATCAGGAATCCTTGTCGTTATTAAAAATAAATTAAAAATTAGTGATATGAATGTATTGTCACCAAACCCCATCACTTCCAGCACCGGGATCACAAGCGATGCCCCCACGGGCATCTTATACCCATTGAGCAGTATAAACCGAATCAAGTCACCATAAAAACACCACATGGGTTAATTACCTGAGCATCAAGTTAAGAATCAATTAACCAGCCCATAGATATAGATAACACAACAACCAGCTCCCCATTGCATCCACACACTCATCCCATGAGATGCTGCAGGTCGGAGCAGTTTAACCACAGCTTGACTTGCGATTTTCCAAGAGAAAACTAAATAAAAGGTTTTCCAAACCTTGTGAAGGGAGAAATAAAGAGGGCAGCCCCACTTCTTAAATTCCCACAGGTTCAAAAGGAGGAGCTGCCAGATTCACGATTCGTCCTGCGCCCGTTTGACAGCGACAGCCAAAAAAACAACAAACCAAGCGGCAACCCCCAATATTACATAAAAGCCACCCGTAAAAAAAATACACGAGTTACAGAGGCAGAAATGTGCAGCAAAGTTCAGTCCGGGAGACAGAAAGCGGTGCCTTGAGAGGGCTGGTGTGAAGCTGGTAACATCGCCACAGGATGAATTCCAAACAGTAAAATTCTTATTGTCAAAACCACGACGCTTTAGAGTCTTTCAGTAAAAGGTGTTTTGAAGCCGAGCGCTTTTCTCCATCGGCCCCTGCCCGATGTTATCGATGGTTTGAAGATGCAGCGAGACGCTCTGTGTCCGAGTTCTTTCATCGTGCCAAGTCAATCGGAAAATAAACCTCTCTAGATACCAAAGTCTTGCTTTAAAGGGGGCAAAACCCCCCAAATCCGCTTTGGCCAAGGAGTAAAAACACCCTGGCACCCTGAGGATCCCACAGCCGTAAAATAATACAACAAAATCAAATCAAAATCAAAGTGCCAGGCCACCAGCCATGTTCCCTCCCCCGCTGCCATGAGGAAGCAGGTGCGCTGAGGAGTCGCATTTGGGAGGCGCAGAAGGAAAAACAAACTAGAAATTGGGCACCTTGAGAGTATTTTGGTTGCTCATAAGAGTGTTTTCTCCTCTCCCTCCACCCCGGCGGAGGGAACGTGAGGTAAAAATCATTATTCTGTGCGGATTTGGGGAAGCTGAGGGTGTTTTGGGGAAGCTGAGGGTGTTTTAGAGCGCGCTGAGGTGACGGACCCAGTTTAACGCCGCCACAACCGCGACCCACGGGCGAAGTTCACCCTTCGCTACACGGAACCGGGGGGGGAAACCCCGGGCTGTGGGGGACCCGTCCCGGGGACCACCGCGGGGGGACACGGGGAAAGTTGCCGCTTCACGAGTGGAAAACTACACACACGCACACACACAACCCCCCTCACCCCCCGCCCGCCAAAACGCGCCCCGCTCACCTTGGTGTAGAGCTGCGCGGCGGACATGGCCGGGGCGGGCGGCGCTACGCGCGGGGCATGGGGCCGGCGGGCAGCGAGCGGCGCCGCCGGACCGACCGCCGGACACACACGGCGACCTTTGGACCCGCCGCGCCGGCCGGGGCGCGGGGAAGGGAAGGGACGGGAAGGGACGGGAAGGGACGGGAGCGGCGCGGCGGAGCGGCAGGAGGAGGAGGAAGAACCGCCCCCGCCGCGCCCCGCGCAGGTATGGGGCGGTGCGGCCGGGCACGGCTCGGCGGCCTTCGGCTCCCCTCGGCTGCGTTCGGTTCGGTTCGGCTGGGCTCGGCTCGGTTCGGTTCGGCTGGGCTCGGCTCCACTCGGCTGGGTCCGCTTCGGTTCGGCTCACTTCGGCTCCGCTCGCCTCAGATGGGCTCGGTTCGACTCGGCTCCGCTCGGCTGAGTTCGGCTCGGTTCGGCTGAGTCCGGCTCGGTTCAACTCGGCTCTGTTCGGCTGAGTCCAGCTCGGTTCGGCCGACTTCGACTCGGTTCGGCTGAGTTCAGCTCGGTTCAGCTGAGTCCGGCTCGGTTCGACTCGGCTCAGTTCGGCTGAGTCTGGCTCGGTTCGGCTGAGTTCGGCTCGGTTCAACTCAGCTCCGCTCGGCTGAGTCCAGCTCGGTTCGGCTGAGTTCGGCTCGGTTCAACTCAGCTCCGCTCGGCTGAGTCCGGCTCGGTTCGGCTGAGTCCGGCTCGGTTCGACTCGGCTCCGCTCAGCTGAGTCCGGCTTGGTTCGGCTGAGTCCGGCTCGGTTCGACTCGGCTCCGCTCAGCTGAGTCCGGCTCGGTTCGACTCGGCTCTGCTCAGCTGAGTTCGGCTCGGTTCGGCTGAGTCCGGCTCAGTTCGACTCGGCTTCGCTCAGCTGAGTCCGGCTCGGTTTGCCTGAGTCTGGCTCGGTTCGGCTGAGTCCGGCTCGGTTCGACTCAGCTCTGCTCGGCTGAGTTCGGCTCGGTTCGGCTGAGTCCGGCTCGGTTCGACTCAGCTCTGCTCGGCTGAGTCCGGCTCGGTTCGGCTGAGTCTGGCTCGGTTCGACTCAGCTCCGCTCAGCTGAGTTCGGCTCGGTTCGGCTGAGTCCAGCTCGGTTCAGCTGAGTCCGGCTCGGTTCGGCTGAGTCCGGCTCGGTTCGGCTGAGTCCGGCTTGGTTCGACTCGGCTCGGTTCGCCTGAGTCTGGCTCGGTTCGCCTGAGTCCGGCTCGGTTCGACTCGGCTCCGCTCGGCTGAGTCCGGCTTGGTTCGGCTGAGTCCGGCTCGGTTCGGCCGTGCTCTGCTTTCCCCGGGCGCGGGGGGGTAAAGGAGCAGCGCTTTGCCTCACCCCTTGTGTCGCTTTACATCTATATTTTAAGAAACCCCCTTTTTTATACATATTTCTGTTCAGCTCCCCGGTCCCAGCTGCTTCCCGCCCTGATCCCCAGGCAGGGTACCAGGCAGTGGGGCAAAGCATCACCCCTTCACTCAAACACACCCCATTTCTCCTTGGGTTTGGCCTTTTTTAACCTTTTTCTTCTTTTCCAACAGAAAAAAAGAGTAACAAAACCTCAAGCAGGTTCCTCTGGGTGGTTTGAGGCGCTGCCATGAGGGGATGCCCCATTTATTGGGGTGCAGGAACAGCTTTAATGGGGTGTCACCCGCACGAGCCCACTGGAAATCCATTGCAGGAAAGCACCGGGGATGGGTTTTTCTCCATCTTCTCCAGGCTGGAGGTGGATTCCCAGCACCAGCACTGTGCTCCTGGGGTGTCACCGCATCCTACACCCACGGCAAGAATTGGTTTTGGGGCAAAAACGGCCAAAAATCGTCCCGGCTTATCAATCCGTGGCCACAGCGCTTCCCTCCATCCCCGGGTGCTTCCATTCCTGCTTACGAGGCACTTTCTGAGCTCCAGAAGGACGATGCGAATGCAAAATATTCCTGATGAATCACTCTGGCTGCTCATTAGCATTGGAGGTATTTTGCATATGAACTAAGCAGGCAGAAAATGTGCTTATGCTTTGTTTGCTGCGTTGTTCACTGGGCACCCAGTTTTCACTCCTTGTCCCTTGGGGGTGAAACCGTCCCCTGCGTTTGTCACCTGTTCCTTCAGCCCCCCCCGCAGCACCACGGATCCGGTGGGAGGACAAGAAACAGCGCAAATATCTCTTTATTTTCCCAGCTCTAACGTCCTTGGTGAATCCAAATAAATCGCGGGTGGCGCCGGGGGAAATCTCTGCCAAATAGTTTTGTCGGGCAAACAAAACTTGTTCGTCTCCTTTTATTAATTGAACTGTAGAAAGAAAATGTATAAGGGGTAAAAATTTCGGTAGCAATGACAGCCCAGAGGAAAGCGCAGCCATCCCTCTTCTGATTTTCCATTAATATAAGACTTTAATTAAAGAGAAACTAAAGCCCTCAAAACACAGAGAAAATCCCTGAAGTGTGTTCTAAGTGCTGGAAATTCATTTGGAAGGCGAAGGGATTCCTTTGGGAATCAAAACTTGTGCTGATCATGATATTTAACAAGCACCGGCCTATTAAATATTTTAGCATATCGGCAAGCGCCGGGGTTTTAAATTTGGGGTAAATCTGGGGTGATGCGATTGGGACTGGAGTTCCCAGGTCGCCCACCCCATCGAGGTGGAAAAGCAGAATAAAAATATATAGGAAAGTATCATAAAAATATATAGGAAAGTATCACAAGCGAACTTCTTGAGAGTTAGACGTGAGTTTTCGTCTCAAAGGGTGGATTTTGGCTGTTGTATCATAAGGCTTTGCTAGAATGTCCTGGATCTTCTCTTGGTAAGCTCGCTCTGCCGCTAAACCCGACTCGTGTTCTCGCTGCTTCTCTTCTTCCTCAGCATCACGGGCCTGTTGTCGCTGGGCGATTTGAGCCCTGAGTTGCTCTTGGTATTCTTTTATTTCCTTGACTTTTCTAGAAATAACATATGAATGGCTTATTTATAAAGCGTGGCTTAAAAAATAATCAACAATTATGATTATTTAATCCGTTAGCCTTAGACTAAAGAACCTCCTGCCCCAGTTTGGGCTCATTGCTGGAGCGGGAGTCACAAAGACGCCTCAAATGCCAACAGTTGAGTCAAGATTTGGGTGTAAACGCAACTGGGATGGACCGCAAGTGACACGACTAAACGCCGGCTTTGCTAAGCGAAGCTTATTTAAGACAAAACCCAAGGAGATTAAGACCAGAGAATGCAACATTCCCAGTAACTTGGTCACCTCCCCAGTGCGGAGCATCAAAAATAAAGGGAATAAGTGAAATAATGTCGTTTGCATGACACCCAGAGGAACATTTTAGCTACTGCGGGTAACTATTTTCACCCTAAGGTAAGAATTCCATGTTTACGTGCAGCAATCGGGGACTTTGGCGGCTGATTAAACGACCATTTAATTGCTGCATGTGGGTGGAGTTGAGCAATTAGCACTAGTTCACCCAGGTAAGTAACGAACTAACCTCTCATTAACCCTCCTCGGAGTATGAGGGGGTGTATTTAATAAACAAGTCATGCAATGGGTCAAAAAAGCCCCAAACGAGACGTAAGGAAACGCCGTTATTTGTGTGATTAAATCCCTAATTCTGATCTCGCACCAATTGAGCAGCTCCGAACAGAAGAAAATAAGAATTAACCCGCTCACAAATGTAAAAGATCGATCTGCAATGAAATTAATTGATTGGATAAAAGAACAGAAGGAAAAATACCTTGCGTATTTTTCTTCTTCTATACGTCTGAGTTCTGCAATGGCTTCGGATAATAACAACCTCTCTTGAGCGAGTTCTTCCTGCTCCTTTGCGTTTCTTTGCACTGAAAAACAAACCAACTTGTAGAAGATAAGCTAAGCTTAGAGGGACGGTGAGCCTGAGTTCAAGCCTAAAGAGCAAGACTAAGTTTGCTGCTTCTCCAGAGGCACATGAACAATATCAAGTTATTCTCAGCTTACTCGGTTTTTATCCACTCAGAACGCAAAAAGATTTTGCATTCAGAACTTAATAGAGTAAATAATAAAGATTGCTTGCTCATATAATCTGTACTTCACTGGGCTTTGCTTTGGTGATTGTAACAGGATATTAGTGTAAGGAATTCCCTTCTTAGGAAAATCGCTATTAAGTGCGAAAATACTGAGTGTATTTGTGTGGCTTTTCTGGTTTTGGCCCCCGTCTCTTCCTTTTGCACCCGTTCGGTTCACTCTGGGCAAAGGCCAGGACTTGTTAGTCTAAGTAAGCATCTTAACGCCTTAAAAAAATCATGTGTTACCCATAATAAAACGCAAAATTGAATAGCACTAGGTATGTGCTGAGAATATGACTTGAGTGAGGCATTTGACACAGTGTCCCCCAGCATCCTCCCAGCTGAACTGAGGGAGTGCGGCTGGATGAGCGGGGAGTGAGGTGGAGTGTGAGCTGGCTGAAGGGAAGAAGCCAGAGAGTCGTGGTCAATGGGCAGAGTCCAGTTGATCCTGTATCCAGTGCAGGGCCTCAGGGGCAGTGCTGGGGCCGGGACTGGTCAATATATTCATCAAGGATTTGGCCGAGGGAATAGAGTGACTGTCAGCAAGTTTGCTGGTGACACCAAGCTGGGAGGAGTGGCTGACACGCCAGAGGCTGTGCTGCCATCAGAGACCTGGACAGGCTGGAGAGCTGGGCGGGAAAATGGAATGAAATAGAACAAGGGCAAGTGTAGAGTCTTGAATGTGGGCAGGAACAACCCCAGGTTCCAGTGTAAGTTGGGGTATGAGCTGTTAGAGAGCAGCGTAGGGGAAAGGGACCTGGGGGTCCTGGGGACAGCAGGGTGACCATGAGCCAGCACTGGGCCCTTGTGGCCAGGAAGCCAATGGGACCTGGGGTGGGTTAGAAGGGGGTGGTCAGTAGGTCCGAGAGGTTCTCCTGCCCCTCTGCTCTGCCCTGGGGAGACCACACCTGGAATCTTGTGTCCAGCTGTGGCCCCTCAGTTCCAGCAGGACAGGGAACTGCTGGAGAGAGTCCAGCGCAGCCACCAAGATGCTGCAGGGAGTGGAGCATCTCCCGTGTGAGGAAAGGCTGAGGGAGCTGGGGCTCTGGAGCTGGACAAGAGGACACTGAGGGGTGACTCATTCATGGGGATCAATATGTAAAAGGTGAGTGTCAGGAGGATGGAGCCAGGCTCTTCTGGGTGACAACCAACAATAGGACAAGGGGTAATGGGTTCAAACTGGAACACAAAAGGTTCCACTTAAATATGAGAAGAAACTTCTTCCCGGTCAGGGTGGCAGAGCCTGGCCCAGGCTGCCCAGGGGGGTTGTGGAGTCTCCTTCTGTGCAGACATTCCAACCCGCCTGGACACCTTCCTGTGGAACCTCATCTGGGTGTTCCTGCTCCATGGGGGGATTGGATTAGATAATCTTTTGAGGTCCCTTCCAGTCCCTGACATTCTGGGATTCTGTGATTCTGTAATATTATCACTGTGGGCGATGGGGCAGAACAACAGGCCCTCCAAGCGCTGTCAAACATCTTCCCAGAATGGGGCAGGTGGTGAAGATGGTCTTGGCTTAAATCATAAATCAAACCTCTAAAGCATCAAGAACCCCTTGCTGTGTATTCTGTGCGTTTTCCAGTGGGACTCGATGATCTCAAGCATCACTTTCCCACCAAAATGATCCTATAAACGCCCGTCAGAGTCAAGTTTCAGAAGGCGATTCAGCCATTATCACTTACGCTTCTCCTCAACCTGCAGTTGTCGTGTATCCAGGACATTTTTCAGCAGCTGCTCTCTCGCTTCCCTTTCTAACCGCAGTTGTTCGGCCTTCTTGGCCCAAATCTTGGCCATCTCCTCATCCAGGAGCTGCTCGTCTTGCTTTTGGCGCCGTTTCTCCTCCTCCAGCTGCTGAGCCCGGTGCGCCAGGTAGTTCTGTTGCTCCTTGAACAGCTCGTGCTGTGAACGCACAGATATTTGCAGAGCTGATCAAGCTACTTCACCCTCACCTGCATTAGAAACCTCGGGATTGAGAAATATATTAAGACACAATAATAAACGTCACCTCCTCTAAGGTCTAACAGTGAGTTTATACAACTTTCCTAATGTATGTGAGCATCTAAATACCTGGAGCAGAGTAAAAAATTCAGCTCCCTGTTCTCTCAAAGTTACGTCAAGACTCATTTTCAATGGGCAATCGACTTAATTTAAATTTCGGAAGTGACACACACATCTGCAATCTCCAAGATGTTTAACATGTGGGTTTGCATATATATCCAGCTAGTAAAGATTTTAAACCTTTTCTTAGTATTAATGAGTTGGAATAAGATAAATATTGACTTTCCTCAGCTCTTACTTTTCTTTTTGTTTTCTCCTCAGGGTCTTCCTGGGGTTCCTGAAGAGCTTTTTCTAAGATCTTCATCTCGAGGGCAAGTTCGTTTTGTTTTTCCTCATTAAGATGCTGTTTCTTGTCCTCGGCTGCGCTGAGCAACGTGTCCCTGAGTTCCTTCTGTTTCTGTCGCTTCTCCATCTGACGTTGTTCATTTTCTTGCTTAAGCAGCTTCTGCTGTTCTTCCTACAACGGGAAAAATAACCAGCTTGTAAAATCACAGAATCCCAGAATGTCAGGGGTTGGAAGGGCCCTGGAAAGCTCATCCAATGCAATCCCCCCATGGAGCAGGAACACCCAGATGAGGTTCCACAGGAAGGTGTCCAGGCGGGTTGGAATGTCTGCACAGAAGGAGACTCCACAACCCCCTGGGCAGCCTGGGCCAGGCTCTGCCACCCTGACCGGGAAGAAGTTTCTTCTCATATTTAAGTGGAACCTTTTGTGTTCCAGTTTGAACCCATTGCCCCTTGTCCTACCATTGACTGTCTCCGAGAAGAGCCTGGCTCCATCCTCCTGACACTCCCCCTTTCCATATTGATGCCCATGAGAGGATCTGAGACCCCTCAGTGTCCTCTTGTCCATCTCCAGAGCCCCAGCTCCCTCAGCCTTTCCTCACCCGGGAGATGCTCCACTCCCTGCAGCATCTTGGTGGCTGCGCTGGACTCTCTCCAGCAGTTCCCTGTCCTGCTGGAACTGAGGGGCCACAACTGGACACAAGATTCCAGGTGTGGTCTCCCCAGGGCAGAGCAGAGGGGCAGGAGAACCTCTCGGACCTACTGACCACCCCCTTCTAACCCACCCCAGGTCCCATTGGCTTCCTGGCCACAAGGGCCCAGTGCTGGCTCATGGTCACCCTGCTGTCCCCAGGACCCCCAGGTCCCTTTCCCCTACGCTGCTCTCTAACAGCTCATTCCCCAACTTATACTGGAACCTGGGGCTGTTCCTACCCAGATGTAAGACTCCTTGCATATCTTCCAACCAAGCGATGGCTAAAATTAGTTTAATCGGAACACTGAAGAGCAAAGATAAATAGCTTAACATTTTCACTAAATGATAACAGAGCTTCATATATTGTGGATATTCTGCATCTCTAGCGGACATAAATTTATATGAGGTTAGTAATTGCACCCTTATATTCTGATGGGAAGTTACTGAATATCCATTTCCAGTTTATATTGGAAAGAACGGGAAAAGCGACGGTAAAGTTGAGTTCTTAACAAAGAAACAATGAAAAGAGCTAACAGGTATATGTATAATTTAAGATTATTTAGTCAAAATTAAAAAAAACACTAACAAGCACCAGTAAAACCAGCACAACTACAACAAACCTATAGTGGAAAGGAATAGGAAAAAATCAACAGCGTATTGACCACAATGGTTGGGCCAAGGCAGCCAAACACCTCCCGTAATGACACCCAAGAGTAGCCAGGACTAATGGGTGAGAGCGTTTAGGCACTGAATTAGTTAAAAAATAATATATAATGGGTGTATATTCTGAAATTCCAACAGCTGAGGCATAAGCTTTTGGGATTTTGTACATAAATGCGTATCGTGGTCTGAGAGCTGGTGTTGTGCGTCCCAGCTGGGACACGAGGGAACTAGAAATCAGGAAACTGCAAAGATATATGGCAAATGTGCCCAGGTGGCCAAAAAGGCCCAAAAGGCCACCAGCACTGGTACCAGCACTGGTGTGGCCAGCAGACCCAGGGCAGCGACCGTCCCTGTGCTGGGGACTGGGGAGGCCAAACCGTGAATCCTGGGGGTGGTTTTGGGAGCTCAAAATGGCGGCACCAGAATCACCTCAGGGCTCAAAATGGCAGCACCAGAATCACCTCAGGGCTCAAAATGGCACCAGAATCACCTCAGGGCTCAAAATGGCAGCACCAGAATCACCTCAGGGCTCAAAATGGCACCAGAATCACCTCAGGGCTCAAAACGGTGGCCTTGGGGGCACCAGAATCACCTTAGGGCTCAAAATGGCGGCCCTGGGGGCATCAGAATCACCTCAGGGCTCAAAATGGCGGCCCTGGGGGCATCAGAATCACCTCAGGGCTCAAAATGGCAGTCAGAGGGGTAGTGCGATCACCTCCCAAGAAAGGCCTTGAGGTGCTGGAGCGAGTGGAGAGAAGGGAACGGAGCTGGGGAAGGGGCTGGAGCACAAGTGTGATGGGAGCGGCTGAGGGACCTGGGGGGTTCAGCTGGAGAACAGGAGCTGAGGGGACACAGGGACACACAGAAACAGCCTCAGGTCACACTGGGGAAGTTTCAATTGGATATTAGGACACATTTATTCATCTAAAGGGCTGTGGGGCATTGGAACAGGCTGCCCAGGGCAGTGCTGGAGTCACCATCCCTGGAGGGGTTGGAAATACACACAGATGAGGTTCTCAGGGTAGTGCTGGGGTGGGTTAACGGTTGGACTCAATGCTCTCAATAGTCTCTTCCAACCAAAATGATGAATAATTCTATGATTCTAAAAGCTTAAAAAAATGTTGATTTCCCACAAAGGCTCTGAGAGGCTTTAAATGCCCAAGTCCTTGACATGCCGAGTTTCAAAAGCCGTTATTTCCCTCAGTAAACAGGAGCGCGTTTGCCGCAGCTCTGGAAAAGAGGCTTAGCATAATAGGACAGTCTCAGATCCTAATGCAATCAGTGAAGATACAAAGAAGGTATGGATTAATCTAAATGTTTAGTAAGCCTATCACCAGGAGGGCCTTCTAGACACCTCCGAATCGCGTATTATATAGAAATTACCAGCAACTGAGCCTCTTCTTCCTTCAGCCTCTTCTCCTCCTCTTTGCGAGCGCCGAGCGCCGCGACCTGGGCGCCGAGCACGCTGAGCGTTTCGCGGTGCCGTTGTGCCCATTTCTGCAGCTCGGCGGCGTCTCGCTGCTCCTTGGCCAGCCTGTCCCGCCTCCAGAGCTCCGCGAACATCTGCTCCTCCTCCCGCCGCTGCTTTTGCAGCTCTTCCTTCAGAGCCAGCTGGGCCAGCCGGTCTGCGCACACTTCTCGCTGGTGCTTCTTGGCCAGCTGGGCGCGGAGCTCCTCGCATTGTTGGCTGGAAAGGCAACGGTAAAGGTTAAAATTGAAATAACCGCCTCAAAATAACGCGTGAGTCTGGAGGGGTGAGGAGGATGGAGGATCTCGGGTCATAGAGACACAGGGGACTGATGCTCGGGATGCCAAATTCTACAGCTGGTGTGGCGCTGGCTCTTTGGGAGATGTAGGAAGTCAAAGAGAGATTGGAGGGAGATTTGCACCTTGATCTGTTGGGGGGCAGCTCCTGTATCTTCATTTGTAGGAAAAGTGGGGGGAAGAGGAGGAAGGTTGAGGGGGGGAAGAGGAGGAAGGTGGGGGGGGAAGAGGAGGAAGGTGGGGGGGGAAGAGGAGGAAGGTGGGGGGGGAAGAGGAGGAAGGTGGGGGGGGAAGAGGAGGAAGGTTGGGGGGGGGAAGAGGGAAAGGGGGGCAGGAAGAGGGAAAGTGGGGGAAGAGGAATGGATGTAGTTGGAACACGTGTTGTGCGGGGTTTGCATATATAGGCCTTTCTTTTCCATATAAACCACACACACAATACGCTCGTTCAAACATGTTGGCTGTTCTTCATTCAAATAAAGACTTAAATAAGTCTCCTGGTCACTCGAAAGCTCATTCCTATGGAGAAAATACTCGGAGAGCGGAAATTTAGGTTACGCTGTTCAACAGGAACCACTAGAATACGCTGTCAAACAATATTTAATTTGGACAATATATGAGTATTTTAATTGTTTTATATAAATGTTGATCAACAAGGGTGAAGATCTACAGGTGTGACAGACGCACAGGAAAAAAATTTAAATAAAAGTTCAGCACGGGTAGAATAATAGAAAATACTCCCGTAATTGCTTGATTTCATCAAAATAATTCCTTTAAAGCAGCTTTTACAGCAACTTAGAAGCATCTGCTCCCCCAGATGGTTGGTTTTCTTCCTCTCTTGATGTCCTAAGCTTCTTAACATTAAAATTAATGTCTGTATTTGCCACTTCCCAAAGACAAAAACCTCATTTATTTCCCTCCTCTCTGGTTATTTATTCATTTTATGGTACAAAGTCGCTGCAATAACATTTTCCACATGGATCTTTCTGATGTTATCGCAAAATAGAAGAGGATGCAATATGTTTTTTAAGATGATTTTCTTTAAAGGTACCAATAATGAACATACGCAGATTTTTGGTCATGGATCTTCAATAAATATTCATCTCCTGATCAGCAAAGTCTCTGCATGGCCCAAGTTGTTTAAGGATGAAAATAACAAGGGGACAACAGATTTGGAGCTACTTAAAGACAACAAAATTGTCACCTTCCTGCCCAATTGCCTCTTGGTATTTATTTCGGGCAAACACTAAGATATTTTTCTGGTGATACCTGAATTGCTGCTCCCGTTTCTCAGCCACCAGTTGTTCCCTTTCTTTTTCTCTCTTCTCTCTCAGCATTTTCGCTTGTTCCCTCATTTTGTCGTGTTTCTCCTGTACCGTTTCTTCGAGCGCGTCCATCTCAGCGAAGTATTTGGTTTCCTCTGCTTCCAGAAGCTCACGAAGTCTGCATTGAAAATATTCAAATAAAAGTTAAAACGATCACTCTGGAGAATGATAAAGTTCTAGTTTCTTGGTTACAGGTGCAAAATGAAGGTAACAAGGGATTCTGTGATTCTGTGAAAATGGGCACTTGGCTCCTTCCAACACTATCCAAATTTTAACTTGGGGATGACTGCAAAATCCCCTCTGAGGACACAAAAAAATCATGTCCTGGCACAGATTAAGCTCTTTATCTTGTAAACCCAAACCGTACTAGTTACTGTGTTTAAATAAGCATCTCTAGCAATTGGCTCAGTGAGTAGCAGCCCAGTTAACTAATGTTTGCTCTATGTCGCTGCTTCACCAACAAATAAACACGCTTACGCTTTCAGTTACGATGAATAATTAATATCATGCCCCAATGCGTGGTGTAACACGGAGCTGAGCTCTACTGAGTGTTTTTCCCGTCATCATAGGACAAGGGGGCATGGGCTTAAACTCTGCCAGGGGAAATTTAGGCTGGAGATTAGAAAGAAATTCTTTACAGAGAGAGTGGTCAGGCATTGGAATGGCTGCCCAGGGAGGTGCTGGACTCGCCGTCCCTGGAGGTTTTTAAACTGAGATTGGCCATGGCACTTAGTGCCATGATCTAGTCAATGGACTAGAGCTGGACCAAGGCTTGGACTCGATGATCTCTGAGGTCTTTTCCAACCCAGTCGATTCTGTGATTTCTCTAAGAGCAAAGTTAAACTGAAAATATGAGGGGAGATATTGGTTTTAGCTACGCGGCTGGTACCTCTCTCTCCTCTCCTCAGCTCCAGGTAGATATTCCAGCATGGCCGCGTCCACCTTTCTCTGCAGGGCGCTGTGCAGCCATTTCTGTTCGTTGTGTTTCTGCCACTCGTTGACGTGGCGATACTGGGCGTAGAGCTTTAAGAGATTGGCATATTCAAGTTCTTTTTCTTCCCGTCTTTGGGCGGAGGCAAAGTTTTCCCTGGTTTGCTCTTTAGGAGGCCTGGCTCTCTGTAAGAGAAAGCATTGTCAGTGGCGAAAATATGATCTGTGGTTTGGTTTGGATGAATTCATGATGAAATAAGGTGAGGCCGCACCTCAAATCCTGGGTCACTCACGAGAAAGGTCTTGAGGTGCTGGAGCGAGTGGAGAGAAGGGAACGGAGCTGGGGAAGGGGCTGGAGCACAAGTGTGATGGGAGCGGCTGAGGGACCTGGGGGTTCAGCTGGAGAACAGGAGCTGAGGGGACACAGGGACACAAAGAAACGGCCTCAAGTTGCGCCAGGGGAGGTTGAGGTTGGATCTGGGGATCAATTTCTTCCCCAAAGGGCTGTGGGGCATTGGAACAGGCTGCCCAGGGCAGTGCTGGAGTCACCATCCCTGGAGGGGTTGAAAATACACACCGGTGATATTCTCAGGGACATGGGGCAGTGCCAGGGCTGGGTTAATGGTTGGACTTGATGGTCTTGACGCTCTTTTCCAACCAAAATGATCTTATATCTCACCCTCTTCATCCAAGAGAGTGTTTATAGTGTGTTTTACACCCGCCCAACAAACATTCCCACCACAGGTACCCACCTCCACAACCTCTCTGGGCAGCCTGGGCCAGGCTCTGGCACCTCCAAGGAAAGAAGTTCCTCCTTATATTCAGATGGAGCGTCCTGTGCTTCAGTGTGTGCCCGTTGCCCCTCACCCTGTCGCTGGGCACCACTGAACAGAGTCTGCTCCATCCCCTTGTCCCCCTCCCCAGGCCTCAGCCTCCCCCGGGCTCAACATGGTGGTACCAGGGGCATCAGAATCACCTCAGGGCTCAAAATGGTGGTACCAGGGGCATCAGAATCACCTCAGGGCTCAACATGGTGGCCAGAGGGGTGGCGGGATCACCTCACAAGAAAGGCATTGAGGTGCTCCGCGCCGCTCCCCGCCCCTCTCACAGGGCTCAGCCCCAAGCGGTACCGGGCTGGTACCCCCCCCCAAGGCCCGGATGGGCCGCTCACCAGCGCCGTGGAGTGCGGGAAGGGCCCGGGCACCTCCCGGCACCGCGGCGGCTGCCGGCGCCGCGCGTCCATGGCCGGGGAGGCGGGACGCGTCGGCCGTTGCCGTGGCGAAGCGCCGCGCCGGAAGTGGCGTCATGACGCCGGGTGGGCAGCTGCGGGCGGGCTGAGGGACGAGGTGCGGGTGACATGGCGGCCGAGGGGCCGTAGGTTATGGAGGCTGTAGGTTGTGGAGTCACAGAAGCATGGAGAACCTCAAGATAAACGAGTCCGACCATTAACCCACCCCTGGCACTGCCCCGTGTCCCTGAGAACCTCATCTCTGTGTATTTCCAACCCCTCCAGGGATGGTGACTCCAGCACTGCCCTGGGCAGCCTGTTCCAATGCCCCACAGCCCTTTAGATGAATAAATGTGTCCTAATATCCAATTTAAACTTCCCCAGTGTGGCTTGAGGCCGTTTCTTTGTGTCCCTGTGTCCCCTCAGCTCCTGTTCTCCAGCTGAACCCCCCAGGTCCCTCAGCCGCTCCCATCACACTTGTGCTCCAGCCCCTTCCCCAGTTCCATTCCCTTCCCTCAACTCGCTCCAGCACCTCAAGGCCTTTCTTGTGAGGTGATGCCGCCACCCCTCTGGCCACCATTTTGAGCCCTGAGGTGATTCTGGTGCCCCTGGTACCACCATGTTGAGCCCTGAGGTGATTCTGGTGCTGCCATTTTGACCCCTGAGGTGATTCTGGTACCACAATTTCGTGCTCCCAAAACTGCCCCCAGGATTCACAGTTTGGCCTCCCCAGTCTCCAGCACAGGGACGGTCACTGCTCCGGGCCTGCTGGCCACACCAGTGCTGGTACTAGCCAGGATGCTGGTGGCCTTTTTGGCCACCTGGCCCTCCAAGTGTGACACATCACCCCTGCCATCCCTTGTTAATGTAACGTCACCTCGCTGTGAGGTGCTGGTGACATCTAGTGGGAGCAGAGCCTGGCACAGACGGCTACAAGAGCGACAAAGTTTTGAGTTAATAAGCACATAAAAGGAAGATCTCAGCTTCATGTTGGTGGTCGCTGTGTGAACCCCACAGCTCAGGACAAGCCCTGGTAAAAACCTCCTGTGGTCCATGTCCTGCCGGCAGACACAGCCCAGAGCTGCTCACCCTGTAGATAAATAGGAAATAAAACATTATCTATGGATCCGTGATGGCGTCAAGTTCATTGCCCGCAAAGAAGTCACAGGAAAAAGATGTCGCTGAAGTTTGGAAGGTGATAAGAGCTTTCATTCTGGCAGATAGTCAGGACTTGGCTGATAAGAAGTTAGCTCCTGGAAGAGCTAATATTAGTCTAAAAGTATCATGGATGTCTTGAGATGTTAATAATAGATGAAGAGACAGATTCTTCTTAATTCACACGCCAAAGGGAACTCTGGTTGCTGCGCTTTTCTCCAGGGTTTCCTCACTGGGGGGATATATGTGGGATATATACAGTGTGTCTTGGATTCTCCTTCCTGAAACCTCTCTCTAAGGATCTTGCCAGGATAAAACCACTGTTTTACACTCAGGTGTCCACAATTGCACACAAGTCAGAGTTTTAGATGTGGGTTCAGGTTTTAAGCTGCTTTAAACAAGCCCAGCCAGTCACAAAAAGAGCCAGAGCCGCCTCTCCTTTCTCTCCTCGGCACAAAGATGCGGCTCATGTGGTTAAACCCTGATGACGGGGCGACGTGGCTCCTCGGGTTCCATCCGCCTTGGCCCAGCTGCACGAACACGAACGGCGGCGCGAGGGAAGTTCCGGGGACGAGAAGAGGGAAGAACGGCACCTCGTGATGATTTAAAGCAATTTGGGAAACCAGAGATGTGGGAAAGTCCACCCAGGACAGTTGGGTCTTTCTGCTCTTTGCAGAAGCGTAAGTTGATTGTTATCAACTGATGAACAATTCCCCTTTTTCTTTGTACAAAGGAACTTTCAACTTCTTCTTCCAGAAGGAAAATTAACTGCTTTTAAGGGAACCACAGGCATCCCCACCTCTCAGAATAAGGCAAAACTTTCCTTACAGCTTTGCGACATCACCAGTTCTGAATTCCCCAAGGTTTCCTCTGGTCACACTCCCTTCTAACCCTTCCACCTAATCTTCAAAATATTTAGGAAAATCGTTTTGATGTCTTTTAGGTACTTTGGAGATGGAGCCGGTCAGCGTTCAAATATTAGGAGCTGAAAAGAAAACAGTGAATCTTCAGAGGGAATAAAGGAGGCGGCTGATGGGCCGGGGCGACGTTTGGTGGGATCAACATGGCTCCTGCTCGGTCGTTGCGGTTTAGATGTAGAAGTAAAAAGATCAGAGACCTTTCCCGCCCGCGGTGCAGACAGAAACGGGAGAGAAAATCAGCTGCTCTCCACACCCACGGGCAAGTAGAGGAATTAATCTCTTCATTTCCTTCTCTCAACCTTCAAAGAGAAACCACAAAAGAAGGGAACGCAGATGATAAGATCCAACGTGGGTTTCAGCACTTTGTCCCACCGGGATGTCCTCGCTCACCACCTGGATGTCACCAAAATTCCCCTCCCAGGACACTGGAGGCGATGGAGCTGAAATCACTGCGGTGGCAACTTCCTAATTCAACTTCACACAGCAACAATTTCCCCACCGTAAAAATGAGAGAGTATTTGTTGCTGGGCAACACATTTGTTCACAGGGGCAAGAACTGTGTAACTCTGCTAATATTAAAGAGGAACTGAAAGTGTGTAGTTTTTCATACTTTTTGCTAATTTTGGGAGCTCCATAAAAGATTTCAGTATTTTCCGCTAAAAAGCTGGCTGTAAACTTGCCTTCCTGTTATTTTCATGAGGTTTCACAAAAGATCCAAACGATTCTGAGAAATAAGATCATCCACCGTGAAAAGCGCTTCTGCGTCATCCCCACGTGCCCATCATGGGAGAGTGATTTGCTGTCCCCGTTGCACCACGGGTCACCAAACATGCGGCAATTTGGGCAGGAAAGCGGGAATAAAGGGTTAGAATCAAGGGGAGGGTGAGGAAAGGGACGGTTACGGAGTGTTTTTGTACAAGTTGATGGCTCTCAAACGATGGGGTTTATCTTTAATAACTATTAAAATGTTTTTGGTCATCTCAGAGCTGTTCACGGTGAGTTTTTTGGGAGGGATGTGATGTGGGGATGAAGTTCAACAAGGCCAAGTGGCGGGTGCTGCCCTTTGGCCACAACAACCCCCTGCAGCGCTCCAGGCTGGGCACAGAGTGGCTGGAGAGCAGCCAGGCAGAAAGGGACCTGGGGGGACTCATGGACAGGAAGCTCAACAGGAGCCACCAGTGTGCCCAGGTGGCCAAGAAGGCCAATGGGATCCTGTCCTGGATCCAAACCAGCGTGGGCAGCAGGACAAGGGCCGTGATCCTTCCCCTGTGCTCTGCATTGGGGAGGCCACCCCTGGAGTATTGTGTTCAGTGCTGGGCCCCTCAGCTCAGGAAAGAGATTGAAGTGCTGGAGCGGGGCCAGAGAAGAGCAACAAGACTGGGGAAGGGACTGGAACACAAGCCCTATGGGGAGAGGCTGAGGGAGCTGGGCTTGTTTAGTCTGGAGAAGAGGAGGCTTAGAGCTGAGCTCAGCACTCTCTAGAACTACCTGAAGGGCAGTTCTAGCCAGGTGGGGCTTGCTCTCTTCTCCCAGGCATCAGCAATAGGACAACGGGGCTTAAACTTAAATTGAGGCTGGAGATTAGAAAGCAATTCTGTGCAGAGAGAGTGGTCAGGCATTGGAATGGCTGCCCAGGGAGGTGCTGGACTCACCGGCCCTGGAGGTTTTTAAACTGAGATTGGCCATGGCACTTAGTGCCATGATCTAGTCAATGGGCTGGAGTTGGACCAAGGCTTGGACTCGATGATCTCTGAGGTCTTTTCCAACCCAGTCCATTCTGTGTGATTCTGTGCTGGCAGGTTGAAGAACAGAAAAAGGTCTTGGAAATGACAAGCCAATTAACTTCAGTTCCTGAAAAACAACATCAAAAAGGCCGTGGAATAATTGGGAAATCAGCCACAAGAAGAAAACAGGGGGGTGAATACCACGTGACGTGGACTTGTCAAGGACAAGCGGTTTCATTTTAATCTCATTTCCTTCTGTGCCGGGCGCCAGGCCTGGTGGGGAAAGCAGCAAGAAATAACATGTGAGAAGCTTTTAACGCCACCCCATGTCCCACGGCTGCGTGAATGGTCACTTGTGGGTCTGCGTCACCAAACTCTCCCGGGTTTTCATTCAGTAAGAAAGGAGAGGATTAAAAATAGAGAATTGAAATGTGGAGGATTTAGGGGGAAGGCTGAAAAATGCGACACGGAGCAGAAGGGACGAGGGAGCAACGGGGAGAAGCGGATGGGGACGAGCTGGCTCGGAAGCGGCACAAATAGATGTGGAGGGAGCTGGAAGTGAGTCAGCGATGTCCCATTTAAACTCAGTTTTAAGCACTTCAAGAAAAATGGGGCTCAATAGGAGAAAATCAGATCTGGGAAAGACCCGAGCTGTTAAGCTGATACATTGCAAACCACGCAATAAATAAATGGGTGGGGAAGCTGTTGTTTGCCCAACATGTTTTCGAAACCAATTTCAGATTTAAATAAGACAAACCCACCCAATTCATCAAGGGATAAAAGGTTGCGAGGCAGAAAAAGGCTCTGGAATTGTTGCAAAATTAACTCTACGCCTTCAGTGATTTTAAAAGCATGAGCGTGTGGAAATAAAGCGACTTTTGCAGCTCTCCGCAGTCCCCAAATTCAAATCCTTCTGCTCTGAAGCTGCCAAATTAATGTATATTGTGATTAAGTTATAAAAGCCTTACCCATCGACATGAGATAAATGCTTTCTGAATAAGATAAATGCAAAACAAGGGATATTTTTCAAGTTTTAGATCCTTCTGTGTGACGAGGAGACGGAAGATTAAGTGACGCATTGTTGAGAAGTGGAGTGATTAGTTTATATCTAACTAATAATTAATAGCTGTATCATAAGAAAGAAACTAAACAATTATAACTAACATCATCAGTTATTTCTTAGTATAGCTATATGTCAAAATTTTAAAAAATCGTAATGCATATGTAATAATTATGTGAATATAAAACGCAAGAGCGACTGGTCTTTGGAGCACTTATGGAGAATGATCTGCAGCGCTGCTAAAATAAAGAATGCCGCTTAACAGTTTAATTGACTCTGCTGTTAAATTCATTTCTCCACTTCTTATCTCTTTTTATTTGTTTTATTTTGGCGGCCAGGACGTATTTTGGGGTGTCCAAACCCTCCTTGTAGCTGTGGAAAAACGGGCACCACGCCGTGCCAAAGCAGGAAAGTTGAGGAGTGATGGGAGACACTCAGAGGGAAAAAAAAAGATCAAAAACTAAGCAAACAAAGCAAAAAAACATCCTGAAGTGAACATTTGCTGACGGGGGAAGCTCCTCCATGGCCGCCGCCCCATGGGCGGGAAGGGCCGGGGCGGGCGGGCCCGGGGGCGGCTCCACACGGGCCTCACGGCCGGTTCCTGCTCGTTGTGTCGCAGAATCGCTGCTTTTCTGTCACGATATGGACTGTGGCGTGATCACCTCCAAGACTGTGTTGCTGCTGCTCAGCCTCTCGTTCTGGGTACCGAGACTGGGGGGTTTATTTTTGGGGGGAGCCGGGTGGGTTGTGGGGCGGCCGCGGGTGTTGGGTGCGAGGGGTCGGTTCTGACCGTGTTCGCAACCAGAGTTAATCGATTAATTTAATCCACCAGTGCGTAGTTAATCGATTTATTTAATCTACAAGTGCGTAGGGAACTTATTTCTGTAGGGAAACCCTACATACGCATTTTTAAAGAACAAAAAGTTGCGAGCTTTTAAAAGTTTCTGAGGGGGCGCCCTCCCACTTTGGGGTGAGGCGTATTTGGAAAATGGCCGAGAATTTTGTTCCAACTATATTTAGCGACAAATACGCCTTTCCAAATCGCTTCCTGAGTAATTATTTACGACTATTTAAACACAAAAAAAAAAAAAAAAGAGGGTGGGGTTGTGTACTTTTTAGCCGTCGGTTTGAGGGGTTTGGGATGGGAGGTTCATGACATGATGGTGACAGCTTGGAAAAAGATGCGATTATTCCAGTATTCCCTAATTTTGGGGGTTTTTCTCCTGCATGGGGAAATTTGCTTAACCACCCCATCACCACCTAGGGACTCGTGTGCTGCTCTTGTAGAAGGGACCAAATCGGTCACGTAGTTTTGAACGTGACGGTGACAAGGTTGAGAACCCTCGGTCCCCATCGCTCGGCTTTGCCGTGGGGAAGGGAGAGAACCTTGTAAAGCGAGGAGGAATTCAAGGGGAAAAACAGGTTTCCCACAAAGCAGCTACATGGCAAGAAAATAAAAAACAACTATAATATTGCTTAAATTAAACCCTGAGGTCTCTCGGGGTGTTGCGCCTTGTTTTGTAAATAAGGGACGTGCTGCTGGTTGGAGCGAGGAGCTCACCCTGTTTCAGCCTCGTGTTTCTTTATAGCACATTTTATTGCTGAATTTATTTCTGTGTGTATCCGAGGTGACTTGTATCGCTGTGTTTGCTGCTGCATGTCGAGTAATGTGATCTCCCCATTTATATATGGTGTGCGGTTGCTTTTATTCTTAAATACTCGCAGGGAGACATTGGAGCATCCCACTATTTGCGTGTGGAAATCCCCTGAGCTTTAGCTCATCGTGCTTCGGATCAGCGTCATTTCTTGGCTTTTAAAAACCTTAACAGCTTTATATCCTCTTGGAATTGTTTCTGGGACCTTCTGCTGTGGGGGAACTCACTAATCATGATTGAAGCCATTCAGTCCTCTGGATCTATGGACTATCAGTAATTATCCTTCCACACATCTATAACTTCTAAAATTGCGGTGACCCAGACCAACCCTTTGTATTTTTACCCCAGGAAGAGCAATTCAGCTCTGAAGCCCGTGGCGTTTAGACGCTGCCGCCACCATTACGTGCAGTAATCGCATTCCTGCAGTAGAACCGCAGAACCTGGAAATCAGGTTTGGGGAGGGTGGGGAAGGAAGAACTGAATTAATTTTCTTTCAGACCATTTCTAACACAGAATCCCAGAATGTCAGGGGTTGGAAGGGCCCTGGAAAGCTCATCCAGTGCAATCCCCCCATGGAGCAGGAACACCCAGATGAGGTTCCACAGGAAGGTGTCCAGGCGGGTTGGAATGTCTGCACAGAAGGAGACTCCACAACCCCCCTGGGCAGCCTGGGCCAGGCTCTGCCACCCTCACCAGGAACAAGTTTCTTCTCAAATTTAAGTGGAACCTTTTGTGTTCCAGTTTGAACCCATTACCCCTTGTCCTACCACTGGTTGTCACTGAGAAGAGCCTGGCTCCATCCTCCTGACACTCACCCTTTATATATCTGTAAACACTAATGAGGTCACCCCTCAGTCTCCTCCAGCTCCCTCAGCCTTTCCTCACCCGGGAGATGCTCCACTCCCTTCAGCATCTTGGTGGCTGCGCTGGACTCTCTCCAGCAGTTCCCTGTCCTGCTGGAACTGAGGGGCCACAACTGGACACAAGATTCCAGGTGTGGTCTCCCCAGGGCAGAGCAGAGGGGCAGGAGAACCTCTCGGACCTACTGACCACCCCCTTCTAACCCACCCCAGGTCCCATTGGCTTCCTGGCCACAAGGGCCCAGTGCTGGCTCATGGTCACCCTGCTGGCCCCAGGACCCCCAGGTCCCTTTCCCCTACGCTGCTCTCTAACAGCTCATTCCCCAACTTACACTGGAACCTGGGGCTGTTCCTGCCCACATTCAAGACTCTACACTTGCCCTTGTTCTATTTCATTCCATTTTCCCGCCCAGCTCTCCAGCCTGTCCAGGTCTCTGATGGCAGCACAGCCTCTGGCGTGTCAGCCACTCCTCCCAGCTTGGTGTCACCAGCAAACTTGCTGACAGTCACTCTATTCCCTCGGCCAAATCCTTGATGAATATATTGAACAGTCCCGGCCCCAGCACTGCCCCTGAGGCCCTGCACTGGATACAGGATCAACTGGACTCTGCCCATTGACCACGACTCTCTGGCTTCTTCCCTTCAGCCAGCTCACACTCCACCTCACTCCCCGCTCATCCAGCCGCACTCCCTCAGTTCAGCTGGGAGGATGCTGTGGGACACTGTGTCAAATGCCTCACGCAAGTCAAGGTAGACCACATCCACCGCTCTGCCATCATCCATCCGTCTTGTTATGTCCTCATAAAACTCAATGGGGTTGGTCAAGCACGACTTCCCCTTGGTCCAGCCATGCTGACTGCCCCTAATGACCCTCTTATCCCTGATATGCCTTGAGATGGCACCAAGAATAAGTCGTTCCATCAGTTTCCCAGGGATGGAGGTGAGGCTGACAGGGGGCTTTGCGAGTACAAGGCTCCAGATTATTATCAAAACATCAGATTTACAAAAATCCATTAGGTTTCTTCTTTCAGGAGTAATTTGTGCTCAGGCATTGCATGCTGTGAATCTTGCCCAGCTTAGAAATGATTATTGAAAATAATTCACCACATGTGTATTCAGCAGCCGGTACAGTTTTGGTGCTTTGGCAAAAGTTATTGCTTAGAAATATCCTAAAAAGGCAATAAATCCACTGTTGGATCTTTGTTATCATTGTGCAGGGGTGAAGAAAGATTTACCAGAATGACAAATAGAGGTGGAAAAGCAACTTGTCTCTTCCCCACCAGGTTCAGTGTCGTATTTGTGGCTTGTTCTGCTACAGGGGGTGAAATTGGACACCTATGATTATCCAAAATCCCCCCAAACAAATTGACTGAAGCTGTTTTAACTACAGAGGTACCCAGGGTGGTGCTTCCAGCTGTGGGAGATCTGCCCACCTCTAATTTTGCTTTTTAGCACCTACTAATTAGGTCCAAATATGTGGTTATTTTGGTAAATGGGTGTTGGCCTGGTCTGGATGATGATGGGATGGTGGTTTAATTCAATTAACCTAAAAAAAAAGAGTGGAAGGGTTGGAGGAGACACCAATATTCGTGGTAATGTCTTGTGAAGTGACTTGCTGTTAAACACCTCGTCACATCCTGGACTATTTGTGTGGTCGGTGCTTAATCTGCTTCCTGTGCCTTTGGTGCATCCAAGACCAAAAACTACTTGTTTTCAACCTTAATCGTGGTTTCCTGTGTGTATTGGAAGCTCCTCCTGATTTTAAGCTATTCTGCCCAAAAGCAGGAAGCAGAAATCAAGTGACTTTCAGGAAAATGAACTTTGCTGCGTCACATGGATAAAAATAAAACGAAGATATCGGCGCCGCGTGGTCGGAAAAGGGGAAGCGCTCAGATGCTGATGCAGATATGGGGTGAGAAACTTGACCCTTTCTGGCCCGTTTCCAGGGAACAACCTCAGTCTGGGTGTCCCCAAAGCTGGGAAAAGACCTGTTGGGTGGTCAAGTTATGGATTACGGTCTCTTCATGAGTCTCGCGCCTGCGCTTTTCATTATGGCAGGAGGCACAAACCAACCCCGTCCCTTCTCTTTCAGCTGTGTGATGAGCCGTATTTTGGGGCAGATTATAGGCAGTTTCCAGCTCCGAGACGTTTTCCCAGGTTTTAGCGTTCGCTAAGTGAACTTTTCGCTCTTTGGTTTGTAGGTCATGAGGTGGAAGTCGCAGGATCCGGTGGCCGAGCCAGGAATGGCTTAATGAGGAACCGGGGTGGTTCTGAAGGCAAATATTGAACTAGAGGGTGTTTTGTGTCTGAACCGGCCGTTCAGATCAAAACCAGCTTGGCGGCGGCTGATAAATCCACCGGCGCTCGGTTGACATTTGCCGCGAGCTCTTACAATCTGTGCCTTTTATTTGGGGACATGCTCAGACAACTAAATAAAACATTTATTCAACAAGACTTGAAAACAAGCTGGAACATGCCCTGTATTATGATATAATCTACTTTGAAGAGTCTCCCACGACTCTGGAGGCTCAGTAGAGTTGTGTCCCACCTCTGGATTTCCCATGGGGAGACTGTGGTTTCAAGATAGTAGGAAAAGTCTGCACTGTGCCCACAATTTACTGGGGTTCAGTTCCTGTTCCATGTTGCTGTGGGTTTCCTAAAGGAAGTTCTGGGTCTGGTGACAGCTCAGGCCTTTCCCTCCTCTGGAGCCTGAACCAAACTGCTCTGGTTTGGCTGGGAGGGTCGAGTGCACCCACCACAGATGTAGATAAATACCTGAGGTGGGGGCGGCAGGAGGATGGAACCAGATTCTTCTCAGTGGCACCAAGACCGAAGTCAACGAGCATGAACTTGAGCGGTGGTGGATGCTCCATCCTGGAGACATCCCAGGGCTCTGAGCAACCTGAGCTGGTGAAGACGTGAAGGGGTTGGACGAGGTGACCTTTAGAGCTCCCTTCCAACCCAAATTATTCCACGATTCGATGAAATTGAAACATTGGAGGTTCCTTCTGAACGTCGACATTCAAAAGCCATCTGGACGTGCTCTTGGGGGTTCGAACAGATGATCTCCAGATTCCTTCCCACCTCAACCCTTCTATTCTTCGGTGACCTCATACTGCCCCTGTAAGAATGGTCACACGAAGCTGCATCGCACTAATTGATTTATCATTTGGAGAAATGGACACCGTGAATAGGGTAGGAAACGAAGCCGACGCCAGGAGGTCCCTCCCAACCGGGAAAGTTTTAAGCCCAGGGCAGGAAAAGGAATGTGGGAAGTGGGATGGGAAGCACTGAGCAAGGGTTGTCCTGATTTTGGGGGAAAGATGCTCATGGTCGAGTCTGGGACCTCCATGGTCCTCGTGGGCTCAATGGGATTTTAAGCAGCAGTTGGAAAGTCATTAAAATGTTGGGTTTTGTACACAAAGAATTAAATATGTGGAGTATTTTCTGCAGGCAAAAGAGCATCAGGTTTTATATCGGATGCTCCGACTTAAATCACTGCTGAGTGAAGATACTGGTGAAACAAGCCTTAAAATTAACTCAAAACCCCTCCACGAGCTGCTTGTCTCATGAAGAACTAGAAGGGAATGGTTCAGAAAGTGTTTGTGTGGATATTTATAATTCTTCCAGTGTGGTTTTATATATATATATATATATATACACATATATATATATATATACTGGTCCACATTAATGGTCCAAATGATCAAATCAGCACTCTGAAATTGGAAGATTCTGGGAGAAACATTAAAAAACCCTCCCAAAATCTCAAAGCGACAAACGCCGCCTTTTAATTTCCATGCTAGTTTGGCTCTTTTACCATCTTGTATTTAGATGTGGTGGGAGGAGGGAAAATTATCTGTTCTGCCTGTTTAAGGGCCCCCTCTGCGTCTCTGATCAGTGTCGTGACGTATTTGCGTGGCCGTAAATCGCGGTGGTTATGGCTTCGCTTTCTTTCCGCTCAACCCCAACAAGGAGTTTGCTGTGAAAAGGGGTTTTCTTGCAAAATTTCACAGAATCCCAGAATGTCAGGGGTTGGAAGGGACCTGGAAAGCTCATCCAGTGCAATCCCCCCATGGAGCAGGAACACCCAGATGAGGTTCCACAGGAAGGTGTCCAGGCGGGTTGGAATGTCTGCACAGAAGGAGACTCCACAACCCCCTGGGCAGCCTGGGCCAGGCTCTGCCACCCTCACCCCCAACAAGTTTCTTCTCAAATTTAAGCAGAACCTCTTGTGTTCCAGTTTGTACCCATTACCCCTTGTCCTATCACTGGTTGTCACCGAGAAGAGCCTGGCTCCATCCTCCTGACACTCCCCCTTTCCATATTGATCCCCATGAATGAGTCCCCCCTCAGTGTCCTCTTGTCCAGCTCCAGAGCCCCAGCTCCCTCAGCCTTTCCTCACACGGGAGATGCTCCACTCCCTGCAGCATCTTGGTGGCTGCGCTGGACTCTCTCCAGCAGTTCCCTGTCCTGCTGGAACTGAGGGGCCACAACTGGACACAAGATTCCAGGTGTGGTGTAGAGATTCCAGTAGAGGGGCAGGAGAACCTCTCGGACCTACTGACCACCCCCTTCTAACCCACCCCAGGTCCCATTGGCTTCCTGGCCACAAGGGCCCAGTGCTGGCTCATGGTCACCCTGCTGGCCCCAGGACCCCCAGGTCCCTTTCCCCTACGCTGCTCTCTAACAGCTCATTCCCCAACTTACACTGGAACCTGGGGCTGTTCCTGCCCACATTCAAGACTCTACACTTGCCCTTGTTCTACTTCATTACATTTTCCCCGCCCAACTCTCCAGCCTGTCCAGGTCTCTGATGGCAGCACAGTGTTTCAGCTTAGCTAAATCGGTGCTCCGTTAGTATAAAAGTGATTAACAGGATGTGAATTTTGTGTTACAGTTTGAATGAGCATCTAGTTTAGGTGCGCCTTTTTTTCCTTCTAGGTCTTTGCATGCTATAGTCATTACTCCTAAAGTTAAAATATGAATTGCACCGATCCAAACAGCTCCGTATTTACTTTCCCAGGCAGACGCTTAACAAATATCCGCTAATAACTCTCTCGTTTGCATTTCAGGCAGCAGCAGCCGGTCTCAGCTACGTTGGGGGCTACGTCATTAACACCTACAAGAGCTACAACAACTTTCTGCAGGACAAGTATGCCGTGTTGCCGGCCGTCATCATCCTCTGCGTCGCCGTCGTCATGTTCGTCATCGGGTTGATCGGCTGTTGCGCCACATTCCGGGAGTCGCGCGTCGGCCTGGGGCTGGTGAGCGTTGCACATTCTTCGCCCTATTTAGTTCTGTGAAGCCCGAATCTCAACTTGTAGAATGATTTTTAAAAGGGTTCGGTAACTTCGGGCCTCCAGGTCACGTCTTTGAGCTCAACAAGCAGTGCCCAACGTACCTAATTTAGCTGCTGGTTTATTCATTTTATCCCACAGTCATCTAAATTATTTCCTGAAAACTATTTTAATTGCGGAGGCAACAACACATAACGATAACTTACCGCTATAAATTGATGTAATAGGAAATGTGCGATTTAATTCATTCTTTACAGTCTTTTTCTTTTCATTTCAGTTCTTGGCCATTATCCTGGTTATCTTTATTGCGGAAATATCCGCTTTTGTCCTGGGATTTGTTTATAGGGAAAAGGTAAGCAAAGAATTAGTAGCTCTGTAGAAACCTGAAAGTAAAGACTAGATCTTGCATTATTAGAGCATTCGAATATATCCAGGTTTTTGGGGGCTTTGTCCGCTATCCTGCAATCACATTAAAACAATCTGTCTATTTTTTCCCTTTCCAAATAGGTAAAAAGTGATGTGCAAGGCACCATGCGCTCAGTCTTCGACAAGTATGATGGGAAAAATCCAGAGTCTACCGTTGTGGATTACTTGCAAGAACAGGTAAGAAAATACTTCAATTGTTCTCAGAATTATTTAGAAAGGAATAATTGTGTCCTAAACGCAGAATTTGGCTCTGCAGCAGCGTTTAGCATCTGATTCTCCGTAGCAATTAAAGGTGCTCTTGCCCAGCTTGCCAAAGAGAGGTTTAACGTTAATTAGCATTTGTGTTCATCTATATCCATACATCCCCGTAACTGTCCTGTGTCTGGCAGCTTCATTGTTGTGGTGTAAAGAACTACAGCGACTGGACAACCACGACCTGGTTTAACGTCACCCGTAACAACAGCGTCCCGCTGAGCTGCTGCAGGCAAGACGTGAAGAACTGCACGGGGAGTCTGGATCAGCCCCAGGACCTCGACACGCGGGTGAGGATAAAGGACACGGTTCCACAGTTGGGTCGTGATCGCTTAAGGATAATTCATCCAACTCTTGCCAGCGATTTGTCCCCGAACTCTTTTCTCGCCATAGTTTTCCTCTAGCTAACGTCCTTCCTTGTGGTCTGGATGATCAGGTGGTGAGGTGGAGTGTGAGCTGGCTGAAGGGGAGAAGCCAGAGAGTCGTGGTCAATGGGCAGAGTCCAGTTGATCCTGTATCCAGTGCAGGGCCTCAGGGGCAGTGCTGGGGCCGGGACTGTTCAATATATTCATCAAGGATTTGGCCGAGGGAATAGAGTGACTGTCAGCAAGTTTGCTGGTGACACCAAGCTGGGAGGAGTGGCTGACACGCCAGAGGCTGTGCTGCCATCAGAGACCTGGACAGGCTGGAGAGCTGGGCGGGAAAATGGAATGAAATAGAACAAGGGCAAGTGTAGAGTCTTGAATGTGGGCAGGAACAACCCCAGGTTCCAGTGTAAGTTGGGGAATGAGCTGTTAGAGAGCAGCGTAGGGGAAAGGGACCTGGGGGTCCTGGGGCCAGCAGGGTGACCATGAGCCAGCACTGGGCCCTTGTGGCCAGGAAGCCAATGGGACCTGGGGTGGGTTAGAAGGGGGTGGTCAGTAGGTCCGAGAGGTTCTCCTGCCCCTCCGCTCTGCCCTGGGGAGACCACACCTGGAATCTTGTGTCCAGTTGTGGCCTCTCAGTTCCAGCAGGACAGGGAGTCCAGCGCAGCCACCAAGATGCTGGAGGGAGTGGAGCATCTCCCGTGTGAGGAAAGGCTGAGGGAGCTGGGGCTCTGGAGATGGACAAGAGGACACTGAGGGGGGACTCATTCATGGGGATCAATATGGAAAGGGGGAGTGTCAGGAGGATGGAGCCAGGCTTTTCTGGGTGACAACCAGTGATAGGACAAGGGGTAATGGGTACAAACTGGAACACAAGAGGTTCCACTTAATCTGAGAAGAAACTTGTTCCTGGTGAGGGTGGCAGAGCCTGGCCCAGGCTGCCCAGGGGGGTTGTGGAGTCTCCTTCTCTGCAGACATTCCAACCCGCCTGGACACCTTCCTGTGGAACCTCATCTGGGTGTTCCTGCTCCATGGGGGGATTGCACTGGATGAGCTTTCCAGGTCCCTCCCAGTCCTTGACAGTCTGCGATTTTCATATTATTCTATAAAAGCTCCTAGATGATGAAAGGGGGACCAGTCTGGATGTTGGGTCTTATCTGTACTAATAGTTCCTTCATGTTTCATGTTAGACATGAGGAAGGAATTGTTGTCCCTGAGGGTGGTGAGAGCCTGTCCCAGGTTGGCCAGAGAGGTGGTGGCTGAACCATCCCTGGAGACATCTCAGGCCAGGCTGGACGGGGCTCTGAGCAACCTGAGCTGGTGAAGATGTCCCTGCTCATGGCAGGGGGGGCACTGGGCGACCTTTAGAGGTCCCTTCCAACCCAAAATATTCTATGTTGCTACAAAAGCAACATGACAAGGCCAAAGCGTGAGCTATGGCAAGAATGGAAGCCCTCAAATCTGCAGTGGTTGGTTAGACAGGTCTTACAAGGGATGTAAAAGCCCCAAATGTCCAGCTGAATTACATGTTTTGCTGAGTTTTCACCCATTTCTTTCCCGGCAGGGCTGTGCAGCGGAGGTGGAGTTGGGGCTGCAGAGCGTTATCAGCTACGCTATGCTTGTCATCCTGGGCTTTGCCATTGTCAAGGTAAAAATTCTCTCTTCCCTCATGGAAATATGACAAGGAACAAAACCTATTTATGATTTAGAAGACTGAATGGAATGAAATGTGAAACTGGATCATGTTGTGAGTGAAAACTAGAGTTGAAAAGCCCTGATGAAAAACTCGCAATTGGCGCATCGATGAAACACCGACGCAGCTTTGTGAAGGTTTTGACCCGTATATTTTAACCTGGTGCTTTGTCGTTGTTCGCTCTACCTGCTCCCGAGATTTGTAACCTGTTCTTTGTTGACGATCTCAACCCTTTAATAACAGCAAAGTGGTTTTTATTTGATTATAAAAGGGTGGCTGTAAGGTGAGCCGTTGCTATTTAACATCCCATTCCTGAACTCAGTGCAGAAGCCAAAATCTGCCCAGATATCATCTTAGATAACGTTAAATCCAGTGACTGAAGCATAAAATACAGCAAAACTAAATCTCTTACGCGCTCTCTCTTTCTCTTTCAGTTCTTCGCCATGCTGAGCGTCTGCGTGCTGACTTGCAAGAGAGAAGACACTGGGTATCAGCCGCTTTACTCGGGCGTATTCGCCTAATAAAACACAAACATCACCTTTTTTGCTTCCTGATGATAAAATAGACTCCTAAAGATGAACGCTAGAGGACAATTTATTACCTTCTTGCTAAGTATTTTATGTACATGAAACAGAAAGAATGTGTATTGACTTGGGAAAGTTCCTTGTGTGTGGCCCTCAAAACATGCAGAAGAAAAACCTTTTGAATTCAATATATATTCAATATGTTCAAATATTGTTTGTAAGCGTGGGGAGTTAGAATATGTTTTCTCTATATCTGATGGTGTTTCTGTTTGATTTTGCGTTCTCCTTCTGGTCATATGTTGTAATTCAGTTTACCACAGAGGTGGTCAGTGCAAGACAACCTTGTTTAAGGTCTAGAAACGTATATTTGAGTTGTTTTTTAAAGCACTTAAAGCAAATGTGAACAACGCCAGGCTAGGAGGGGACATGTGTTTTGAGCATTTGAGCTCGGGACACCTCTCTTGGCATTGTTTTTTAAAAATTATTATTATTTGACATTAAAAATGGCTTATGAAGCAGCGCTTTTGATTTCTTTTCCTTTTATTGATGCTTTCATAGTTTGTCTAGTCAACAGGCTATGTCTCTTCATTTAACATACAAATTGCAAAGGTTATTGAGAAGATGAGAATCACAGGACGTGTTGGTTCATGTGGTTGTGTAGACGGGGCGGCTGGAGGGCTCAATGCCGCCATCCCTGCCCCTTTCACTGCTTTTCACCCCTAAAAATACAAAGACAACGCATTTTTGTACCGAGGAATTGCAATAATTTGCTGTCTGGCGGAGTCACGCGACTCCTTATTTGCTCTTTTAATTTCTCCTTGAAGTTCTGCTGAAAGTCACTTCTTGGACAACCTTCTTGGTTCTTTTTTAACACATTTGTGTGTCAATCTGTTTCTCACTTCTTTAGGGGTTTTGGGGTTGTTTTTAGGGTTGGGGAAGGAGGGAACTATGAGCTATTCCCTGTTAGGGAATTGTGGAAAAGCAGCAGAGTTTTGCTTATATTTTTATTTGGAGAGATAAGCAGTTAATCCTTAGCAATAAATACTCATATTTGTAGTTAATTAGGAAAAAACAAAGGAGTTTAGGGTAAGTTAAGCTGTTTATTTATACTTTCCTCCCCAGAGTAAAAAGCAATGGGTGATTATTATGTTCTGTATGAGTATGTATATGTTGAAAAGCAACTTAATTTTTATAGAGGGCTTTGTCTTTTACTGAATGTCGAAATAAACTGAATTTATATGGATAATTAATAAAAGCTGTGGGGTGTTTTGTGCCGGGCAGTCCCCCCCCAGAGTAAGAAGCAATGGGTGATGATGATGTTCTATAGATGCACCATTATAAGTATGTATATGTTGAAAAGCGACTTAATTTTTATCGAGGGCTTTAGTCTTTTATTGAATGCTGTAATAAACTGAATTTATACGGGTAATTAATACAAGCTGTGGGGTGTTTTGTGCGGGGAGGAGCCGTGTGGGGCGGTCCCGGGGCGGGTCCCCTCAGCGCTTCCCGCCTTCCCAACGGCCGCTCCGGGTTTGAAACGGCGCCGAACGGCGGCAGCGGCCGCGGCTCTTTTGGGGGAGTTTTTCTCACCCTTCACGGCTTCTTCACCCTCTTCAAGGCTTCTTCGGTCCCCTCACCGCTTCTTCCACCCCTCACAGCCCCGACCGAGCCGGCTCCGGTGAGAGCGGGGCGGGAAACACTCGGGTAACACTGAGGTAAAACGGGGCGGCGGTTCCGCTGCCGAGGGTTGTAGCGGTTTCTCCTGTTTTGTAGCCACAGAAGGCGTGGAAATGGGTAAATCTCTAATTTAGCGAGCGTGCTGGTTCGTCATATTTTAAAAACTAAAAGGAAAAGCTTTGTTTTTAAGTGTTAGGTAACCGCCAGAGGGAGCTGAGCGAGCGCTGGAAACACAAGGGGAGCCGGGAAATAGGATTAAACGCTGGTTTGTTACACTGAGATTGGGGAAGATGCATTTCAGCAATGGTTTTTTATCGATTATTTTCTATGATAGAGTTAATAAACATACTCACACAAGAGTAACCACTTGTGCCTCTATTCTGCTGGCAAGCAACTGCACGTCTTCTTTTGTTTAATTATTAGTCTTAAAGAAAACTACAGACCTACCTCTTTAAATATTGATTACCTGATGCAGAGTGCCTCATAGCACCACTTTATATAGACCAGATGTATCTTTATTGCAGTAAATTGCCATCTTCTTTAGTAACAAAGAGCTTGATATAATACTTATCTAGTTTTATGAGGAATTGTACTGATATTACACTGCGCTGCTCTCCAGAGTTCAGGGAAATTGCTTTGTCTTGTCTAACGTCAGTCACTTTGTGCTTCCTCCTGTTTCCAATTTAGGAGGATAAAAGGTACTTATGACATTTATTGCTTCATTTAAATTCCCTTTGCTGCTTTGACACGTCAGTTTCAAAATTCTGCTCGTGTGCTTTGTGTTTGCGACTTGGGTTGTTCTTATTCTATTTATTTCGCTTCAGTATGATAATAGAGGAACATGGCATCCTCAGTCCTGGAAGATTTGTGCTTTCACATCAACACGAAGATTTCAACTATTAAAAAGACTCTTCAGCTAAGGAACATAGGTAAAAGATATTAAAAGTGGATTATTTCCTTATAGGGAATGCGCTAATGAGACGAGGAATGTGATGGGAAGTGGGAATCAAGTCATAAAGTGAGCAGGGATGGCAAAATAGCAGCATTTGAATGGAACCAGTTGCCAAGCGGAGAACATGAGCTTATAAAACCATATTCCTTTGAGAGACTTGGAAAATGGTGGTTAATGCACCCTATATTTTATATACTTGGTGGGGAAAGCTCCAGATGGGAGAATTAACAAGAAAATGTTGGCAAGTAGGTGAAAACTAATGACAAAAATGTGCAAAGGCACAAATGGAGGTTTATACAGATGTTGTCTTGGCGTTCCGGGATGTACCCGCACAACAAGGAGCAAATTTATTGAAACTGAGCTGCTGAAATTGTTCTGAATGTTTCATGGTTGTTTTGGCTTAATTTTCTCTCTTTGATAGGTCAAGAAGCATCCCTCAAATCTACACTTTGTAAGATAGGAAATGAGATGGCTCTTCTGCACGATCTCCTGAATCAAATGGAGGCGGAAGTTCAACAGCAAGAAAAACTGAATAATTTGCTAAAAGTAATATTTTTTCCGTTCATAAAACGCTGAAAACATTACATTGTTGATAAGTGTGTAGTTCTTTTCGAAGTCATACATTTTGATGCATGTGCTTATGTGCTCGTGACAGGAATAGATCCTGCGATCTAAAGAGCGGCTCTAATTTTCCATCTTTGCAACAGCTATGAAAACGATTTAATGAGAACATTTATCTGTTGGTTTAGTGTGTGGTTGCAGTGCCTTGATGTGTTAAGTCTCTTTGGGAAGGTGTTTTTTTGGGGAATATAGAGGAGTTGCCCATAGTTTCTGTTCATCCCCACCACCCAGACCTTCCAGGGTATTTGTTAAGTATTTACTTGTTACCCACCTAAATATCTCTGACAGACAAGATGATGTTTTGTTGCTCTTGGGGAAATTTGGGGTAAAGAGATGGAGAGAGCAAAGAACACCTCTTGATGTAAAGAAATTTTAGCATCCCACTAATAGCAAACTGATTTTCCTTGCTTGGCATTAAATTTCTGCTGAAATCTAATGTTCATTTCAGGAGCTGCGGAAATCTGCTGAGAGAGATCAAAATGAAGCACAACACCTGCAGGAAAACATTCCTCCCCATCTACCCAAACCGACGCAGAGCTGGTATGTGGAACATTAAGCGATGGGGCCACTCGTGGCAGCATCCGTATGGTTATACCCCTTTTATTCTATATTTTGGGAGCTAATGTCATTAGATGTGTTAATTCTGGAGTTTGCTCTCGACTTGCACCCTAACAAATGGTTCGGGTGGAAGGTTCCGGTAGCGGGCGCGACGTTACAGTAGAAAACTAGTTCATTGATAAACCTGAGCGTTCCTTGCTGTAGAATTGTGAACGCACTGATTTAATAGCTGCGGTGCCTAAGGACTGAAGGGTGGGTCACTAGAACTGATGTTCAACACCCCCCTTCCAAATATCGTATTAAAACCAAAAAACCCATATATAATTCAATCATCTTTCTATAGATATTTAAATTATGGTTGTGATAGTTTTATTCTCCTTTCCCTGCAGCAGCTTGGCATTTATTTTATGTAGCAATGACATCCAATTGCCTTTAGAGGGCTGTACGAAGAAGCCTTTCAGAATGAGCCGCAAATCTGTGACACAACCTCTCTTATCATTCAAAAGGCTTCTAAGATGTTATAACACAGACTGAATTTCTCAGAGTGATTGGTTCTTTTGTTGGAATTGCTTTTTATTTTGTCAGTGATGTTAGTCTATGCCAAATGGGGGTCTTGTCTCCATCCTGACACCTGGAGATCCCTTATTTCCACCCCTGTAGCTCATCACAAGGCAATTTATCACTATTTGAATTTAACGCTTCCAACGTGTGCCCTGAATCTCTCAGCTTTACCTTCTCTTGCTCCTAATGCCAGACAAGCTCAGGCTGAAAACATTCCAGGCGTATTCCAGCAAAGTCAAAGGTTAAGGATGTGGAAACAAGGTCGCAAGGGAGAAAAGTGAACTGTAATTTTTGATAGCGCGTAGCGATATCACCGGCGTTCTGCTTTCTTTGTGTAACTTACTTGACCTTAAATTTACCATAACTCCTGGGAATTGTTTAGATGCAAATGAGGCTTGTTCAGCAATTGTATCATTTTTGATACCAAGAAGATTCTTTGGGGTGTTGGTTTCCCTTCCAATCTCATCCTGCTTTTGGTCAAGATAATTGTGATGTAAGTTGAGCTGGTCTTTCCCTTTCTAAATAGACCCACACGTAAAACTAAGCAAGTTTTTCTAAGGATATTCTATTCTCTGTCAGCTTACAACTGTTCTGCCAGTGGCTACCAGACCAAAATTGGGCAGAACCCCCAAACCTTCATCTGTTTGAGGCTCTAAATTGAGGGTTTATTATAAAAAAATAACGCTCTGACAATCACTCAAACCAGGAAATTCTTTGGCTGTTGAGATCTTGTCTAAAAATATATATATATATATCTTAAAAATAAAATTCAACACCATCCAGCAGGCTGGGATATGCTTCAAAAGCTCAATGGATGAGTCAGGCTTCCTGAGAGTTGAACTTGGTTCTAAATCTGCCCGTTAGGCTGCAGCTCTGTGCTCCGCTTCATCTGATTAAAAAAACCCAAAGAAAAACAGGCCTCCTGTTCTGTGCAATGTAATGGTACGTTGAATTCTTAACCGCTCGCTGCTGCGTTTGGATTCCTTCCAATTCACCTGCTCGCAGCCTCTCCAGCAGAACTGCTCTAATTTAGAGTCAGTGAAAACACACAACCTGAAAATGGAGTAGGCTTGCTGGCTTTTGTTTCTTTTTCTTGCAAAGATGGTGAATTGTGTTCACCCAGATGGGCTGGGAGTAAGCAGATGTACTGATGTACTATATTATTCAATATATTCATCAAGGATTTGGCCGAGGGAATAGAGTGACTGTCAGCAAGTTTGCTGGTGACACCAAGCTGGGAGGAGTGGCTGACACGCCAGAGGCTGTGCTGCCATCAGAGACCTGGACAGGCTGGAGAGCTGGGCGGGAAAATGGAATGAAATAGAACAAGGGCAAGTGTAGAGTCTTGAATGTGGGCAGGAACAGCCCCAGGTTCCAGTGTAAGCTGGGGAATGAGCTGTTAGAGAGCAGCGTAGGGGAAAGGGACCTGGGGGTCCTGGGGCCAGCAGGGTGACCATGAGCCAGCACTGGGCCCTTGTGGCCAGGAAGCCAATGGGACCTGGGGTGGGTTAGAAGGGGGTGGTCAGTAGGTCCGAGAGGTTCTCCTGCCCCTCTGCTCTGCCCTGGGGAGACCACACCTGGAATCTTGTGTCCAGTTGTGGCCCCTCAGTTCCAGCAGGACAGGGAACTGCTGGAGAGAGTCCAGCGCAGCCACCAAGATGCTGGAGGGAGTGGAGCATCTCCCGTGTGAGGAAAGGCTGAGGGAGCTGGGGCTCTGGAGCTGGACAAGAGGACACTGAGGGGGGACTCGTTCATGGGGATCAATATGGAAAGGGTGAGTGTCAGGAGGATGGAGCCAGGCTCTTCTCAGTGACAACCAATGATAGGACAAGGGGCAATGGGTGCAAACTGGAACACAAAAGGTTCCACTTAAATCTGAGAAGAAACTTGTTCCTGGTGAGGGTGGCAGAGCCTGGCCCAGGCTGCCCAGGGGGTTGTGGAGTCTCCTTCTGTGCAGACATTCCAACCCGCCTGGACACCTTCCTGTGGAACCTCATCTGGGTGTTCCTGCTCCATGGGGGGATTGCACTGGATGAGCTTTCCAGGGCCCTCCCAATCCCTGACACTCTGTGATTCTGTAATGTTATTTTTACTACTTCTCTACTATTTATACACCTAATAGTCATTCATTTTACAGCGTCACTGGGCTGATTGTGAAACGTGAAGAGCTGACGAAAATTGTAGAACCTGAACGTGTGAAGAAACCTACAAAAGAGACGAGACCTATTAAAGAAGTGCCCTTTATAACTGCAGAAGAATTTGAAAGTGTTCCTGCGTACGTAAGCCTGGCTTTGCTTAAAACTCTTCATGCCAACTTGGGTTTCAAGTGTAGGCTTGTGAAAGTGAGCTCTTGTAGAACTGAGCCTAATAGAGATGTTTTAAGATTTTACATGATCCACAGGATGAAATAATAGCTCCAAATAGTTTAAATGCAATGCTGGCAAACCTGAAAATTAAATTAATAGAGCTAATTTGGTTCTTTGTGTATATTTTGGGAAGATCAGAACTAATCAGTTATACCCCATATCTCTTACCTCAAATCATCTGTGATAACCTCTCAAAGTGTTTCATTTTCCTCGGAAATGGAAGGTTTTTCAGTTCTGTTGGTGTATGGGGAGAACAGGGACAGACACCATCTAGTTTATAGGATGGTTGTGTCTTAGTTTGAGCTATAGGAAGATGTTTATTGTGATGGGGAAGGTGTGTTTGTCCTTTGGAGGAAGATTTACACAAATTTAAATAGATCTCTTAATCTACCTTTTATTTTTTAATTCTGTTGCCTGGCAATGTTGGAATCCAAGATTGGGAGAGTCCGTTCAACTTATAATTTCGCAGACTATTTAATTAAATCTAAGCAGTGAATGTTTGCGAGCCAAATTTTCTTACACCGAATATATTCTCTTGGCAAAATGAGGATTAGGGTCATATCCCAGTTCTCCAGGTCAGCACTGGTTCTGGTTTAAGATGGCAAGAGAAACACAAGTTAATACAGTGTTTTTATGCAGCTGCTGTGCTAACACAAGACTGTGCCTATGCTAAGCCTGACTGGGGACTTAATAAAGCCCAACTTAGGTGTCTGAATCCTGTACCAACTGTGTATCGTGGGTTTTGCATCTACCAAGAGCCTCATTCCTTTTTCTCTAGGAAAAATTTAGGTGGTTTTCACCCCCTTTGTGCTGAATGGGAAGGAAAATCTATGCCTAACGTAATTAAAAGGGATATACGGTGGCTTCGTATTTTCAGAACCCTGCAGCGGGTATTTCACAAAGGTAGATGCTGAGTTAGGGCGCGGATTCGATCAAACAAAATCCGCTCGCACAGTAAGAAACTTGGAAATATTCTTGGCCTTCAAATATATTGCAGAAAAGGCGCCTTTTTGGAGGAACAGAAAAGAAATGGCACAGTAGATATTTTGTTTAACATTGAATTCAAGGCAAAGAAAATGCTTTATTCTGTGTCTAAAATCCTAGAGCTTAAGATCTTTTTAGAATCTATACATTCATTAGAACCCTCTGAAGTCTGAGAAGATGGTAACTTGAGGGAATATATGTTTCTTTTACCCGAAGTGTTTTTAAAAGAGCAGAGCCTGACCACTAGGAGATTTATCTATTTTATTTTTATTCCCTGTGGTATATATGCGATATATTGTTCTCTTCTTTGAAGAACACAGTGCTTTGGTTTTTAAACCTACAGAAATAAAATCATGTGTTTTGAAAGGGGCTTCTATGGCTTACAAAAAGAAACCAGGTCGCTTAGTGAAGCAGGTTTTAGGGTTATTTTCAATCTGAATTAAATGGATTGGTCTGGATGAGCGGGGAGTGAGGTGGAGTGTGAGCTGGCTGAAGGGAAGAAGCCAGAGAGTCGTGGTCAATGGGCAGAGTCCAGTTGATCCTGTATCCAGTGCAGGGCCTCAGGGGCAGTGCTGGGGCCGGGACTGTTCAATATATTCATCAAGGATTTGGCCGAGGGAACAGAGTGACTGTCAGCAAGTTTGCTGGTGACACCAAGCTGGGAGGAGTGGCTGACACGCCAGAGGCTGTGCTGCCATCAGAGACCTGGACAGGCTGGAGAGCTGGGCGGGAAAATGGAATGAAATAGAACAAGGGCAAGTGTAGAGTCTTGAATGTGGGCAGGAACAGCCCCAGGTTCCAGTGTAAGTTGGGGAATGAGCTGTTAGAGAGCAGCGTAGGGGAAAGGGACGTGGGGGTCCTGGGGCCAGCAGGGTGACCATGAGCCAGCACTGGGCCCTTGTGGCCAGGAAGCCAATGGGACCTGGGGTGGGTTAGAAGGGGGTGGTCAGTAGGTCCGAGAGGTTCTCCTGCCCCTCTGCTCTGCCCTGGGGAGACCACACCTGGAATCTTGTGTCCAGTTGTGGCCCCTCAGTTCCAGCAGGACAGGGAACTGCTGGAGAGAGTCCAGCGCAGCCACCAAGATGCTGCAGGGAGTGGAGCATCTCCCGTGTGAGGAAAGGCTGAGGGAGCTGGGGCTCTGGAGCTGGACAAGAGGACACTGAGGGGTGACCTCATTCATGGTTACAGATATATAAAGGGGGAGTGTCAGGAGGATGGAGCCAGGCTCTTCTGGGTGACAACCAATGACAGGACAAGGGGTAATGAGTGCAAACTGGAACACAGGAGGTTCCACTTAAATTTGAGAAGAAACTTGTTCCTGGTGAGGGTGGCAGAGCCTGGCCCAGGCTGCCCAGGGAGGTTGTGGAGTCTCCTTCTGTGCAGACATTCCAACCCGCCTGGACACCTTCCTGTGGAACCTCATCTGGGTGTTCCTGCTCCATGGGGGGATTGCACTGGATGAGCTTTCCAGGGCCCTTCCAACCTCTGACATTCTGGGATTCTATGATTAATTTGGAACTTCTCAACTTGATACCTTGGACACCCAGGGGCCTCTCAAAGACTCTGTTTTGGGGTGGTAGCACTGCTTTTATTTAAGAAGAGGTTATGTATGCCAAGCAGAGGGTTTTTTATTAATAGAAAAACAGCTGCACCTCCAACTTTGAATCTGCATTGATCAAAAATATCAATAAACTTGAAAAGTGGCTCTAAATAATGACAATTCAGTCTGAAATTAGAGCAATTGCTTTGGATTTGGCAATTTTTACACACCCTGTGCGGACCGGGCTATTCTTAAAATTTACGGTGAGCACTTAATTCTAGTTGACAATTGTAGAACGCATGCCCACCTTCTGCTTTGGAATATTGAATTTGTTATGGATGAGCTACTCGTGCTTTAAATTCTTTGTATGTTGGCCAAAAACTGAGGTTTTCCCATTCAGATGAAATGAGAGAATTTCCTGTTCATTGATCTTTTCGCTCTTATTGTCCTCCAGCTTTTAGCTGCCTGATGTGCTGACTTCAAAAGCCCTTATTATCTTATTAATCGTATTATTTTAGTCCTGGCTTTACGAAATGCTTGGGAAGCGGCCGTTTCTGTACTTTCTGGTACTTGGTTTTTTGCTTCGTGGTTACTGAATTTTAACTTTGATTTGTAGGTATATGAAAGGCCGCTTGACCTATGAGCAGATTAACGCGGTCGTTCAAGACCTGAACAAGGCCGTGGTGGGCAAGTACAAGATCGTGCATCAACCTTTGAAATCAATGAATGCAGCAGCCAGAAATCTCTACCACAGGTTCCTGGAAGATGAAACCAAGGATACAAAAGGTATTTTTCTTTTGCTTTTGTTAGTACTGAACTTGGAACACTTGGATATTGCAGCGCAAGTCTAAAACGTTGACTTACTAATGACAGCACGTGCCTTTTGTGTTAGAATGTAATTAGAGCATCTTATTCTCTTCTGGATAAAGTGTAGCGATTGTTGTTTTGACTGAAGAGTTTTTCCCATAATGGATTTTGTTACTATTTATATGTTTTCACTTCCCGGTGTGTTGTAGCAATAAAACTTCGCATGAAGCTTTAATTTGGCATCGCTACAAGTTTTGGAAGCTCCCGTGTTGATAACCAAGCCGTATAAACTGTGTTTTCACTATTAAACTATTAAAAATGTGTTCTGAAGTCGGGAAATCGGGGTCATCACTCATGCTGCAGTGGCTTTGTGGAAGAGACAGGACTGTCTGATAATCTTAAGAAGTTTTCTCCTTTTAAAAGCACAGAGAGAGCAAAAACGCACCGAAATATCTTCCTAGTTGTCCCAAAGCTACACGGCACAGTAAATCTCTACTATTACAATCTCCTTTTTGACATTCCTTTGGAGAACAAGTATGTAATTATTCCCGGAGGGATGTGCTGTGCATGTCAAGCTTGGCCATGTCCTTACAACGCCCTCAGGTTTCCAAGTTCAGATGTAAAACATGGAGCGAAGGCTCTTCTGTCTCACAGACAGTTCTTTACCTGAAAACAAGACTCTAAATATTTATAGTATGGTGATAACATCCCAAACTTCTAGATTCTCAAGGCAGATTTTGTGTAGGGAAGGAATTCGGAGCCGTTTTTGAGACCTGTAGGATAAACACATCGTGTGAAAGTCAGTGTTGTAAAGGACTTCAAGAAACTAGGACGTTCAGCATCTGGGAGCGTGTGTGTATGCGGTAGATCTTATTTTGGTTTTGTTGTGACTAATCATCTGGAAAATCTAAAGAAAAGGCCTGTCAGACACTTCTTAGCTCATTCAACGTCTTCATCCGTCGCGTTTTTCAGGATGAGGTTGTGCATTCATTGATTGACTTGCTGAGATTTCCCAGCTTTGGATTGCCCAGGTTTCTCAGCCTGGGCTGTTTGCCAGAACTCTCGCTCTGATTCCAAGATGAGAAAAGACGCTGCCTGGTTTATTAGCGTAAGGTTGATCAAGAAGGTGATTCAGCTGGTTTAGATAATTAGTTAGTCCCTGGATCTATTTTGTTCCAACTAAACCACCACCCTGTAGCCAGCTCTGGTTTCTTCAGCAACAAGATCCTGCTATTGAATTCTGAGCAAATATAAGAAAACCACTCAGATTCTGCACAGATTTAGGACATTCAGATGCTCCCAAAGATGTAACTGGAATCAGCATGTGGATTCTTTCTGGTTTCCTAACGCTATTTTGGGGTATTGCCCTGTTACTGGAAATTTTAAACGTGCTTTATCCAATTTTAAGCAGTTTTTTCCTAGTAAGCAAACCTTCCATTTCTCATCTCTATGTGAATTTGGCGGTGCTGCAAGCTCTGAGATTCCTGTATAGTTCCCAGTATAGTCAGATGGCTCAGAAGACGGAATTGACAAACAAAATGGTTACAGATTTGCCCGTGTAAAGCTGCATTGTGTTCGCTTAATAAATAAATCAAAGCTTTCCTGGCAACTTCAGCTTTCCAGCTGGCATCAGCTACTTTCTCTGCGGTGAAACTGGAAGGACCCTTCAATAACTTGATAGAAATACAAGATGCTCCATTTTATTTGAGATGCTGCTGCCTCTGCCTTATTTAAGGGTAAAAAGAAGAGGGAGAGCGCTCTCCTATTCTCTTCTCCAAGCTAAAACATCCCTAGTTTAGGGATTTCTCTCTCATCAATGTGATATTACCAAAGAACGTTATTTCCTTCGACTTATTCTCCTTAAAGATAATTAGGTGTTTCTTTCTTATACCTTAATTAGCACGTTCCTCGTTTGAGAATTCTTTTCTTACGCTTTTGTGAAGACGCACGGTTAAAACCGTATGTTACGAGAAATATTAAATAGATCGTTGTTTTACTAGATCTATAATTATCTCCTGAGTGGTGTATAAAGGCTGAATATGAAACGGTGGGGAGTGAATATCGCTATGGAGGGCTTAGAATAACTCCCTCCCTCCCGTTTGTGGGGATTTTGGGGGTTCTGTTGCAAGTATTTTAATTACTTTAACTTCAGTCAAGGCCTATAAGCGCTTGATAATGAGCATTTCCTATTAGAAGCGGTTAATCAACGACAGGAAGGGATGGGCTGGCAGCTCTGATGCAATTCTCTTAGAGACACAAGGAGGATGCTGTTCCACGTGGTTAATTGTCTTTTTTAATTAACGTTCTGTTCCAAATCTGACGGAAATCAAGGCAACGGTGGCCTGCGTAACTCTGACGTATCTTCAGATAGCTTGAGATCATCCTACTGCTGATTTTTATCTTTTCATCAGCTCGGGCAATTAAGAATTGCCATTTACGAACCGTTAAGCCTCGTTATTTGTTTTGCAGGTGAATTCTTTATTGTGGAGGCCGATATCAAAGAGTTCACTCAACTCAAAGTGGATAAACGCTTCCATAGCATCCTCAACATCCTGCGCCACTGCCAGCGAGTGCGAGAAGTTCGTGGCTCCAGGCTCGTTCGTTACGTCGTCTGCTAACGAACTTTCCGCTTTACCCAAGATACAGGAGGCTGAAGTATTTTGAGACACAGAGAGATTTTGTTTGAACAGAGATTCTGTGCGGACGTTCCTACCCAGGTCTCTTATTTTCTAAAAGCGACAACCACTAAATGTTTTTTGGGCATCTCTCCTAAATTAACATCAAATAGCCTTGAAATATTTTGAGAGAAATTTGTCTTTTTGGTAAATTAGACACACAAACCAAACAGCCGATTGCTGCACCTGCGCTCACACACGGTTTCAATCCCATTTTCAAGTCAACACTTGGAAGTTTAAATCCTCTGCATGTTAATAATGATCCTTTTGTGTTTATGAGTTAAAGACTCTGTAGCTCCTCAAAGGAAGCGGTTAATTATTATTATTTCTTTAATCCCTCAAACCAATTTCCAGATTTCCTTCATCTTTTTCTTCTTCTCCTAATGGTGTGTGTTGGAGTTTCCTGCGTGGCTTGAACAGGAAGATCTGAGGTGGTTTAAGCATTTCCAGATGGACGATGGGTAGTTCTGTTTCCCATGTGCTTTTCATTCTTCATCGCGCAGCCAAGAAAAGTGACTCTTTCTTCCTTAAGTCTGTATCTATTATCCCGACTACTAATCCAAAACACCTTCTCTTGTACCCTGTCGGTGTTAAAATGACAATATAACAAGCAAAACACCCTCAATGAACATCAAACCTTCTTAATAAAGAGATTTTGAGTGCTGTGTAAACCTAGATTCCCTTTTTTTATGTGTTTTTTGGGTTTAAGTAGGCGGGACAGTTAGGACAGGTTTAACTTCTTGATGGGCAAACCATCTAACATTTCAATTCTTTTTCTCCTGCCTGTCATTGCTTTTAACATTTCGTCGTGGGGATTGCAATTTGTGATTAATTAATGTCAGTTAACAGCCTTTAGTCTGTTATTGGAGAGTTTTTAATCGTCTGGATTATTTCCCCTTGGGCGGATTTCCATGATTAATATCTTAATATTGTGTTTTCTTGCTTTTATTTCTTCCAAGAAATTTAGCCATGGATTGTAGTCACTTTCCACCTTTTCTTCCAAAAGTTCACATTGATTTGCAATCTGGAAAACAGAAGCATCCTGAGAGCTTTAAGGAACAAGAGAAGCGATTGATTCTGTTTGTGGTGAGCAAAGTTCCCTCCTTGGGCTGATCTCGACAAAATATAGAATTTAATGCTCTTTGTTCCCATCGCTTTGCTGTTTTTTTGGTTTAAAAATACACTTTTTATTCTCTTTAACCTCTATTTTAAAGAGGCGCCGCTGGAAATAACCTGAAATTGATGCTCAACGCGCTCGTACCCCTGAGGATTGAATTCGGGTGTTCTTTTGGGAGGCGGCGATTTCCATCTCTAAGGAGCAACGGAAACACGCGTTTCATGTCGTTCACGCTGAATCTTCGCTTACAGGGAGTTAATTCTGAGCAAAGCTGGTCCGGAACCGGTAAAATGAAGAAGAGATTAATAATTGATATCAAGGACTGTCACATTCTGCTACAACAGAAGTCTCTGGGAAAGGTGTCTCTCCCGTGTACAGGTGACGCTTTGAGTTGTTCCATTATTAGCTCGTAGCTTTTGCTCCCTCCTATTGAAAACTACTTTTTCTATTTCCTCAATTCTTCATGGATTTACCATGAAATAATGGAATTAGTGCAACACGATGGCTTCTTTAATTGACGTGAGATTAATAAGTGATGATAAGTCCGGGCCTTTAGATCACTTTGTGAACTGGAGCTGTTTGGACTCTCCTGCCAACATTTTACGGTTGTTTCATGCTCAGTAGAAGCCTGAGAGGTTGATCCATTCTGAAGTTTGCTTGTTTTGCCCCAAATTTCAGGGGGAATTTGTTCATAGGAGCAGCTCAACCTCTATTCCCACATCTTTTTGGGCTGACCAGCCTCATTTTGCCCATCCCTGCTGACTCAGCATTTCAATTATGAACTCATGTTTGCTCTTTATGCAGCAGCTGAAAAGCCTAAATAATTAAATTTCCCCATGGCCTGAGCAGGCCTGGAGTCAGACAAGCTTCTTTATAGACACGGCTTAAAAGATTCGCTGCCGTCATTGTTGCTCACCTGTCCGCTCGTTCCTTAATAGAAAGAGCGGCGCTAATCATTAATAATTCAGCTGTGGCTCAACAAAATCAGATAAATAATAAACCAAAATGTATATAGTTAGGTTTATGGAGTGGGAACATGTTAGGTTGACTGACTGCTTTCCATTTGGACCGATTGCAGGTGAGGACTCGGCTTGGCCGCTTTTCTCTGGTTGCGTTTTAGGCCGGATTAAGGAGAAGGCACCAGACGGATGTGAGAACGGCTTAAAAGGGTTGATGCGAAGGAAAAAGAGAAGAATTTGGGTTGCTTAATGTGGGAAGAGGCTTTTGGCTGTGGGCTGGGTCACGCCAAGACCTCAAAGAAATCATCATCCGTCCTCTTAATCCTCTAATTTCTAAATCTGCTCATTCAGGGTAGGTTTTCCATCAATAATGGGCTCGTTCCTCCCTTGCGGCGGCTCCGGCTCTGCCCTTCGCTCCACAAGATCTCAGGAATAACCTCAAAGGGAGGAAAAAGACCCGTTAACCTTTTACCGGCTGTCTCTTCCCTGTGTAATCCAGTTGCTGTTTGTCTTGCGATAATTACTCAGAAGTATGTAATTGCAAGACAAATGTTTAATGAAGAGCAGTTTAGTCTTTTGTCTGCTTCCATCTGGCAAGAACGCGGTTGCGTCGGTCGTTTTGGCAGCTTGGATTGAAGGTCTGACGGCCCGATTCTGCGCCCTGGCAAAAAAAACAAGCAAAGAAATTAAAATACTAATTGGGACCCTTCGTTCTCTGCTGTTGCCATGTGAGCTTTTGATAATTTGCCCCAAATATTCCTCTTCTCGTTGGGTGGGGTGGGTGTCCGGGGCAGAGCCGCCTCCCTGCCTTATAATAACCACAACGAGCCCGAGTCGTTTAAACGTGTTTTTCCCTCTGGAAAATCACCCTGATCTTAATAAGCTTTTGAAATGAAATAATCTGCTGACTCTTCCAAGCTGGAAATAGGTTGATTTTTGGTGTTTATTCTTTGCGGTTTATTCTTTTCTTCTGGTTGTTGCTCAGTTGTTTAAGGAGAGAGAGATTGTTCCCCACTGAGAAAGGGCCCTGGGACTCTGCATGTGGGCTGCACCCCCTAGGATGCGCTATATGGGAATTTATCTATATATATATATATATAAGTATATGCAGATGAGTTGTTACGGGGTCTTAGCGCAGCGTCCATCCCAAACCTGGCAAACCAGCCCCCATCGCGCTCTTCCCTTTCCCCCCCCAAGCAACTGGGATATTTGGAAATCGCTGGAAGTTTCAGCGTTTTTTTCCCCGGTTGCTAATTAAGTGGGTAATTAAGCAGAACAGCAGCGGTTTTACCGATTCTTTAAAACCCCGCGAATGTAAAAACGGCCTCTTTTTTTCCCCACGCTGCCGCATCCCAGCTACGAATCCCTCACTTGTAAATAATCCGCCGCCGCTTTGGGGATGGGAGATGCCATGGCAACATCTCAGCTCCTTCCATTCGGCTAGGAATGTATATGCAACGCGCCAATTAAAATTTAAACAGCCTCTGATGCGGCGAGACCTGTGGTTTATTAATAAAGCATGAGAGCACTGAAGGGCCGTCCCTGCGCTGGTGGGATTTAGAGGGTTTCGGATACTTCGGCCGCAGCGACGTTCTCACGGGGGTTCCCCCAGCGTTTTCCCGTCCCCAAATCGTCACAAGCGACTTGAAGTTATTAATGTGCAAACCATACATACAGATCTCTCATGATTTTGCTGTAGTGTTAATGTTTGGAGTGATTCCTAAGCATGGAATAGTGTTGTTAGCAGTGTCGTACAAATGGAAAATAAATCAACAAGGTGTTAAGATACTTCCCAAGGCTGGAGGTGGAGATGGTGGCGCTGAGCACTTGGCTTTGTCCTTGGTCACCGCTTCCCCACGCTCTCACCTTGGAAATCCTTTTGGCTCATTGACTTGCTAAGCTCCATGTTAAACCCCCTTGGGGAGTCCGGATCTTTCTGTTTCTCTCCCGATATCCAGCTTAAATCACGGCTGAGAAAAGCCTCTTGTCCTTGGTCTTGAGGGTTTCTTGGTGCCTTCTCTAAGCTGGTCCCGCATTTCCCCATCCCAGCATCTCCTTGCTCTGTTCTGACTCAAAAACACGTCCTGGGCTTCCCCACCATCGACCGCTCTGGTTTTCTGGTTGTCCACAGAAATCAACTCCAAATTTTCCAGAGAATTGTTAATTCTTCTAAAGCCTTGATTATTTTGCTCTGGCTGTTCTTGCTGAGCCTAATATCACTTGAACTCACTTATCTTAGCTCAGTTAATGACAGAGCCCAGACAACAAAGCTCCCCAGCCTGTTCAAATCATTTTGTCTCAGCTACGAGGTGGGAACACACAACCCACGAACCCATAGACAAGATACAAATAGGTCACGCAGTTCGTCAGCTGCTGAGAGAAAATTCTCCTGCTTGAAAACATCAGATTACAGATGAATCTTTGAGGTCTCCTCTGAAGTCCTGTGGTTCCTTCTTCTCATCTTCCGCCGCTGCCCTCGCCATCAAAGGACTCGCTTGCGTAGAAGCCGTCTGGAGTCTTCTCCAGTCCGAAAACATTTTGCACCAGTGGCCCAGCTGGTTATTCTGGTTTTGTCTTCCTCACCTTGCAAGCCTGGGAGGACCAGGGAGCTCAAACCAGCGCTGGAAAAGCCTTCAGGGCTCGCAAGGCAGCGTGAGTATCTTTCAACTCGCAAAAAAGCAACCGTGGCTGATCCAGAGCCTTCCGTGGTGAGGAACCGCAAAAACACGCGTCTTCTCGGCTTGGGGTGGCACAGAGCAGCTCAGCATCGCTGCCTCTAGAAAAGGCACGGTAGTATTAATTAAAAGCTCGTTTTCCCAAGCTACCTTGGGCGTTATCTCAAATATCCTCCCCGTGTGACATCCAGATGTTGCTCCCGGCCACGCGTTGGACCAGAAGACTTTTCTGTAGGGAGGTTGTCAGCGTCTGCTCCTTGATTCCTTCATCTTCCCACATTTGGATGGTTTGGCGTCGTTATAAATTCGAGTTGATCGCCTATTAAAAGACTAATTTGGACAGTTTGCACACCTTTTTAAGCTTAAAAACCACTATTTACAAGTAGAACAGCACTGTGGGGAAATGGCCAGTTGTGGCAGGGAGGGGAAAACTTGCTGTGCACTTGGCATCGGTTATTTCTCATGTTGAAATATCCCCCAGACGCTGGATCTAAAAGACAAAGGGCTGGACGATGCCTCAGCTGGGTTGTTCTCAGAGGAGATAACATCTCCCGGCCCAGACAGCGCAGCTTTCCCAAACCAGCCTGCGGAAGGTCATTTAAGAACTTCGTTTGCACATGTTCCAACGGCTCCTTCATTATCATCCGTCAATCCTTCCGCCCTCACCCCGTCCCTTGGATACCCACTGTGGCCGGTGCAAAGCCATCCTGTTTAATTGGGACCTCGGGGAAGCTGTTCCCATTCTCCAGCCAGCTTTAATTAATGAATAAAACAATTTATGAATAGGAAGACCTTGACTAACTCCCGCTTTTATTTCCTTTCTGCTCCCCCAGGTAATTTGGAGCGACGCTTCGTGAAGGTCCCTGTAAAAAAGAATCATCTGGCTGCTTGTTTTCTGCAGGGTCAGTTCTGCAAATGCTGGGAGCTGGTAAAACACTTAAATACTCACGTCAGTTGTTCCTACAGTAGCTCTTTTGCTTAAAACTGAGCCTAAGTGCTGCGAGGGATTTGCCCTGACAGGTGGGGAGCCGTCGATTTTGAAATGACGCTGTTTAATCTGGGCCTTGTCTGGACAGCTGCAAACCACAAATTTGAAATGTATTCTGTTGCTTTGCTTTCTTGTGGCTGGATTTGTGCTATGGGTACAAAACGCCGTGAGCAATCGGGAACGGTTTAAGAAGACGGAATAAAAACAGGGTGATGCCAAATTGGTGGCAGTTTGGGGAATCAAAAGCTTTGCTCTTGAGTTGTTTTGTTGCTGGTGAGATGGAAGGAACGAGCTGGGATCCCTCTTGGCCGGTGAAGTCCAGCAACAGTCTGTGCCCAAAGCTTTTAATTCCCACTTGATATTATTGTATATTAACACTATTCCAGGGCAACTGATCCCACGTTACTGTCACACCCTTCCCTGGGGAATTAAAGAAATATAGACATTATTAAATGTTTTTTTCTTCTTCTTTTCCCAAGCCCAACCAGTATCTGCAGCACTGAATCAAGAATTAGAATACAAACTTTGAGTAGGAAACGCGAACATGGGATTTATCAGCCATTTATCAGCTTCTCTTATTTGATATTTCTCTATGTCCTCCCAGAAAGCTGCGATTTGTTTACTACGCAGGCAATTATTTGATTTTCGCTTTCAAATACAAAAAGCACGTGGCTTATAGCGACGTAATTTGCAGCCTGCTGCTTAATGATACAGCTGATGGAAGAAAATTGGGCTGCGAGCTTAAACTGCTGAGAAAAGCCAAAATTTGGTACGTGTGGGGTAGGCAGCCTGGAGAGAAGAGGAGGTTGCTGAGGCAAGAAATGATCTTTTAATTCTTTTCCTGCCTCAGGCACAAAACCTGATTCTGTTTGATCCCCTCTGCCGTACAAGCTTTCTCTATGGAGATGTTCAAAAACCCGTCCGGAAAACTCGGTGAGGAGCCTGATCTAAGGAGCCACGATCGGAGCAGCGTGGGACTGGATTAGGTGACTCCAGAGGTCTCTTCCCACATAAATTAGTTCCCTGCCAGCAGCTGTAAGATGGAAAATTCTTAAAACCAGAGCAATTCCTAAAAGTCTTCCCCATATATGGAGTGAGAAGGGAACCTACGACGTGTTGATGAGGAAAAGTATCACAGAATCCCAGAATGTCAGGGATTGAGGGGACCTGGAAAGCTCATCCAGTGCAATCCCCCCATGGAGCAGGAACACCCAGATGAGGTTCCACAGGAAGGTGTCCAGGCGGGTTGGAATGTCTGCAGAGAAGGAGACTCCACAACCCCCTGGGCAGCCTGGGCCAGGCTCTGCCACCCTCACTGAGAAGAAGTGTCTTCTCATGTTTAAGTGGAGCCTCCTGTGTTCCAGTTTGTACTCATTGGCCCTTGTCCTATCATTGGTTGTCACCGTAAAGAGCCTGGCTCCATCCTCCTGACACTCCCCCTTTCCATATTGATCCCCATGAACGAGTCACCCCTCAGTGTCCTCTTGTCCAGCTCCAGAGCCCCAGCTCCCTCAGCCTTTCCTCACACGGGAGATGCTCCACTCCCTCCAGCATCTTGGTGGCTGCGCTGGACTCTCTCCAGCAGTTCCCTGTCCTGCTGGAACTGAGGGGCCACAACTGGACACAAGATTCCAGGTGTGGTCTCCCCAGGGCAGAGCAGAGGGGCAGGAGAACCTCTCGGACCTACTGACCACCCCCTTCTAACCCACCCCAGGTCCCATTGGCTTCCTGGCCACAAGGGCCCAGTGCTGGCTCATGGTCACCCTGCTGTCCCCAGGACCCCCAGGTCCCTTTCCCCTACGCTGCTCTCTAACAGCTCATTCCCCAACTGACACTGGAACCTGGGGTTGTTCCTGCCCAGATGTAAGACTCTAGATGATTATATTTGATTTTTCACAGCTCCTGAGATGCTTCCAAAGCCCTGCAGCCAGGATTAGCGCCTCTGGAAATGCGGCTGCTTTTACACTGATGCTTCATTTTACCAACAGGGCAAGTACCGACGCTTTGCATCTTCTTCGGGCTGATAAAACATCAGGGATGAGTCTGGAAAAGGCCACGTTCCGTGTGTCAAAATGATGTGCCAAACGTAGCGTATCCAGCGGGAAACGACAGCGCCGGGCTGACTCGTATCATGTCACCGAGTTCAGATGTGACAGGGGATTTCTGCAACTCAAGTCGTGCTGACACTCAGGTCCCCGTTTATTTCGACAGCGAATGATTTATCTTCCTAAGGACATCAGGCAAGTCCTGTAACTGAAGATAGAATAACATTCGCTTGTTAAAATGGCTCCGCGTACAGCAGCGCCACAAAGTGAAGGATTCAAGGCGAGTCCTCGAAGCCCCACGTCGCTCCCGGCCGGCGCGGACGCAGAACGCGCTCCCACATTTCATGAGCTTCAGCCTCACCCCACAGTCGTTTATTTTCCATTCCCGTGTGGCGCTTGAGCTGAGCAGAGTGGGCAGAGTTGAATTTATTGGAGCATTTTCTATTTTCCCTCGGTTTTCACTGCAGAAGGCGAGGGAGGCTCAGTTCTTCCAGCTCTAACAAAGCAGCACGCTTGTCTGGAGGAGATCAATAACTATCGAACTATTGTGCTTCCTCCACTTAAGGCTGTTGAAGCAGGTTCCTTTAATTGTTCTTTCACACTGTAAATACAGCGTATGGTGAAATATTTTCCATTAAAGCTGCTCAGCGGGTTGTGCCACCTGGGGGTGGAAAGACCTCGGCTACTTCATCTGTAACAGCCCTGGGGGCTCTACCCGAATTCCGTCACACGTTTCATCGGGGAAGGACAAAAAGCCCAGTCGGGGTTTTCAATGTGAGTGTTTCAATTTAGGGGGTTCACATCAGCCCCACCAGCACCCTGTGGTGTTTGGGGGGGCAGGTGGGATCTCCCTTTAGCACCTCCTTACTATGGTGGGGGGAACTGGATCCCCTCAGGTGGTTCATGGGGATGGTGAGGGGGACCAGATCCCCTCAGGCAGCTCCTCATGGGCCATGGTGGGGAGGACCAGATCCCCTTGGGTGGCTCCTCATGGGGATGGTGAGGGGAACTGGATCCCCGCAGGTGGCTCATGGAGACAGTGACAGGGACTAGATCCCATCACGTGCCTCCTCACAGGGACTATGGTAGTGGGAGGAACCAGATCCATTCAGGTTGCTTCTCATGAGGATGGTGAGGGGGACCAGATCCCCTCGGGCAGCTCCTCCTGGACCATGGTGGGGAGGACCAGATCTCCTTGGGTGGCTCCTCATGGGGATGGTGAGGGGAACTGGATCCCCTCAGGTGGCTCATGGAGAGAGTGAGGGGGACTCGATCCTGTCAGGTGGCTCCTCACAGGGACTATGGTAGAGGGAGGAACCAGATCCCCTTGGGTGGCTCCTCATGGGGATGGTGAGGGAGAAGCAGGTCCCCTCAGTGCAGGGAGGGGGACACTGGGTCCCCTCAGTCACCACATGGGGACACTAAGGGGGACACCGGATGCCCTCAGGCAGCTCCTCACAGGGACTGGCCAGGGCAGGTGAATCCCCTTGGTTGGCTCCTTATGGAGTTGGTGAGGGGAACCGCATCCCCTGAGGTGGCTCCTCACAGGAACTATGGCGGGAAGCGGGGAACCAGATCCCGTCAGGCAGTTCATGGGGACAATGAGGGGGAACCGTCTCCCTTCAGTCGACTTCTGGGGACAGTGAAGGGGAACCGTGTCCACTCAGTCGACTAATGGGGACAATGAGCGGTGCCCGTGTCCCCTCAGGGGGGAACCAGATCCTGTCAGGCAGTTCATAGGGACAATGAGGGGGAACCATGTCCCTTCAGTCGACTTCTGGGGACAGTGAAGGGGAACCATGTCCCCTCACTCAGCTCATGGGGACAGTGAGCGGTGCCCGTGTCCCCTCAGGCGGCCCCTCATGGGGACGGTGAGGGGGGAGCAGGTCCCCTCATTCGCCTCAAGGGGACAATGAGGGGGAACCGCGTCCCCTCAGTTGATTCCTGGGGAAAGTGAAGCGGAACCGTGTCCCATCTGTCGACTAATGGGGACAGTGAGCGGTGCCCGGGTCCCCGCATGGGGCTCCTCATGGGGACGGTGAGGCGGGAGCGGGTCCCCTCAGTCGGCTCATGGGGACAGTGAGGGGGAGCCGCATCCCCTCAGGCGGCTCCTCACAGGAACTATGGCGGGAAGGGGGGAACCAGCTCCCCTCAGGCGCTTCATGGGGATGGTGAGGGGGCAGTGGGTCCCCTCATTCGCCTTAAGGGGACAATGAGGGGGAACCGCGTCCCCTCAGCCGACTCCTGGGGACAGTGGAGGGGAACCGTGTCCCCTCAGCCGCCTCCTGGGGACAGTGATGGGGAACCGCGTCCCCTCAGTGGATTCCTGGGGACAATGAGGGGGAACCGCGTCCCCTCAGTGGATTCCTGGGGACAGTGAAGGGGAACCGTGTCCCCTCAGTGGATTCCTGGGGACAGTGAAGGGGAACCGCGTCCCCTCAGCCGCCTCCTGGGGACAGTGATGGGGAACCGTGTCCCCTCAGTCGACTCCTGGGGACAGTGATGGGGAACCGTGTCCCCTCAGTGGATTCCTGGGGACAATGAGGGGGAACCGCGTCCCCTCAGTGGATTCCTGGGGACAGTGAAGGGGAACCGTGTCCCCTCAGCCGACTCCTGGGGACAATGAGGGGGAACCGCGTCCCCTCAGTGGATTCCTGGGGACAGTGATGGGGAACCGTGTCCCCTCAGCCGCCTCCTGGGGACAGTGATGGGGAACCGTGTCCCCTCAGTCGACTCCTGGGGACAGTGATGGGGAACCGTGTCCCCTCAGTGGATTCCTGGGGACAATGAGGGGGAACCGCGTCCCCTCAGTGGATTCCTGGGGACAGTGAAGGGGAACCGCGTCCCCTCAGTGGATTCCTGGGGACAGTGAAGGGGAACCGTGTCCCCTCAGTGGACTCCTGGGGACAGTGAAGGGGAACCGCGTCCCCTCAGTGGATTCCTGGGGACAGTGAAGGGGAACCGTGTCCCCTCAGTCGACTCCTGGGGACAGTGAAGGGGAACCGCGTCCCCTCAGTGGATTCCTGGGGACAGTGAAGGGGAACCGTGTCCCCTCAGTGGATTCCTGGGGACAGTGAAGGGGAACCGTGTCCCCTCAGTGGATTCCTGGGGACAATGAGGGGGAACCGCGTCCCCTCAGCCGACTCCTGGGGACAGTGAAGGGGAACCGCATCCCCTCAGTGGATTCCTGGGGACAATGAGGGGGAACCGCGTCCCCTCAGTGGATTCCTGGGGACAGTGAAGGGGAACCGCGTCCCCTCAGTGGATTCCTGGGGACAGTGAAGGGGAACCGTGTCCCCTCAGTGGATTCCTGGGGACAGTGAAGGGGAACCGCATCCCCTCAGTGGATTCCTGGGGACAGTGAAGGGGAACCGTGTCCCCTCAGCCGACTCCTGGGGACAGTGAAGGGGAACCGTGTCCCCTCAGCCGACTCCTGGGGACAGTGAAGGGGAACCGTGTCCCCTCAGTCGACTCCTGGGGACAGTGAAGGGGAACCGCGTCCCCTCAGTGGATTCCTGGGGACAGTGAAGGGGAACCGTGTCCCCTCAGTGGATTCCTGGGGACAGTGAAGGGGAACCGTGTCCCCCCCCTGCGCTGCCCGGGTCCCCTCAGGCGGCTCCTCCCCCGGCAGGTGGCCCCCGCGCGGCGGCGGCCGGTGGGTGACGTCAGGGCGGGGGCGGGCGCGCGGTGCCGGTGCGCTGAGGAGATGGAGCCGGCCGGGCCATGGCGGAGCCGGTGAGTGCGGGATCCCCGCGCCCTCCTCGGCCGGGCTGAGGGGATTTGAGGGGCGAGGGCGGTGGGGACGGCGGGGAGCGGGTTCGCCCGCTCCTGCCCCGGGTGGGACCCGGCGCTGGAACCTCCCGGTGGCGCCTCGTCCTTCCCCGGGGCTCAGCCGCTTTAACATCCCGGTTGCTGCCCGGGGGAGGGGGGGTGACCCATGTGCATCTGCTTCTCAACGGTTCTATACCTGCTTTTTATCTATACCTGCTGTATGTCTCTATATCTGCCTTATATCTCTGTACCTGCTTTATGTCTTTATATCTGCCTTATGTCTATACCTGCTTTATATCTCTATACCTGCCTTATGTCTATACCTGCTTTATATCTCTATACCTGCTTTATGTCTATACCTGCTTTATATCTCTATACCTGCCTTATGTCTATACCTGCTTTATATCTCTATACCTGCTTTATGTCTATACCTGCCTTATGTCTCTATATCTGCTTTATGGCTATACCTGCTTTAGATCTCTATGTCTGTTTTATGGCTATACTTGCTTTATGGCTATACCTGCCTTATGTTTCTATATCTGCTTTATGTCTCTATACCTGCTTTATGTCTCTATACCTGCTTCATGGCTATAACTGCTTTGCATCTCTATATCTGTTTTATGTCTATACCTGCTTTATGTCTCTATACCTGCTTCATGGCTATAACTGCTTTGCATCTCTATATCTGTTTTATGTCTATACCTGCTTTATGTCTCTATACCTGCTTCATGGCTATAACTGCTTTGCATCTCTATATCTGTTTTATGTCTATACCTGCTTTATGTCTCTATACCTGCTTTATGTCTATACCTGCTTTATGTCTCTATACCTGCTCTATGTCTCTATACCTGCTTTACGTGCAGTACTCGGGCTTGCAGAGCTAAATCTATGCACAACTAAGCTGGTGTCGGGGTCCCCGAACCTTTCCCGGTGTCTAGAGGGGAAAATCTGCTTCTCTCCCTCTTCCCCCATCAAAGACAGGTCGCGTTTGCTCTCAGTCTTATTTAGTCTTAGCCTAAAAGAGATGCTTGTGTCTGAGAGCCGGCGATGGCAGGTGGCGTTGGGCCAGGCTTTAGCGGCATCGAACGTGCTCGGTGTGCGGTGAAATGCGTGTTCGGGAGCCACGGCACCTCGGGAAGGGGCATCCCAGGCTGGTTCATCCCCAGAAAAAGGGGGTGAAACCCGACCCTGATGTCTGACAGGTTGTCCCCACACGGCGCTTTGTCCAGCCCCATCCTCCTGGGGTGGGTTGGGGTCCCACAGGTCCCATGTGCACCCCCTTTTTGGGGTGTCAGAGGTGTCTGGGTACCTGTGCTACCACCCACCATGTGTCCATATACTTGGGGGATGTCATGGCTGGAGAAGCTGATGTGGAACATCAAGGTTTTCTCTCGGTTAAACAACTGGTTTGGTTTTGGCGACGCAATGCTCGGCTGCCGCTGAGAGGAGTTTTAGTCGCTGTGTTCATCCTCGCTGTTAATTAGGTGTGTTTAACCCTGCCTGGTGCTGGGAATGCAGAGAGCTTGTCTTTCTCCAGCCTCCTGCACAACGAGGCCTGGGGGCAGTGGCATCTTTTCCATCACCTTGGACACGATTAAAGATGCGACTGAGGCGCAGTTTCACAGTTCAGTGTCCTCCTTTTGGATGGACAGATGTCCCGTCAGCTTGAAGGTGACAAAAAGCCCCATGGGGGTGTATGTGTGAAGGATTGCAGGGAAAGGGACACCAGGACCACAGGAGCTCCTGGGATAAATCTCATACCCAGCAGGTGAGCATCAGCATTTCCCCTCCCTGTAAAACAGCTGATAACCCACGTACCCTCGATTCTCTTGTGCTTGGGAGATCACCACTGAGCCTCTTGCTTGGTTCAGAGCTAAAGCAGAGAGAAAAGTCAGGCTTAACTGCAGTCCTTGCCCTTCTCAAGCTGAGCCCAGCCTGTTAGTGAGGACTGATAAATCCCAATCAAATAACCCGTGTTCTGAAAGGACGCTGAACTGCGAGCATCTCAGACAACCTCAGGCTCTCCAGGTTGAGTGTTTTAGTGCAGATGGTGTCTGTTTATCTTTATTTTTATACCTAGAACAAAGCCGTGAAGATCTAATTCCAGATTCTGGAGCAGCTTCTCATCCTGCTTCTGCCTCCTGAGTGCTGAGCAACTCGGCAAAGCAAAATCGCCAGAATTGGCATTATGAGCTGAAATTACCTCTCGATTTTCCAGGTGGTGTGAGGCAGCTTGCTTGCAGTTGAAACTGCTTTGCTGGACGCAATTCGTTTGCCCTCGTTTGGGCATCTAAAAGTGTATTTTCGGAGCAGAAATAATCCTTCGGAAACTTTCCGTGTCCCAAGGTGGGAGGTGTTGCAGAAATGTGAGTGCAGGGGAGCGTTTGCAGCTCATCCTCCTGCAGACACCGAGGGCTGAGTTAAAAACCAGCCTGTTAATTTTATTATGGCTCTAAGCACTTGTGAGCACCCCCATCACCTTTCTCCCCATACCCTGTGCCAGCATTTAATTGCTCTGGGGAGATAATATCTCATTTCAAGGTTGAACTTATCTCATTTGGACTTGCAGAGAGGGGGACGTTGTCGTGCCCTTGTCACAAAGGTGACTTGTCACTCCCTACAGCCATTGGGTCACTTCAAAAGGCTGAAGGATTCAAGGTGTTGTAGCCTCAATTCAAAGGCTCTTTCTCCATGACGGATGATTTTTATGGCCACCCTTGGGACTCAGAATATTGTCTAATCAGCTGGCTGATTAGAATTGGATCTTTTTAGTCTCCGCTTCGTGTATTTACCTGAAATTTCTGTCCCGCTGTTGTAGCCGGAGCTGACCCAGCCTTGCGTCCTTTTTTAAAATAGCAACTACCCAAAGTTTCCTTGTGTTTCCCCCATTGATTTTAAACCTTCTTTATTTTAGCAGCTGGCTGGCAACACCGAAATCTCTGTCGCTAAGGGGTTTTAAGGCAGATTCCAGGAGGTTGGGAAAGACACAGGGTGCACGTGGTTAATCTGTAATCGAGCTTCTCTCGGCCTCTTTGGTAACAGCACAAATACTCACTTGCAGTTTTACTGATGGTACCTGACAGTGAATCCGGCAGCTAATTCTCTATTCCTAGCGTGCTTAAAAGTGCCTTACTTTACAATTAATTCTGTTAGCTGTTCAGATTTAATGGATTCCATTAGATGTCCTCATCAGTCACTGACCCTGGACATTTCTTTTTCAGTGCCTTTTAGAAAACCACATTTCCAAGCATTTTCCACGTTTTTTTTTGCCAGAATGATTTTTACATGATTTAACTCTTGCTGCTTTGCTGGGTTTGTAACTTTTGGGGCCTTTGGTAGATGCTCTAAGTGAGTCCTGCTAACGATTGCTTTCGCCTTTGTAAAATTTGCCTTTTTAATGACATCGCTGCCGTTCCTTTGGGCTTGTAGTTTTGATGACTATTGAAAAATCAGAGTTAAGCTCTGATGGAAGAAGCGTTAGGCATTGCAGCTCATTTTGGCTTCCTCCTTGTCACGTCGCTTTGGGCGATTAAAGCTAAAACGGGAGCGACACCAGCGGCTTTGCACCCGAACAACTTACCGGTGCGTTCCTTGGTTTGGCTATTGATTATTCATTAGCCGTTTGCATTGTGGTATTTTTATTTACCTCTCTGCGTGTGTGTATGTGATGAATAGCAGGAAAACGTGGTCTGCCTTGACTGGAGTGAGGCATTTGACACAGTGTCCCCCAGCATCCTCCCAGCTGAACTGAGGGAGTGCGGCTGGATGAGCGGGGAGTGAGGAGGAGTGTGAGCTGGCTGAAGGGAAGAAGCCAGAGAGTCGTGGTCAATGGGCAGAGTCCAGTTGATCCTGTATCCAGTGCAGGGCCTCAGGGGCAGTGCTGGGGCCGGGACTGTTCAATATATTCATCAAGGATTTGGCCGAGGGAATAGAGTGACTGTCAGCAAGTTTGCTGGTGACACCAAGCTGGGAGGAGTGGCTGACACGCCAGAGGCTGTGCTGCCATCAGAGACCTGGACAGGCTGGAGAGCTGGGCGGGAAAATGGAATGAAATAGAACAAGGGCAAGTGTAGAGTCTTGAATGTGGGCAGGAACAGCCCCAGGTTCCAGTGTAAGTTGGGGAATGAGCTGTTAGAGAGCAGCGTAGGGGAAAGGGACCTGGGGGTCCTGGGGCCAGCAGGGTGACCATGAGCCAGCACTGGGCCCTTGTGGCCAGGAAGCCAATGGGACCTGGGGTGGGTTAGAAGGGGGTGGTCAGTAGGTCCGAGAGGTTCTCCTGCCCCTCTGCTCTGCCCTGGGGAGACCACACCTGGAATCTTGTGTCCAGTTGTGGCCCCTCAGTTCCAGCAGGACAGGGAACTGCTGGAGAGAGTCCAGCGCAGCCACCAAGATGCTGGAGGGAGTGGAGCATCTCCCGGGTGAGGAAAGGCTGAGGGAGCTGGGGCTCTGGAGCTGGACAAGAGGAGACTGAGGGGTGACTCGTTCATGGGGATCAATATGGAAAGGGGGAGTGTCAGGAGGATGGAGCCAGGCTCTTCTGGTGACAACCAGTGATAGGACAAGGGGTGATGGGTACAAACTGGAATACAAAAGGTTCCACTTAAATTTGAGAAGAAACTTGTTCCCGGTGAGGGTGGCAGAGCCTGGCCCAGGCTGCCCAGGGGCGTTGTGGAGTCTCCTTCTGTGCAGACATTCCAACCCCCTGGACACCTTCCTGTGGAACCTCATCTGGGTGTTCCTGCTCCATGGGGGGATTGCCCTGGATGAGCTTTCCAGGGCCCTTCTAATCCCTGACATTCTGGGATTCTGTGAAAACCTTCTCCTTGTAACTCAATGAATAGACAAGAGCAAAATTCAGCATTTACGGCCTGCAAACGCTCTGCGAGCGTCTTTCAGACCACGGCAGGAGAAACCACGTGCTTCATGCATTTTTTTTGCGCATTTAAGCTCTGAATCTCTTTCCTAACCAACCGCTGCACCTTGCAAACGCCTTCATCCACACGTCCTGTGATTTGTGCTCCGCTGAGGTGAAATCTCGGGGGGATTTCCAGGGGGAATTACGCACGAGGAGCCGATTTCAGCCAGGATGACCTTGCAGGTGCTGCCCTGGGGCCGGGTCAGGAGCGAGCAGAGCTCCCAAATCTCCCTCCTGAAAACATGGAGGAATTATTAGTGCTTGTTCCTGCAGCGCTTTCCACCCCTTTCTTTAAAAAGCAGCCGGCGTGGTTGTGCTCGCAACAAGCGGCTCGGTTTCTATATTATCCACAAACCCGTCATCTCCGTAGGAAGCTGGGCAGCCCACACCGCTCGGGTTGTTTGCGCATATCTAGACCTGATTTTACAACGATATTAATGACATGGTAACTGATAACACCTGCGACAATTAGCTATGTAAACTCTGATAAAAAGCCGAATCGAATGGCACGTTGCGGAGTACACGCTGTTTGCTTCTGGAGCCAAAATCCCTTCCTAAAGGCAACTCTGCAGGTCATCTCCAAACCCTTCCTATGCTGGAATACACATGAAATTCAATTTATCCACTGCGGATAAATTGACCTGGAAGAAGTTGTTTCCCCTTCCTCGTGTCTCATTTTTGTGGCTACGATGCTGTGGGTCCCTCTGGAAGGATCTGGGGGTGTCACAAATCCTGAGCCACGTCTCAGCGTTTGTTGAGATGGAAGAAAATGCAGCTTTATCAAGGTGCAAACCCCTCGTTGGGGTTTTACGCTCCATTAACTCCCCCTCATGCTGCAAAATACGGAAAGTTTTGAACTATTAGAAAACGCCTTTGGGTAAATGAAACGCTGGAAATGCGAATGTGGAAGTAGGTCCTGGCTTAAAATGACTTCAAGGACACCGGATAGGTGCTGGGCTTCTTGGGATCTGGTTCAGCTGGGACCGGTTCCAGTTAAAATGAGATCAAGGAGAACGAGGTGGTTTGGTTGCATTTCTATCAATATTGCAGGTTGAAATGGCCGGACTGGTTTGCATCTCTTCTGCAAATCGGAAAGTATTTCAGATGATTTCTTTTCGAATTATTTTGCTCTCTGGGAATTCTGCTTTCTCACTGTTTTCATCTGAATCTCCCCATGATTTAGATGTATGTATTTATATAATCTCATCTCCCACGCTGGCCTCTTTTATCTGAATAAATCTCATGTGCCTGCTACTACTCAGCCAGAAAAGAATAATTGTTATCGCCGTAATGTTTGTCAGCTTTTCTCTATCACAGCAATATAGGAAAACCTACAAAAAGCTTTAGGAACATGAGCATTTTTTGACCAATAGATATCGAAAGGAAATTTTAAGAAGTCTTTGGGATGCGAGTCTTGCAAAACAAACCACTCGGCCCCTTTTTATTGGCGCTTAGAAAGGCTGTTGAGTTCACTGATGCTCCCTTAAAATACAGCTAATTCACGTAATCTCATTATAGTAGTAGGTGATTAAACCGAGAACAAGCTTTAGCAAAGCTTTTTATTCCCTATCTATTATCTGGGTGGCTAAAAGTCCCGGGGAGCGTGTTTTGATTTCGCTCGGGCTATTTTAGGAGCGCGATTTACAACATTCTGGCTTGAAATCTCTAGAGAAATCTCCCGCGTTCTTTTTGACGAGATGGGCACGTTTATTCCGTGGCTCTGGGATATTTGGCCGCCTCGATCCGAGCGACGGGGGTTCCGGCAGCGACACACAGAATCACAGAATCCCAGAATCACACAGAATCCCAGAATGTCAGGGATTGAAGGGCCCTGGAAAGCTCATCCAGTGCAATCCCCCCATGGAGCAGGAACACCCAGATGAGGTTCCACAGGAAGGTGTCCAGGCGGGTTGGAATGTCTGCACAGAAGGAGACTCCACAACCCCCCTGGGCAGCCTGGGCCAGGCTCTGCCACCCTCACCCCCAACAAGTTTCTTCTCAAATTGAAGTGGAACCTTTTGTGTTCCAGTTTGAACCCATTACCCCTTGTCCTGTCACTGGTTGTCACCCAGAAGAGCCTGGCTCCATCCTCCTGACACTCCCCCTTTCCATATTGATCCCCATGAACGAGTCAGCCCTCAGTGTCCTCTTGTCCAGCTCCAGAGCCCCAGCTCCCTCAGCCTTTCCTCACACGGGAGATGCTCCACTCCCTTCAGCATCTTGGTGGCTGCGCTGGACTCTCTCCAGCAGTTCCCTGTCCTGCTGGAACTGAGGGGCCACAACTGGACACAAGATTCCAGGTGTGGGGTAGAGATTCCAGTAGAGTGGCAGGAGAACCTCTCGGACCTACTGACCACCCCCTTCTAACCCACCCCAGGTCCCATTGGCTTCCTGGCCACAAGGGCCCCATGCTGGCTCAGCCCACAGCACCTGCTATTGCCAGCTGGTCTCCCATCCAAGTAGTGACCGGGCCTGACCCTGCTTAGCTTCCCAGATCAGATGAGATCAGGCGTTCTCAAGGTGGTATGGCTCTATATATTTTTTATATATATATATATATGTTCCCAAAGTATATCCTGATAGTATCTGAACTAAACCCTCTTTTCAAGGGCAGAGTAGAGGGGCAGGAGAACCTCTCGGACCTACTGACCACCGCCTTCTAACCCACCCCAGGTACCATTGGCTTCCTGGCCACAAGGGCCCAGTGCTGGCTCATGGTCACCCTGCTGTCCCCAGGACCCCCAGGTCCCCTTCCCTTACACTGTTCTCTAACAGGTTGTTCCCCAAATTATCCTGGAACCTGGGGTTGTTCCTACGCAGATGTCAGACACCTCCTGGAAGATGTTCCTCTCCAAATATCACAGAGCTTATGGCGCAAATCCCGCGGCTGGAATCTCCTGGATGTACCTCCTTGAGGTTTGAACCTGTTTATGATGCTTTTTGGGTCACATTCTCTGCGTGCTTGGACCCCTTGGGCGAGCATCAGTTCGGCCGGGGCTTCCATCGCCTTTGTAGATTAGTCTCTAATTACACATTCCTCTCGCGGACGATGGAAGCAAGAACACGTAGCTGGGGGTTCCATCTCCCCCGAGTCCCCAGCGATGCTGCCTGGGAGGAGAGAGCGACATCAGGGGATTATTTCTGGTTGGGACACCGAGCAGCTCTCCACACCACATTATTTTGACCCCTTTTCATCTCTCAGTCGCTGGAGAAGCTTCTGTCTTGCTGCGTTGTGGCTGCAGAAACGTGGGACCATCACTGTGGGGGTGAAAACTTTTACCAAGCGGTTCCTACAGACAAACGTACGTTTTTTTCCCCCCCATCAAACCCGTCTTCATTGTTTTCTCAAGATGAGCCCATGGATCTGTGACCAGCCCGCAAAATAAACCGGCTGAGATTTGTCAGCCAGCAGAGGGATTAAGGGGGAGGTTAATCCCCGAGAGAGACACAAGTATAAGCACTTTTGTGAGATCCCAGCGCGGCGATTGGAGACTCTCGGCTCCCAGAGGTACCTCTTGGGTTGGGGCTGCCGTCTGTCCGTCTGCGGCACGTGCTGCACATACCTCCTTTGGGGCAAATTCCTGCTGCAGGCTCCTCAATCGCCGCAAAATTAAACCTCCCTAGGGCCGCGTCTATATTTTTCATTAAGTTTTCTTTTTAAATAACCATCCTTTTGCTTATCTTGGTCCAGCCCCACCAGTGACAACACAGGCAAAGACCTGACCCGTGGTGTCCTGGGGAGCTAAAGCCACAAAGCGCCGGCGCAGAGCCGATCTTATCTCTTTTTCTTAAGAAGAAAAGACCGTGCCAAACCAAAAGGGCGAAGCGATTTGCCCCGATGAGGTATCACATTTCCCCTCAGATTTATTGCTGGGGCTTCCGAGCCGTCCGTTCTAGGAATTGTTTTATTGAGGTAATGGAAAGATTTCTACTGGGTTCAAATCGATGTGTTCTCAGCCCGTGCGGTGTGAAAGAAGGAGGAGGGTGGAGCCAAAAGCACCGGCCGCAATGTCTGTTTGTCCATCCCAGGTGCTTTCACAGAGATGAAGCCGAGCTTTTCCAGCTTAATAAGTCAGAAAACCATATTTAGGCTGGTGGGAGAGGGCGAGTTGGCTGTGGGACGCGTGTACTAAACCATGTTTGTTCACGGCACCGTCTGGCCGTGCAAATCCCAGCCCAGGGCGGCCGAACGTGCCACGTCCCGTGGCCGGTCGACCCAAACCGTCCCGCTGAAAATCCCTGCGAGCGTCAGCAAGTTCTTCATTGTTTTCTGTTCTTTCTGTGAACTAATGAGCATTGTCTGAGTTGTCTTTTGATTCTTTTCCAGTGTCGTTTGGCCTGGCCACAAGTGCTTTAGCCGTTAAGGAGGAAAATTCCTCTTGTCCTGCGAGAGGTGGATTTGCGGCGCCGAGCGACGCTGCTCCCCTCACTTATGGTACATTGTGTGTTTTATCCAAGACTCTGGGGTTGTTTTTGTGCTGTTTCCCTTTGGTTTTGCTTTCTCCCGTTGTTTCTTTTCCTCCTCCTTGGTGCCTTCTGGCCTTTTGCCGGTGGCAGCTCTGCTAATCTCACTGCATTTCTGTTTGGATTTTGATATTAAAGGCATCTGATAAATACAACTTGATCACCCAGGGTACCTGATGTCCTGTACAGCTTTGCGCTGGGATGATAAAAACCCTTTTCAGGATAAAAACCCTGTTCAGAAGCCCAGAACAGGCTTGCGATGCTTTTCGTGGTACCCGGAGACCCCAGCACAAGAGCATCGCTTGTTCTTCAACATCCTTTGCCAGATGAGACATTCCTTTCGCTACCGTGTTCATCACGAGGTTTGGGGATGGTTTTCTCCTCCGAGATCAGGTTGGTTTTGTTTTCCTATTTCCCTGTGATCCCATCTGCTTTTATAATCAAGGTGATAGAAACCTTGTGCTTCTGGAAGATACAGGAGGCTGCAAAGCAGCAAAACGGGTCCTGCGGTTTATGGCTTGAGCCACAGGAGGGATGGGAAGAGGCTTTTTGCCGTTACCTGCGTTCTGTGACCCTCCCGGGCTCTCTGCGGGATGTTTATTGATGGAAAAGACTAATTAAGCTCCATCTTCCAATCAGTTGCTGGGAGCTAAGAGCGATGGGAGGTTTGTCCATGTTTCCCTCTGCTTCAGTAACTCTGTTACTGTGACTAAAGCTTGGAGAGATTCCCAAAAGAGATTCAAGGCCGTCGTGGGACCGAACGTGGGATCTCAGCTTTTGGGATGTTCCCCCCAAGGACGTTCGAACAGCTTTTGCTGGAGAGGGAAAGATACTGGGGCGAAGACAGGGAACGACAAAATTAATCTCATCGTGCTGCTACCAGATCTACAGGAATCGATAAGTTAAGCCCGTACAGTGAATACAACCCCTCCTGCTTCGCCTTTAATCTCAGGCCTGGTCGAAAGGCTGTTGAGATGTAATAGTTTGCAGCATCCAGCCCTTTACAAGGTGTTCAAGCGAGAGATCGTTGCTGTCCTCCTTTAATTAGCACCCGTGGTGCTCCGTTAGTAACAGAATCTTGTTACGACGCTTGAGCTTTAATGAATTCATCCTTTGTCCTTGTGTTTTACGGCACAAGGGGTCCCGATGATAAAAATCTCCGCTACTGCAGCTGTGAAAAAAGCAAGAAGTGAATTAAAACCGTAAAATACCTTCAGTATTGATAAAGGAGGAACACGTCGCTATATTTCCTGCGTTATTCTTAGATGTACAATGTTTCTTGGGAGTTTGATCGTGTAATTCCCGGTGTGAGTAGCTGCATCCCTTCCACGGGCATCACAGGAGCTCCTGCCTAGAAATGTTGGTGCAAATGATCCCTGAGGATCCCATCCCAACAGATGGGATGAGGGATGAGTTAATTCCGGACGCAACACGCGGCCTGACTCAACAGATAGGCCAGGTGTGAGTTAACTCGGGCTTAATTCTGCGCCGTTATGTGAAGCGAATGACAGGGGTCCAATTCAGTTGTGAGTTTTACTAAAAGTACTTGTAGCATCAGTAGCTATAAGATGAAATTGAACCAGAAATCAACAGCAGAGCTTAAAGATGGTGTTATCCTTATAGGTTCAAAAGGGAGAGTGGTAGAGAGGGAAGGAAAACTAAGGTATAAGGGAGAGAGAAAGAGAGTAATCTATATATACGGAAGGAGGGACAAAGAAATGGGAGAAGAGAGAAGGAAAGAGCAGAAAGGAAGAAAGGAGTGGGGGATCCAGTCTGTTATGGCCCCGCAGTGTGGATGACAGGACTTGTGCGATGACGTGTGGCCTCTTGGTCCCACGGCGAGGGTGCCGGGGTCAGGATGGCTGGTTCAGAGGGAGGGTCCTCAGGGTGCTGGGTTCCCTTGGGGAGGCCGAGCTGGTGTTCCCTTTGGTGAGACTGGTAGGCTGGTATTCCCTACCCCTGCTCTTTTGGGTGAGCTTTTTATAGCTCCCAGAGTAGGGGAAAGTCTGGGGGGGCGGAAAGTGGTGATTGTGAAAGATCGACAAGTCGTGGGCCATATCAAAGGGTCTCAGCTTCGTGTAACCACAATTTCATTCCTCTCCGCTCCCGACCCTCTGTTGTGCTCCAGGACCCGTTGGCTCAATTCTGCTGCACTTTGCCCCGAAGCTCCCATTGAATTTGGCTTTTTCAAGTGGATGGCGGATCCTGCCCTCGTCAGCTTGAAAAAACCCCAGGGACTCCAGCATTTTATGAAAATAAACCATGTTTTCCATCATCCGCAGCCAAACGGCATTGCTGCTGCTTTTGTGATCGCTCTTGGCCTCGGCAGCTGTTTTCATTAGGCCACTGAAATAACAATTTTGCATTCAATAGACTCGGAGAAGCGAGAAAAGAATCAAACCCAGGATTTCTGATGGTGAATCGGGCATCCCAAAGCATCTCCAGCAGCTTTTCCTGGGATGGTTCCGTAACAAGGACCCAACCGCAAGGCCAGAAGCGCAACTTGGCATCTTTTTCAGGACAGTTCTGCCTCTCTAATTGTGCAAAACGCTGCTGAGACGTAGCCAGGAGCACCCATCGCTTTGCTCAGGACATAAAATAAGGCTCTGTCTTCCCTTTTAGTCTTACTCAGCACATTTTCCCTTTCAGTGCTTCTAGAACCATACTAATTATTAATAATTAAGCCAACGAGGCAAAACTTGGTTTAATTCCATTGCATCTAGAGTGAGCCAAGCACCGTGTCCCATCCAGCCCGACCTGGGCTCATAAAACCATGGTTTATAGCACCTAAAAGTTGAGAAATGCGGTGGGTCAAACCCAACATGACGCCTTGTTGACCCAAGTCCTATTTTACAGAGTTCCCATTGGGAATTTTTCCTGATTTTTGTGGGTTTTTGACCTCCTCAGCTATACAGGTGAGCCGTGCGGGGACTGAGGTTTTAAGCGCAGGCTTAAGACCTTGAACGAAATGCCTTGTGTGAGGCATCTGACACAGTGTCCCACAGCATCCTCCCAGCTGAACTGAGGGAGTGCAGCTGGATGAGCGGGGAGTGAGGTGGAGTGTGAGCTGGCTGAAGGGAAGAAGCCAGAGAGTCGTGGTCAATGGGCAGAGTCCAGTTGATCCTGGATCCAGTGCAGGGCCTCAGGGGCAGTGCTGGGGCCGGGGTTGTTCAATATATTCATCAAGGATTTGGCCGAGGGAATAGAGTGACTGTCAGCAAGTTTGCTGGTGACACCAAGCTGGGAGGAGTGGCTGACACGCCAGAGGCTGTGCTGCCATCAGAGACCTGGACAGGCTGGAGAGCTGGGCGGGAAAATGGAATGAAATAGAACAAGGGCAAGTGTAGAGTCTTGAATGTGGGCAGGAACAGCCCCAGGTTCCAGTGTCAGTTGGGGAATGAGCTGTTAGAGAGCAGCGTAGGGGAAAGGGACCTGGGGGTCCTGGGGACAGCAGGGTGACCATGAGCCAGCACGGGGCCCTTGTGGCCAGGAAGCCAATGGGACCTGGGGTGGGTTAGAAGGGGGTGGTCAGTAGGTCCGAGAGGTTCTCCTGCCCCTCTACTCCGCCCTGGGGAGACCACACCTGGAATCTTGTGTCCAGTTGTGGCCCCTCAGTTCCAGCAGGACAGGGAACTGCTGGAGAGAGTCCAGCGCAGCCACCAAGATGCTGAAGGGAGTGGAGCATCTCCCGTGTGAGGAAAGGCTGAGGGAGCTGGGGCTCTGGAGCTGGACAAGAGGACACTGAGGGGTGACCTCATGCATGTTTACAGATCTATAAAGGGTGAGTGTCAGGAGGATGGAGCCAGGCTCTTCTTGGTGACAACCAGTGATAGGACAAGGGGTAATGGGTACAAACTGGAACACAGGAGGTTCCACTTAAATTTGAGAAGAAACTTCTTCATGGTGAGAGTGCCATGGCCTGGCCCAGGCTGCCCAGGGGGGTTGTGGAGTCTCCTTCTGTGCAGACATTCCAACCCGCCTGGACACCTTCCTGTGGAACCTCATCTGGGTGTTCCTGCTCCATGGGGGGATTGCACTGGGTGAGCTTCCCAGGGCCCTTCCGATCCCTGACATTCTGGGATTCTGTGAAACGCTTTCTCAAATAATTCCATCTCCTCTTTTCTTCCAGGAGCGGCGCTGAGGGGTAACCAGTAAAGATCGGATCACACTTGGCTTCACCAGCGAAAATCCGACAAGGGGAAGGCGCTGGAGCTGCAATTGTGGATATTTGCGCTGAACGTGAGTTTTGAGCTGGAAAATACTTGTTGCTATCAAGATTTCGACCTGCGGATGTGGAACATGGGGTCTCCCGCTACCGAAAAGGGGGCGGCATGGCCACCTGGCCGCCCCGGCGCTGAGACGCTGGAGGAGAAACCCAAGAAAGCGGCTGCAAAACAGAGCGATGTTTATCTTTTAGTCCCAAGAAAAACAGCCGTTTTGTTTTGCTAGAGATCTCGGGGCTTCGTTTATCCGTCCTGCTTGGAAAGTCTCTACCCTTGGATTTCTCACCCACTTTAAAACATTCTACTCGCATGTGTGCGCTCGCATCTTGAAGCGATGGAGTAATAATGGTTTCAAACTGCGTTTGTGATCTTCCACTCTCGCGGCTTTTCAAGTGACCAAGAGGAAAAAGGAGCCGAAAGAGGACGGAGCCCGCGATGGCAGAGAAGTGCGACTGCATCGCCAGCATGTACGGCTACGACCTGGGCTGTCGTTTCGTTAATTTTCGCCCCTTGGGTTTCGGGGCCAACGGGCTGGTGCTGTCGGCCCTCGACAGCAAGAGCTGCCGCAAAGTGGCCGTGAAGAAAATCACCATCGGCGACGCGCGCAGCATGAAACACGCTTTCCGGGAGATCAAAATCATCCGCCGCCTGGACCACGATAACATCGTGAAGGTCTACGAGGTGTTGGGGCCCAAGGGGACGAACCTCCGCGGGGATTTTTTTAAGTTTAACATGGTTTACATCGTCCAGGAATACATGGAGACGGACCTGGCGCGGTTGCTGGAGCAGGGGAAGCTCGCCGAGGAACACGCCAAGCTCTTCATGTACCAACTGCTGCGGGGGCTCAAATACATCCACTCGGCCAACGTCCTCCACCGCGACCTCAAACCCGCCAACATTTTCATCAGCACCGAGGATTTGGTGCTGAAAATCGGCGACTTCGGGCTGGCCAGGATCGTGGATCAGCATTACTCGCACAAGGTAGGCGACGCCGAACCGCGGCCCGAGGGCGAAGCGATCGGGTCCTTGAGGCCGTTTGGGTGCTGTGGGGTGGGCGCTGGGCCAAGCTGGGACTTGTTTTATCCAGGCAAAGCCCGCGGTTGAGCTCTGCTAAGCTCGCCCCGGTGCTGCAAAGCCGCAAGCAGGGCCTAGGAAAAGCTCAAGTGCTTTCATTATATACTCATTTTACTTAATATACTCATTTTACTTAAATAACTAAGCCTCCTGGTTTTTGCATTGGTACCTTTACAAAACACAAGCTGCCATTCATCCCCACAACAGAACCTCGTCCGCAGCCGCTCTGCTTATTTTTCTCCTCACCTGCTGTTTGAAAACCCAATTCCATCCGAATTACACTGATTTAATCATTGAGCAAGAGAGAGGGGACTTTGATATCCAGCCATATTCTTTCAACTGAGCTCAGTTATCCTTCCCCACATGGTCCTGCGCTTCTCCAGAGCTTTATCTTCTCCATCCATCCCCGCTTTTATGTCCTATAAATATTTTTGGCTCCAAACGATAGTCCAGATGTGACCTTGGGATGCAGAGGCTGCTGAATCTCTATTCAGGTGACAAAATGACCAAGTGGGACCCTCCTTAGCCTGCTTGTATCTTACAAAATAGTCAAATTATCTCTTCTAGGGGCTCTGTCTGGTGCCCCAAAGCGCTTGGGGCATCTACACGAGGCTGCCAGGGGACCATTTGCCTCTTGGTAACATTAATTACAGCATTAATTGGCAGAAAATCCATGCTAAGGAGGACGCGACAGCCCTTTTAGGGGCCGATCTCATCCTAAATCGTTTCCAGAACGTCTTCAAACCTTTGAAGTCCTTTCCTTTGGTTTGGACTCGGTGCAAATGTCATTGGTTCCAGTTCATCCAGGAAAATAAAGACAATCCCAGGTGGATCATCACGAGGTTTTCAAAGGAGATGAGGATGAAACGTTGCTCCGAACTCGCCCCGGATGGGACCACCCTCTGCGTTGAGACACCGCAACACCCGCCCCAAATCATTTCTCTTGGTGCTGCTTCCTCCAGGTGGCAAGACAGGAATTTAGCGGATGTATTTGATAAAAACAAAAGATGTAACAGATTTTTAGGTTTGTTGCTACGTATGGATGTTTTTAGTATATTGCTCATACATTCTGCATCGTGCTCGTGCCCTTGAGAACTCAAATCCATTACGACTTATCTTAAGAAGACCAAAATTACAATGTTAAAAGCAAAGCCTTGATGATTAAAAACTTAACGACTTTCACGTTTGGAAATGGGAAGAAAACCTGCATTAGGAGCATTATAAACCTCCTGTTTAGGCTGAGAGGTGTATCCTGTAACACCCCAGGAGATGTTTTAACTGCGAATTATACGATATATCGCGACCGAAACCAGTTTATGAAACAATATCAGTTCGCATGGAGTTTTTAACGGTGTTTTAACGTGAACTGTATTCATTTTAATACTCTCCGAATGCAATTCAACTTGATCGTTTGGTTTTATTTTCTCTTTTCGGCTGCGTTCCAATCCACCTCATTCTGTTAACGCGTTATATTTAATATAGTAAGTCCTACTTAGGAATATCCCAGCGTTACCCTGATGAAATAACCATTCATTTCGCAGCCCGTTCATTGCGGGGCCGTCGCTTCCGCCGCCGTTATTTTCAGGATTCAACGCATCTCCTTGATTTCAACAGGAGTCGCTGAGCGCTTGGCACTCGCATCCAATCTCCCGGGTGAGCTCCAAAGAGACGACGGCGTTTTGTCTTTGTCCCGTGGACGTCCCTGTAAAACCAGGTCACGCGTCGGCAAAGCGGGACGGAGCACCAGGGCCTTTCCTTTGCTCCGTAAATCCGCTTTTTCCACCCCGTCGCTTCATCCTCCTCTTTATTACAAGACCCCATCCCTTTGAGACGCCGCGTGGGCTCGACCGCAGTTCCCTCTATGTGTCCCAAAGCAAATCGGGGTCCCCCCAGCAGCATCGGGGGGATGCGGACGCGGCGAGTTCCATGTGCCCTTTCAAACTTGATTTTCAGCGTCGGCGCCGTGGGAATTCAGTTGGATCCGTGGGAATTCAGTCGGATCCATGGGCGCTCCAGGTAGCTATGGAGGGATTAAAGATAAAGGATTCACTGGAGGTGGAATCAGCAAAAATGGGATGTTTGAAAATCTAAGCTCGGGCTACTGAGCTGGGAAAAGCTTCCTTTGCACGCAGCAAAACGCTTCAATAATGTGCTTAACTCCCCAAATGGGATTGACTGCGATTTACATAATACATGGAAGTCTTTAACAATCACCTAAAATAACTTTTGCGGCTCCGAGCTGCAAATCCGCGCTATTAAAACCATCTGTCCTTTGCAGAAGATGCTTCGATACCACGGCCACAAACCGCAAATCATTTTTAGGGGAGCGACAAGAGCTTTTCCTCCCGGGGCACTGAACCGTCTCTTTGTCCAGCGGCCTATGTGTCACCTCTTTGCTCCCACAAGATTCCCAAGCGTTGCGGGCGCTTTCTCTGGGAGATCCGACGTGGAGATGGGAGGAATTCTGACCTTTCTTTCTCTCTCTTTGCTCTTTCAGGGTTACCTTTCCGAAGGTTTAGTAACGAAATGGTATCGGTCCCCTCGCCTCCTCCTCTCTCCGAACAACTACACCAAAGCCATCGATATGTGGGCGGCCGGTTGCATCCTGGCCGAGATGCTGACGGGGAGGATGCTCTTTGCCGGTAGGTTCTGGCTTCTATTGATTAATTGATAAATAAATTGACTTTTCCTCCTTCTCTTCTTACTCACGACCCAATTTGAAAGGTTTTTTAGCATTGTGGAATTCCCTTCTGCTTGGCAGCTGAGAATAAGGCAGCGGCTAAAAAATACCGTAGGGTGGAGTAGGACAGAGATAACATGTCCCTGTCCCAAGAGGTTTGAATTGTGGTTGGTGTCTTCAAGGTCTTTTTTTTCTTTGAGGAAAGACATTTCTCCTACAGCATCCTCCCAGCTGAACTGAGGGAGTGCGGCTGGATGAGCGGGGAGTGAGGTGGAGTGTGAGCTGGCTGAAGGGAAGAAGCCAGAGAGTCGTGGTCAATGGGCAGAGTCCAGTTGATCCTGTATCCAGTGCAGGGCCTCAGGGGCAGTGCTGGGGCCGGGACTGTTCAATATATTCATCAAGGATTTGGCCGAGGGAATAGAGTGACTGTCAGCAAGTTTGCTGGTGACACCAAGCTGGGAGGAGTGGCTGACACGGCAGAGGCTGTGCTGCCATCAGAGACCTGGACAGGCTGGAGAGCTGGGCGGGAAAATGGAATGAAATAGAACAAGGGCAAGTGTAGAGTCTTGAATGTGGGCAGGAACAGCCCCAGGTTCCAGTGTAAGTTGGGGAATGAGCTGTTAGAGAGCAGCGTAGGGGAAAGGGACCTGGGGGTCCTGGGGCCAGCAGGGTGACCATGAGCCAGCACTGGGCCCTTGTGGCCAGGAAGCCAATGGGACCTGGGGTGGGTTAGAAGGGGGTGGTCAGTAGGTCCGAGAGGTTCTCCTGCCCCTCTGCTCTGCCCTGGGGAGACCACACCTGGAATCTTGTGTCCAGTTGTGGCCCCTCAGTTCCAGCAGGACAGGGAACTGCTGGAGAGAGTCCAGCGCAGCCACCAAGATGCTGCAGGGAGTGGAGCATCTCCCGGGTGAGGAAAGGCTGAGGGAGCTGGGGCTCTGGAGCTGGACAAGAGGACACTGAGGGGGACTCATTCATGTTTCCAGATATATAAAGGGTGAGTGTCAGGAGGATGGAGCCAGGCTCTTCTGGGTGACAACTAGTGATAGGACAAGGGGTAATGGGTACAAACTGGAACACAGGAGGTTCCACTTAAATCTGAGAAGAAACTTCTTCGTGGTGAGGGTGGCAGAGCCTGGCCCAGGCTGCCCAGGGGGGTTGTGGAGTCTCCTTCTGTGCAGACATTCCAACCCGCCTGGACACCTTCCTGTGGAACCTCATCTGGGTGTTCCTGCTCCATGGGGGGATTGCACTGGATGAGCTTTCCAGGGCCCTTCAACCCCTGACATTCTGGGATTCTGTGAATGTCGCTACTCAATTTCCCTATAGACAGGTGTTGTAGTTGTAAAGGTGCGTTACAAGAAGCCAAAAAGAGCAAGTGATTATCAGCGCAGCATTTGAATCTCAGCTCTGATGGTCTCGAGAAGCGAATCTTGATTGAATACGCTTCCGAAACTGCTGCTGTTAAGAGTGAACTTTGCTTGGACGCAGATCTATTCATTCAGGAACAAAGTGGTCACTCTCTTGCCTGTCCAAACTACCCCGCTCCCCAAAATCTGTGGTGCTGGTTGTCCCTCCGTGGCCCATTAGCGCTTCGATTGACGAGGTTTAACCCATTTTGTCAGCAGCTGTTTGCAGAGTTGTGTAAATAAATTATGTAGCCCCATTAATAATGGAGAACGATGGTTTCTTCGCAAGTGTTTCAGTCGACTGTTGCTCCCTCTCGCAGCTTTTTTCAGCAGTCGGGATCATTAACATCATTAAAATCGCCTCTTTTCCTTCCTCCCTAATTTCCTCAGTCTCCCCTTTAGAAAATGTTCACGTCCAAGGGGTTCAGCTCTGAAAATTGTTCTTAAGAATAGATGTGACTCCCTGCTTTGATTTTCATACGTAACTCAACAAAGAGGGGTCGTCCCCACAGCCCCTCGCCTGAGGGGCAGAAGAAATTGGGTGCAGCACGTCGCCAACAGCTCAGATCGGGGTTTTGGAGCTTTGGAGAGATCCCCAGTGCGATCCGCACGGAAAAAAGGGAAGAGTGTCCGTAACTGAGTGGTTACAGCTCCCTCCAGTGACTCCTCCACACTCTGCTGGGGAAGGGAATGGAAGGAGAAGGAGAAGGAGAAGGAGAAGGAGAAGGAGAAGGAGAAGGGGAAGGGAAGGGGAAGGGGAAGGGGAAGGGGAAGGGGAAGGGGAAGGGGAAGGGGAAGGGAAGGAGAAGGGGAAGGAGAAGGGGAAGGGAAGGAGAAGAGAAGGGAAGGGGAAGGAGAAGGGAAGGGGAAGGGAAGGAGAAGGGAGAGAAGAAGGGGAAGGGAAGGGGAAGGGAAGGGGAAGGGAAGGAGAGGAAGGG